>NC_066365.1:27386096-27701831 GCF_013377495.2 Cygnus atratus | reverse complement strand
GGATATGCAACATATAAGTATATATATATATGTACTTATACATTTAGCCATGTTCAACAAATGCAACATGTTGAAAACATCACTCTGTTCCCTGTGAAATTTAATGGGTAATTTAAGCTGGATAAAGTGATGTTAACATAATTAGATGCACACTTGCAATGTTCACTTGTGCCTACCACAGGATTTTTTTTTTTAATGAAAGAATATTTTTCTGGAACAACTTTGGACTTTGTACAGTTGTTTACTTTGATTCTGAGAACTCTTTCATGTTTTTGCCAAAGTACAAACTGTATTTTCAACACATAGTTTTTTTCACTTTCTCTACTGAGTTCTGCTTTCATGCTCTTTGGACAGGAGTTTCTGCCTCTGGACTAGCAATAGGAAGTGGGTATATATTGAACAGTAACCATTCAAAATTAACTACGAGAGTGAGAGAAATCTAGCAGTTACAGAAGAAAATGGAGGATAAAGTGCCTATAGTTTCTTAAGCTGTCATTTTTAGTGCCACAGAACACAGGAATGTTAGGATAGCTGACGCTGAGAAAAGCATGAAAGTTTTATTGGTTTGTCTAGATCTACATGTGGTCGAAGAACCAAAACAGTTAAATCATGACTACAGATGTGGTAGGGTACATCGTCTTCAAATGCTGTGTACGTACCTTTATGGCTCTCTAGAAGAGCCTAACTTGATTACCACAGTCTGAAAAGAATAGCATCCATGCTGGAGGACTGATGAAGTCAGGTCATGAGAACTAACTATAATTCAGCACCAAATGAGTGTTCCAGGGAAACTGGAGATGGTTGTTGTGGCTAAGCACTCCACAAAAGCTGCAGTGACGTTTATAGAGGGAAAAGAGTTTCACTGACATTTCTTCAAATGTCAGGAATGCTGTTCTTTTCCTTATGTTTCAGATGAGATGGTCATAGTATATCACATTTCTCTGACTACTTTTGGCTTAGAGGGGTGGGTGAATGGCAAAGCCTGCCAGATTTAAAACAAGCTTTATCATCGCATATTTAGTTCATTGTTGTTCTGTACAGAATAGGTTTAGATCTTTCCACTTCATTTTATGAAGCCTACAGAATACTGCACTCTTCTCATGGTCTGTGCCAGGACCATGTGTCATTCATTTGGGAGCACATGGTCGACATGGGTAAGCTTTAGTCTGATTTATAGAGCTGATGATTGCAATTAATGAGCACGGTATTTCTACAGTAACTTTACTGCTATATACCATAGCTGGGTTGAATGGTCATATCCACAATCGATCTGTTTTTCCAGAATCTGTTTTTCATCCTGCAACCCTATCCAAAATATATGTAATGTGACAACAAAAACAAAAATATCAATCCACCAACCCTCAAAAAAAAAAGATATTATTAAAACATTAATTAAAAGTTGGAAACAATTATTCCATCATGTAAAGTCATGGTTACTTCAAATAACTTGTTACTGTGTGCTGCAAAAATGCAAATAACAAAAACACAACATTTTTTGCTTAAACATTGTTAGCTCGTACTTCATTATGTGATGGAATTTACCCACATATCATGTGGAAATTTGATTTTTTTTTATTTTTTATTTTTGGCCATTCCTTCAAAGAACAAATCTTATCTGAAAATAGAAAGACACACAAGTGGAAAAATGCAACATTGGGATGTCTGTGATCGTAAGAAGTAGAACAATAACTTCCATGGGCTTCCCATATTTGTCATATCTATCATAAAAGAAACAAACAGTAGGAAATTTTCCTTTGGAATTTACTTTGAAAAATACCTAACAAGAAACTGCTTTATGTGCTTTCTTACTACTCCATGTTGTCTTCAAACTGCTAGCAGAGGGAAAAATAAGTATTTTTGTATGTATTCAGAGAAATCTAAATGAATAAGTAGTTGTATTTACAAACAAAGTTCAGGAATATTCCCCTTGATTTCCTATTTCTAAACCTATCATTTCATTTTTTTCTTTTCCCCAAAACATAGGTTATCCATTAGTATCATCAGAAACCAAATTTTAAATATTTTTCTTAATAGCAGTCAGTCCATCTGTTCTCCAAATTTACTTAAACTCAGTTTTCAAGGTATATGGATATTTATATGTTTATATATATCTATAAAGAGTCTTTTCTAATCCAAATTTGGAGAACATTATGATTTAGTAACTTAATTTTTCTCCTGCCATATTTGTTTACTTAGAAGATTTATTACTATTATTCCTTTTATTCTTAAAATTGCACTTCATTTGTACTGCAAAAGTCCCTTCTGTTTTTCTCATTTCCTCTAAATTCAAAGATAGTCCATATTTCTTAGAACTCTAGTTCCTTATTTATCTGCCTGTCAATCATTGTGTCTCTTGGGACCACTAGGAAATTGGTTCTTTTTAGTTCTCTGTACAGCTGAAGTAATGAAGTTTTGCACTGGGGTTGTGCAGGTCATAATGTGACCTTTGCAGTTTATCACCCAACATCCTTCCAGAATTAAAAGACTTCACCACTATTTATCTACTTATTTTTAACACCCAGATCAAAGCTGATATAACACATTTCTGAAATTTAGACTAATCTTTAAGTACTAAAGGAAAAATATGGCAAGTCATTTATAGGAAGCACTTACAAATACATGAGTAGACTCTAGTGAAATATATTCTTATATATATTCTTAGTGAAATAATAAATATATTCTTAGTGAAATATATTCTTAACCAAGACAAAAATCTTCTTTCTTTTGTTTATAGGATCTCTTCACCCCCTCTGATTCAGTTACAATTCCTTAAATGAGTGTTTAAATGAGTGCTGTTGGCTACATGTTGACAATGTGCTGAAGTGGTCTTGAGGCAACAGGTACATGGAAGAGTAAGACTGAGTTGGAAAGTGTTAAAATTCCACCATCACTAACGGGGGAGTGAGAAGTGTCATTACACAGTTGCAGTGGGTTGGACTTTCTTGTTCAAATGTCCGCTTTGTTTACTGGCTGTCCTTCTATAGTTATTTCTTTGAAGCTAGGCAGAGTGGTGCCAGCGTTATGCTGGATGCAAGAATTGATTGGGGTTGATCCAGCCTTGAACTCACTTTCCCTTACTGCGCTGGTGTGGGGCCATATAAAGCTGAAAGTGAAGAGAGACTTCAAATGATTTGGCTGCTGAGCATTGTCATGCTTTCTTACTGACTCTCTGCATTTGGCATGTGAAATCATCTATTCCTATACTATAGACATGGTTGAGTCTCAGCAATGTGTTAGCACCTACAGTGATGCATTTTGAAGAAAGGAAGTGAAAGTCATCTCCCAGTGACAGAAGAGATTGAAGTGGCTGTACTGTAAGGACCCAAACGGTTTCATTCTCATGAATGAAAACTGAAGAAGATTCTGTCCATCTTTTGTCTGGGTTAGAAGCTGAGTGGCTTAATCCCCGTAGGGAATTAGCAACTTCGGTCAAAAACATGTAGCAAAAGAAAGTAGAGATCAACAATATTGCTTTGGTGGTCCAGGCCACTGACCTAAGCAGTATGCTCCAAGGTAAGGAATTTTAATTTCTAGAGGGATTTCTGAATGTATCTTACTTGTATTTGCTATAATATTCTGGAAAAATTACTCTGCAGGAGTGAATTGGGATTTGTTATTATGTAAATTTGTAGGTGTACTAAATTGTCTCCTATTTCCTAGGTAATGTTAGTCCAGTCTGAAAATACATGCTTTTCTCCTTAGGATTACAGTGCGGGGCTGGTGCCCAGTAAAGAGGAATTTTTGTCCACACATTCCTGCTTAAGAGAAATGGCTCACTTTTCCTCTGATGGGGAAAAAGGTGAGACCACAAATATATCAACCTTCTTTTTAATGTCATCTCTACCTTCTCCTTTGTAGTCCAATGGTTACAGGGGGGAGGGGAGAGAGGATCTGTTGGACTGTGGGGATGCTTCTGCTCTGAAATTTTTGGATGAATATGAAAGGGAGAGAGAGAGGCTATCACATATCACATCCCCACAGGAAGAGGCAAATCAATTTCAAGACTCAAGGACACTAGTTACTGAGTTAAACATCTGTTTACACCTACACACAAAGCAGCAACCTTGGCTCATGTTCATACAGGGTCAGTGTGGAAAGACAGCTGATGATTTTCTCTCTGAGCATGAGAGGAGAAAACAAACACAAATAGTATTCTGGCTAGATGTTCTGTTTGGAGGCTGGGAGAGAGGTATAACAAATCATGCCAGGAAAAAATAGTAGTATAGAGCAGGAATTAAGCTGTTCGGGAATGTTCCTCACTCTGAAAGAACTCAAGAAATGAAGCACGGACAAACCTTGCTGTCTTGTTGCTACACCCTTAGGCAAATTCTTGCTATTCTAGTAGAGTGCTCTCTAACTCTTACTAGTATCTTCCCTCCTCTGATGCCTCAGAGCATCCTACACTACCACACATTAAAAGGAAATCCCTTTCAGAAAGTAATTTTCTTTTTATTTTGGCCTTACTGTCAGGGAAAGTACACATGAAGAAGACAGGTTTTTTTACTGATCAGGTTAGTTAATAGGCTGATTAGGATATAAGTAAGACTATTTTCTTCTAGATGTTGTTGATGACTGTAGTTACAGACCTGCCATGAAGAGCAAGCATTAATATATTAACAATTGCTGCTATTGTTTCAGCTGAGGGTTGCTCACAGAATATAAAAACTGAGTCACTATTTGCCTTAACAAAACAGTCACATAACTTCTGTAAAAACAGCCTATGCAAATCTTCCTCTTACTGGTGTACTCTTCTAACAATAATTGCTCCTTCAATATGCCATCCCTGAAAAGGAATAAAGGTGTTCGTATCACCTTCACATTCTGCAGCATAGTGATAGACAGCATTGTTGCATGCTTCTTGACCAGGTGATACAAACAGCCATTATTTGGTCTGTCTCATCTAACGAGGACTAATTCCAGTGCAGTGCTCTATAAGAGGTGGCCAGCCAAACATTCCTTTATGCCTTTCCAGATTAATTCAAAGACCTGCAAATAAGGTTAGTGGTCCTGAAATCCCCAATTTTCTGCTTTAGCTTTTTCACTCTCCTCTTCTGCTTCACTGTAGTGGTTTCACATTGATTGATAGGTAGCTAAGCTCTACCACACCTCTCTCTCACTAACCCTCCTCAAAAAACAGGGAGAGAAAATATGATCAAAAAAGTCTCGTGGGTTGAGAAAAGGACAGGGAGATTCCTCACCAATTACTGTCACAAGCAAAACAGACTCAGAAATTCATGTAATTTATTGCCTGTCACTAGCAGACTAGAACAGTGAGAAACTAAAAGCAACCTAAAAACATCTTCCCCTCGTCCACCTCTTCCACCTCCTCCCCAAAAGAAGCTCAGCTGAATGGGGAATGGGGGCTATGGTCAGTCTATAGCACTTCATCTGCGCTGCTCCTTCACGGTCACTCTCTACCCCTGCTCCACGTGGGGTCCCTCCCACGGGATGCCGTCCTTCTCAAACTGATCCTGTGGGGGCTTCCCACAGGCAGCAGCTGTTCAAGAACTGCTCCCACATGGCTCTGTACCATGGGGTCCATCCGTCAGGAGCAAACTGCTCCAGCAGGGGTCCCCCATGGACAGCAGCTCCCCCCAGACCCCCTGCTCCTGCGTGGGCTACTCTTCACAGGCTGCAGCTCAGGCTCGGGGCCTGCTCCTTCGGGGGCTTTCTATGGGCCGCAGCCTCCTCCAGGCCACATCCACCTGCTCCACCGGGGGCTCCTCCACGGGCTGCAGGGGAGATTCTGCTCTGGTGCCTGGAGCACTTCTCCTCTTTCTTCACTGACCTTATGTCTGCAGAGTTGTTTTTCCCTACGTTTTCTCACCGACGTTGTGCAGCAATTTTTTCCCTTTCTTAAATCTGCTCTCCCAGAGGCCCAACCAGCATCACTTCCTGGCTTGGTTCTGACCTGGGTGGGTCCCTTTTGGAGCTGGCTCTGATCTGACATGGGACAGCTGCTGGATTTTTCTCAAAGAGGCCACCCCTGCAGACCTCCTTCCACCAAAACCATGCTGTGTAAAACTAAGACATTCATGCAACCGTCCATTAAGGGGCAGCATCCCATACATATGTGCATCCTCCTTGAAAACTGTGTTCTTAAAACAGTAATTTACAATTTGTAATTTGTGGACCATATGAAAGGAATTAGTTACGGCAGTTAAGTAAAATGTGTTTATAGGCACTGATCAGAAGGTTATGTATATGAAATTGCCAGGATCCAATTTAAATGGAATTTTTTTTAGGAAGCTTATCTAATGAAAATGGTCAGGTTTCACAGCAAAGACATTGAAAACCACAGCGCAGAATAATTTTAACCAGGCCATTATCACCAAACATGGCCATAAATACAGCATGGCTACAACAGATTGGTGAACAGTCACCAGAAGAGCAAAGTCACTATGTAGTCACTATTTAATATACTCCTTAATTATATTCAGAAAGTTGCAAGACTTGGTACCTTTTTATGACTAAAGGTGGCCACCGGTCCAGCTGCAATAACCACTAATGGTTTGCATTTCTTATGTCTGAGGTAGAATCAACAAAGTGACTGGGAAAAAGCTTGAGGAGGACAATGGGTCTTCATGATTGTTTGCCCTGGTCTTTGCATTTGATTTTTCTTCTTGAAATGTATTCAGCTAATGCACTTTTTTCAAGTGTGAATCACAAAATTTACTTGTTTGCATTTTCCTTGGCATGATGATTTTTGAAAAGTTGTCTGTTAGGTTTTCCTCCATGCTATTTACATGAAGAAGATAAAGAAATTATCACAAAAATGTAAGTATCTTGGGTACAAATAACCCAAAGTTTTTGTTTGTTTTTGTTTGGGGGGGGGGGGGGGTAATTTTTCATGACTGTTCTGTGTTGTTGTAACAAGAAAAGGTTGTACTAGGGTGCAAAACACGTCGAATTCAGCAAGAGATTATAAACCAGAGTACACTCATACTGTATACTCAATAGTATAGGCATATAAGCCAAATAAAAACCCACTACTGACTTACAGTTACATTCCAAGAAATATTTACATCTTCCAAACACTTTCTTTTAGACATTCTTTTGCTAATAGCCATTTACTGTTTTATGAAATGGAGTTGGTTAAGGAGTACAGCAATCTTGTATAAATTGGTTTGTGTTGTGATGGGTCTTTTTTTTCTTTTTTTTTTCCCCTCATTTTTGTAGTTTTAAAGTTTAAACTAGCCAATGAAACAACTCGACAATTAGTTCTTTAGACAGAGATTAGTTTTGTAGGTAGTTCTCAGAGATCATCCATGAAGTTAGAGAAAATCTCTTCTGTGAATGATTCATTCTAGAATGCAATTCAGTGTACTCTATTAATATGGAAACCTTAGGTGGGATTTAAACCTCTCCATGATACTGGTCTCCCTTTTGTTCTCAACAGAAGCAATATGAATTTTGTCATTGAATCAGTGCAAAAGATTTAACTCAAGGTGCTGAATAAACATGACTGAAAACACATTTGCAGGCAGTCCTCAGTTGACTGCAGTCTCCTAATGTTTATCTCATGTATCGTATAAACAGGGTAGTAGGTTGGAGGGCAAGTTTATAAACCTTGCTCTTTTTGACTGATTGAGGAAATGCAGGGTAGGCCCAAGGTAAGTCATTTTCTTTTAACAAATGCCTCTTTAGCTAGTGAAGAAGGAATAACCAAGGTATTGCTAACAAAAGGACTTGGAATTGCTGTACCTCAGTCTGTTAACCACTTAATTCATAATTCTGTGTGTTATGCTATTACAAATACATAAATAATCGCTTCAGGCCGAAGATGCATGGGCTGCTTAAATAACATAGGAATGTGTTTCTTTACCAGCAGAGGCTACAGCTTACAACACATTTGGAGCTGCAACTTCCCATTCCTCTTCATTATGTATGCTGACAGCTTTTAGATAATAAACATTTTGTTGTCATCTCCGAACTAACTGGCATTAGAATGAATATAATAACTTCCCACTTCTATGTTTGAGGATGTACTGGGTGAGCTCCAAATGGCCTGAATACCCTGCTGTTCAGGGCTGTGTTTTCTGTGGGGAAGATGGTTTACTGAGGACATTTTCAGAAAGGGGAGCCAGTGGTTAGGCCAGTGGCTCAATGAGTTTTACACTAGATGGTGTGTAGATGAGCTGACAGTGTTGACTGGATTAAGGATGACTAAATACTGTGATCAGCTGCTGCAGTCATGGTAGGAATAGGAGGGATATTGAGAAAAAGATACAAACAGTACATCTGATATAAAAAAAAAATCACTTGTAAGTTTCACTGGTATGGTTGTTTTTACTTTTACAGTCTGACATTGATGGATTAGAAATAAAGCATTGAGCATCTCTGCTGAAATGAATTGATATACATCGTCCATTTCAGTCATGACTTCAGTCTTGCTTTGACTCTGTATCTTGGAGTTACTAGAAAGTAAAGAATGACATTCATTTAAAGCTTATTTTTGATATTTTATTTGAGTCTAAATTTGGTAAAAAAAAAAAAAAAAAAAGCAAGATGAAAGTGATTGCAAGTTAGATACTGTTTTTGTTAGTCATTTAAATCTACCTTTAACATGCCTGATACTTCAGATAAAGAATATAAAATGAATTTTGTGAAGTTCTATCTGTAATTAATGACCTCAGATGGTTGTTTCTGATTAGTATGTACCTGACATTGTAGCAATAGGAGACTTCACCAGCTATCACATCGTTTTCATTCTATAGATTCTATGACGAAAACTAGCTTTGCTCTTTTTTTTCACCTCCCAATTGGTTTTAAACTTTGAACAAATGGATTATTGAACTGAAATAATCAGACAGGAGAAGAAACTGCTGGGGACAAAAGCTATTTTAACACTTCAGCAGATTCTGCTCTAAGGTGATTAGTCAGTGACTTCCTCCAGTTGAGTGGCTCTGCTTCCCTCAAAGCAGTAGCAATGTGCTGTTGTGCACGTAGATGTTGTTAATACATGAAAACAAACTTGGAATTTTACAAATCTGATCTAACTTCCCCTTTTTTATCTTCTCTTTTATACAGAAAATACGTGTATAAAAATGTCTTTCATTTGTTTTTTTTTTTTGTGTTATAGCTTGTTTACTTTTAAGTGTTGTAATAGCTGCTGCTGTCCATTGTTGGTAATATTTTTTGTCAATGCTGTATGGTCTGACAGGACCTCAAAGCTAGCAAGTCTTTTCCTAGAAGCCTTCAGCGTTGCTTTTCTGTTACAAGGAATAACCACAAGTTTGACTGAGGGTTGGCAAGTTTTATCATTATAAGGATGGTTCTTGTGTGGTTGTTAAGCTAAAGTATTAGTGTTTGTATGCCTACTGCAAAGCAGTGTTCCTTTGGTCAATACAGTTACAAGATTTCCTGCTTCTGTTAACAGAAGGGTGTAAGCTGATCTAAACCGGTGCACAAGACTCCAGTTGCGCCACAGCCCTCCCTGAGTGTTGCACATGACCTCTGTCCTGATCTGCATGTTCGCATTCCACCCGTATTATTTAGCTTGGACCATCCCGTGCTTAATAAATTTGTCTCCATTACTTACTTTGGACAGGACTGTGTATCTTTTAACACTTTCCTGACCTTGTTAGCACTTTAATCTTGTGTAAACAGCTCTATGGAGTCCTCTTTGGTCAACACTTATTTGAGCAGTGTATGGTCTGAGCTATGCACCAGTGAAACCTGTACCAGTGATTCAGAAGTGTGCTCCAAAATGTGTGTTGTAGTAGTTAGGCATGGAAATAAAATAATTTAAACTGGATTCTTAGTATTCCAAAAGTAAGAGTATCCACAAAATAATTTTAATCCTTTATTAAAAAAAAAAAAAAGTCAGTTTTGTTATGGTTCTTTATTTGATACAGAAGGAGCATCTGTGTTTTCTGTGTATATTGCCATGACAAATAATATATGGCAGGATTAAAAAGGGGTGTCATCAGTTTATTTTTCATAAATATTTTAGAGCCATTTGACTGTTCTGTGTGGAGCATCAGCTCACACACAGTGATTTTATAATGTGCTCACAGTGTTTTTATAATGTACGTTTTACACCATAAATGATCACCTAAGTGTATCCATACCCTTAATATGTAAATCATGTATAAGCCTGTTAAAAGTTTCCTCCATTCACATACAAATTTCAGATGAAAAGACAGGAGTGATAATATATGCTCTTCAGAAAATTCAATATAGTAAATTCAGTATAGCACCTGTAGTAAAGTAACTCCTGCATTGATAACTTATCAGTTTTGTTATTGGTTGGCTGTATGCTTGTCTAAATATCTGTAACATGATCTGAACCTGATTTTTGAGATGGAGAGGTAATAAAAAATTTAACATCATTTTCTAAACCATCCAGATAATTCTAACTTTTATTAAGATATTCTCTGCACGTTTATAATGTATGTATGTACAAGCGCATACATCAGAACGCTATTAAGGTTGTAGTAGGAAAGTGCAGTGGGAAGTAGGAAGGAATCAGACTTGACATTTGATTCAATAATACTGATTTACCACTTTCTGCCCTCCACTTGCATATGCTTTTTGTTAAAGCATGTAATTATCATGATTACAGATCCCTTCCTAGTCAGTGCAAAGAACAGAGTGTGCTTACACTGTGTGTGTGACTATTATGTTTCCCTTGTGTGGCCCAACAATTATTTACTGTTCAGTTGTTCTCTGGAAAGATTTACCACTTCATGATCTATTCTTTCTATTTCATCATTATTTTATTTGGAAGGGTTTTTTAAGGATGACTTTCTCCTGGGCACATCTGCCCTAATGCACTCTCCTTTGACAAGAAACAAAATTTATTTGTGGAAGAGAAGTGAAAAACTGTGACATGTGTGTCATACACTCTTTTCTTGAAGAATTGTGGTTCTGTTAGTAATTAAAGGTAGCCAGCCATCCTTCGGCAGGTCTAAGTGGGCAGTGGCAGCAATTACACCTTCTCTCTGTTCTTCTTGGCCAGATGAGCATAAATAGCTGTTTGTGAAGAGAAGCAGGGAAAAACAAAAGTGATGTTTTACTTTTCAAGGAAAGGAAGAGGCCATAAGGTCATTCCATAATTTTAGCAGCCTGCACTAGGTGCAGTTTAGATCCTCCATTTCAGCCCTTTGCAACACCCATGACTTGCGATGCTGTGTAGGACTCAAGATTGAATCTCTGGCTATGTTAAAGACAACTGCTTTCTTTTTCTTTGACTTTATTAGAGCAAAGCTTTGATCCTGTGTTTCATAGTGTTTTTTTTTTTTTTAATGACCATGCTTACTTTAGATCATTTTACAATAAAATCCAGTAAACACAGACTATTTAATGAAACAGAAAGCCCCCTTATACAAGTGTTACTTCTGTGAATACTGAGCTAAACAGTATATTAACAAATGGATGCAAATTTTGATTCTTTCTGGGCTTTGTTGCTCTTTTTTTGTTTGGGAAGTGAAGGTTTGTTCACATTTTTCATGTCAGTAGTGACCTTCCTGATTTGATTTAAAAACAAATGGAACACGGCAAATTACTAAGGCACCCAAGCTTGTTCTCAGCTTTGCCACACTGAAACATTTGTTTATTCTGCAGGACTTCAGGAAGACAGCCCAAAGGCTTAGTGAGATTGAGAACAAGTGTAAAAGATGGAGCAGGTGGGAATGTCAGATCTTTCCCTGTAGTAGCTCTTAATATGCCACTGCTACAGCTTCTGGGTATTTTTGTAAAATACGTGCATACTAAAAAAATAATATTGATGCAGATTGTATGTCAATAAGATGGCAATACAATTACTTGTTGTAGATGATGCATAAGAGTACTGCATCCATCTGTTCTGATTAAGTGAAATGAGATGTACTCAAGTTTCTTATGGTTAGATGAGAATGGGACATACAACCATGCGTGTCAGAATTATTGGTTACCAGAGGCATTATTCATATTACTCCGTCACCTATGTTTGTCTCCACATTCATTCTTTTTAGGCTTTCTGTATACACATCTTAACTCCTGAATACTGCAACCATGAACACACAACATCAGTTAAAATGATAATTGCCGATGAGCTTTTACCAGTCATTTAGAAATAAGACTTTAGGGGAAAAAAAAAAAGAGCATCTTTAAAAATCTCTGTTCTTTGATATTGTTTCAAATTCAACAACTGAATCACGAAGAGAGAAAAATAATTTAGGAAAATGTTCAAACTATTTTGCTACCAAAAGGGAAATTAGCATGAATCTAAAGTAATAAAATAACTAATGTGTTTGCGGTAAATGTTGAATAAGGTTGCTCAACTCTGTTTCATATAATGCTTATTACTTATAAGTACTGTTTAATTTCTGATAGTAGAGCTATAGTTGCTGGAGCAGAAATGTTAAATTTGTAGCCCTACTGTCAGTGTAAAGTCATAAATGAATGTTATGTGAACACATGAGTGTGCATGTTTTGGCATTGACATGGTGCATATACAACTTCAATGCTTTTTTCATATAAACTTCCACTGAGGTCTTAAACTAACCTTTAAACTGTGTTCTTATATTTTTTATGATTGTACCTTGACAAATTTCTGTCATATCACTGCAAATGCAGTGACTCTCAGTGAGGTCCTGTGACTTCACACCACAGAAAGCCTTGGGAGTGCATTTTTTTTTCACAAATCTTTGAAGGCATAATGAAACAACTACTTTTTATTAAGTATAGACTGGATATAAAGAGGGCAGTCAGTATCTGAGAAGAGAAAGACTAGTCAATGATGGAAGATAAATGAAGTTACGTGAGGATGAGAGGTGTACAAGAAGTAAAGAAAATAGACTTATAAATAAGTGTAGGCAAAGGAAATAGCAGCTCTTAAGATCTTTTCTGGGGATATGAGGAGAATGTTTCATTTGAATTAGAAGGTGAGCAACCCATGCAGATACCAATAAAACCAGGATAATGAAGGAGGAGTCTGAATATAACTACTTGCTCTTGGCTCCAACTTGAGATTAAGACAGGACTTGTGGAGGTTGTAACTCTTGCAGGACATGAAGATGAAGAGAATAGGTCTGTGCCAGGCAGAGAGCTGAGAGATCTTGCAAAGATGGCTGAAGTCAAACTAGAAGTAGTAAGATTGTAGAATTGGAGTGAAAAGACTGTGGCTGCCTTGTAGGACCATGTTAGAGACTGAGAAAGGATGACGTGAGGAGCAGTGTGACTGTTTTTGACAGTCACATTTGACTGTTTTTAAGACAGTCAAACACATAGCCTTAACCATTAAGAAATACCATAATATTTGGACAGTCTACCTTTTAAAACTTATAAGAATTTCAGGCACAGCAGGACTCAAAAGCAAAAGCTTTAAACAATCAACTATGAAAGCGAAAAAGTGAAAGCTTCAGACACAGTAAAAATGGAGGGGCCCATGCAAGGTTTCTTCCTTCCTGCTGAGAGCAGCATTAATGAGTAACAAGCAGGGAAAGGCAGCTGTGGTGGTGAATTCGGGGAGAGGACACTCAGGATTTAATTTGAAATTTCTTCTAAGGAGTAAGGTTCTGGCTGGGGAGAGAAGTTCCTGCCCAGCTGGCAACCATGTGTGGGCAGAACCTGCCTTCCACAGAGTGAATACTTGTCACGGGCTTCTTGTAACTGCCCTATGATTTACTACTTCTTGCTCCATTGAAAATGTGAGATCTGGTTTTGGTTTGGCTTGGGACACAGGATTTTAATAACTCGAGTGGCAAACTTGTCAGCATGGTAATATGATTCTTTCAGTCAAAGTATCTGCTTGATTGTATTTAGCTGGGACTTTAAAAGGCTGCTTTGGTTAATATGTGCTTGTATTTTGTAACAGCCCTTTTGTACTCTGAGATGATGGATTGAACTATCTGTTTCCTCTTTGCTTGCATTATTGATATACTTCTCTGGTCCCCCTTATTAATTTCCTCTCTAAATTAAGCATTTCTGATCTTTTCAGCTCCCCATGTCTTTGAATAACTTCTTTTTTATCCTTTGGGGTCCTCTGTTTTTGCTGTATTCCTCCAGCTGACCCCTAGAAGGTTGACCCCTAGAAGGAGAGTGCTGAATTCTTGCTTGTGACTAGCTCAGAAGGAGGAAGCCTGGCTCTTTTGTTCCTTGGAGAGTCCCAGCAGTTTACGTACAGGTCTTACAGGCCGCTTTGCTGTAAGTTATAAGGTGATCAGAAAGACTGACAGATGAGATGTACATCAAACCCTCTGATCTCGCTTATCATATTTGAGTAACTTTACCCCAGAATAGTGCAGTATACTTCTGAAAAATGTAACACCATTCAAAACTGCATACCCTTTACCAGCAATCCAGACCATATGTCAGACCAGCTGTAGTTACTGTATAGTAACTCTGACAGAGTGACTGTGAGTCTGGAAAGTCTAGTAAGTTTCCTTGCACACATGTGCAGAGATTGTGTGCCATTTTTCTGGGAAATGTTGGAGTTACTGTGCACACATTGCACAATGAATTCACTCCTGCAATGTATCCTGAAGGATTTGGATTTTACTGTGCATATGCAATGCAGTACATATTCATATTTTCCGTCAGGGAATTCCTTGAAAGAAATAGATCAGACTTAATTTCCTCTATCTAAATAGATAGGCTGTCCTCTCCTTCCTTTGAGCCATGAGAATCCAAAACGATCCTCAGCAATCAAAACTAACAGCAGAAGACAGCCTGAGAGACTGCAACCAAATGCAAGTCTTTCCAGCATGCTTAAAGCACCTTGGATAGGACTGTCTTCCCTAACAAAGTGGCTGCAGTATGAAGTGACAAACATACTGTAAAATCACAAATGAGGAAAAGCAGCTATGGTATTTACTTCTGTGTAACAACACAAGGTCTATTTTATACCTTCAACCACAGCTCATTTCAAGTAAAACTGAAGTGCCTTGTGTCTATTACCAAGGTATGCATGGTCTTGCCTCTGAAAATTCAGGGAAAATTTACTTTGTGTCAATAATATTTTAGTATTGTTAGAACTGGCCAGATGTTTAATGGCTTAAGGGTTCAGGGTTTTCTTTTCTGTCTTTCCTTTTTTTATTTTTTTTTTATTTTTTCTTTCCATTTTTTTCTTTCTCTGCAGATATTTAGTCAATAGGAACTGAACAAATGTCATCAGGACATTTAATCATCTGCTCCAGTAAGATTTCATCGCAGCAACAAGTCAGTTCTGCTCTTCCCCCTCATATTTACAGCAATTAATAAGAAAGTCTTGTTATTCTCTGCTTTTCTCATTCTAGGATGGCTAAATACATCTACACAAATGTTGTCAATTTAGGCTCAGAACCCACCAGCACAGTGTTAGCTATCACAGTGCTTGGTGGAAGGTCCTTTTGAAATCTCTGCAGGCCTAGAATTTAGATACATACACCTAACTTTTTCTTGACCCCCTTACGCAGCTTGAAGTGATCATAAACAATAAAGAATGATCATTTAAAGGTTATATTTTTGGTGCAAAATAATTGGAATTAGCACACTTTATTTAATTTTGTTTTCCCTATTTTTTTTCCCCTGTTATAAAGTTTGCCATTTAGTTTGCTGCATTTTTCCCTTGTCAGATTACATTATCATTCTCTCATTTTTGTTACCCTCTTGAGATGGCTTGTGTTTGTTACTCTTTTTATTTTCTGGGTTTCTTATTTCCTATTTTCTCTTTGCTGAGCCATCTCCAGATAAGCTTTTGTCTTCATTTCCAGGCATGATATTTTGATTCCCTCCTTCTATAAAAGGCTCTGTGTTTGAAATGCTGTAAGATTTTTACTCTTAATCCTGTTATTTGGATGAAGTATAACTTGTAAGATTTTTTCTTAACCACACAGAAGAAAGCAGTCAGTTCTGAGCCTGATACTAAACTCAGTTACAATGACTTGACATGAACCCAAGAATAAGTGAAGCAGTTTAATGCTCTCATAAGACTGAGCAAACTTTCTCTGGCATATCAGTTGTATTGACAATTATCTTCAGCCCAGACTCCTTTCCCTTCTCTTCTCCTGCCTTCCCCTTCTTTATGAGTCACACTTTTCTCTTTCTATACAGTTACAAGCAGCTCATATCTGCCTGACTTTATGTGCCCCCACACCTCCCCGCCTTGAGAACAGCCTTCCTCAACAGGTGTTACACTATGTTGATGTTCTCAGTCAAGGTGTGGTATACCATATTCTTGTTATTCTCAAGCTTAACATGCCCCCAGCCCCACAAGATTAAAAAAACATTACCTATTTGATCAAAATATAGCCTGTGGAGCAGGTATGCTGCCTATTTGACCACACATGGGACAGACATATGCACCATATTTCTTTCTACAATCATTCAGTGTAGGAGGTCAATGATTTCTATCTCTGGTCTGGATTTTTGCTCTGGACTATACAGGGTGCATGTTCGGCATGCAATTTCTCTCTCTTTTTTTCTTTTCTTTCTCCTGTTACCATAGTTTTTCATTGTTTGTTCTGAAGACGCTCCTGCTGGAATATGTGAAATTTGCTTTTGTCTTTGTTAAAAAAGATTTTGTGAGTTATAAAAACTAGCTTCCTCAGATACAGTGAGTAATACCAGACAAGTCTCTAAAAGAATGGCTACATAGATGAGTTAGTACAGCCCTTATATTTGAAACTTTTACTTTTCCTTAGGTAATTTTTTTTGCTTACTTTTGTTCCACCAGCACTGAAGTCTTAGTATTCTGAAATGTCTTTTTTTCTAAAAAATATTGATCAGAAAGTTACATCTTTCACGGGAGAACCTTGCAACGATTGCATGTGAAACCAAAGAATTCAGAAACAATTACATTGTTCAGACTTTTGTGTTATATATACATGTTTAATAAAACACATAAGAAACTTTTATTTCAATATGATTAACATCTAACATTAAAGGTAATTTAGTAAACTTAGTTTACAGAAAAGTACCAGGCAATGACTTTTGCCTCAGTATTAGAGGAAATGAAAATATATTACTAAGAAATTTCTGGGCCTTGCCATGCAGTTTCATTACACTAGATGTCACTGTTATACTTAAAATATGGTGGCCATGTTTTCCTGCTATACGACCTCATAGTCTAAGATGTTTAAAAGGCTGTTGAGTATAAGGAGGTGTAACCACGAGAGCATTTTAATAGTATAGTGCTGCCTGAAAGTATTCTTTTTTTTTTTTTTTTCTTGGTTTGTGTCTAAGCCATTGCACCTGTATAGAGCACATAAAATACTTCTCTTCACAGTCAAGGACAGCCTAATCACTGTGGATGTGAATGTTCTTCAAACGCTTTCAGTGCAAGATATGTAACCATGAAGGATGTTGAGAAATAGTACAGCAATCCACTGGCTAATGGAAAGCAGAAACTCAGCTTTATCTCTCTGCTTTTTAAAAGAACCAAATGAATCAGCCAAATGAAACATAAAACCATTATACAGAATTGTCTAGGTTGGAAGAGACCTCCAAGATCACCTAGTCCAACCTCTGACCTAACACTAACAAGTCCTCCACTAAACCATACCACTAAGTTCAACATCTAAACGTCTCTTAAAGACCTCCAGGGATGGCGATTCAACCACTTTCCTGGGTAGCCGATTCCAATGCCTAACAACCCTTTCGGTAAAGTTCTTCCTAATATCCAACCTAAACCTCCCCTGGCACAGCTTTAGCCCATTCTCCCTCATCCTGTCACCAGGCACGTGGGAGAATAGACCAACCCCCACCTCGCTACAGCCTCCTTTAAGGTACCTATAGAGAGCGATAAGGTCTCCCCTGAGCCTCCTCTTCTCCAGGCTGAACAAGCCCAGCTCCCTCAGCCGCTCCTCATAAGACTTGTTCTCCAGACCCCTCACAAGCTTTGTTGCCCTTCTCTAGACTCCCTCGAGCACCTCCATGTCCTTCTTGTAGCGAGGGGCCCAAAACTGAACACAGTGCTCGAGGTGTGGCCTCACCAGAGCCGAGTACAGGGGCACAATCACTTCCCTAGACCTGCTGGCCACACTGCTTCTTATACAAGCCAGGATGCTGTTGGCCTTCTTGGCCACCTGAGCACACTGCTGGCTCATATTCAGCCGACTATCAACCAGTACTCCCAGGTCCTTCTCTGCCAGGCAGCTTTCCAACCACTCATCTCCCAGCCTGTAGCTCTGCTTGGGGTTGTTACGCCTCAGGTGCAGGACCCGGCACTTGGCCTTGTTGAACTTCATACAGTTGACCTCAGCCCATCGGTCCAGCCTATCCAGATCCTCCTGCAGAGCCTTCCTACCCTCGAGCAGATTGACACACGCACCTAACGTGGTGTCATCTGCAAACTTACTGAGGGTGCACTCAATCCCCTCATCCAGATCATCGATAAAGATATTAAAGAGGACCGGCCCCAGTACTGAGCCCTGGGGGACTCCACTAGTGACCGGCCTCCAACTGGATTTGACTCCATTCACCACAACTCTTTGGGCCCGGCTATCCAGCCAGTTTTTAACCCAACGAAGCGTACGCCAGTCCAAGCCATGAGCAGCCAGTTTCTTGAGGAAAAGATAGAAATTGATATTGATATTTCCATATTGATGGAAATTACTAATAAACAAGCAGATGAACACTCATACCTGTCTTCCTCTTTGATTAATCTTCTACATAAGGTGTAGAAACATAAGAAAGAAGAGATGTATGTAGAAACATAACCTTCTACATAAGGTGTAGAAACCTGTTAGATGTCAATCCTGGATGAACATTGCTTCTATTATTTGAGATACAGATAATATATCTTATTGGTTAGAGAAAACAGCCTCCCCTGCCTATACCTAGAGACAGCTGTGTGTCTGTACATTACATTCATACAAAATGTAGTAAGAGATAAGATTTTCTACTTATAAGATTAAAGACATGTTCTGAGATAGACGAAATTTCAAGGACAAACAGATCTGCCTTTGGAAGAAACCCTCTGGTTTCTCCTCAACTGGAGGTGAAAGCCAGAGTTACAACCAATACAAACAAATTTGCTGAGGTTTACCTTCTTCTCTAGTCTAGCGTTCTACTTTCTCCACACACATCTGACACAGTGTCAAATTTTTCGTTCCTCTGAAAATCAACTAGATTTATTTGCCTCTGAAATTATGTGTTTTGATCTACCTTCCGGCTGTTTTACCTCCAATCAGTAGTGTATTGCTGATTTTTACCTCTTGCTCTTTCCAGGTGTTTTCTATTTATCTTCTCATGTGGCATCCATCACCAATCACTTATGAGTATTTAAAAGCAATACAAACAGTATCCTCTCTTACTTTCTTTCCAGCATGTCGGATAAGTCAAATAGTACAACGGTTATTTGGGGGATATGCTGAACTCTGGACTTCTCAATGTCTCTCAACTCCTCAATGAATTCTGCAGTGCTGAGGGAGATAAGCTAGAACTAGCTAGATCTTGCCATGGAAAGGGGTTGCAGGCTGAATTTTGGAGCTATAAATGGAGCTACATCAGACAGCTCTTTCTGTCTCAAAATTTCTGGTACCAGCATCACTTGTAGTAAAATCATAACCACACTGTCATCTCGCTGGATACAATTAGATAAAATGGCCTACCCTACCTATGTGTGTCTGTGCATGTGTTAGAAAGCAAGAGAAAGAATTTAATGAAAGTAAGATGTGAAATTTTTCAACAAGGGCTTGAATAGGTAGTATATCAGGTCATTCTGTCTCTTCTGTTTAATCTATATTGACAGAAAATTAGGGAGAACAAGTAGTTCATTTTCCACTTGGAGCAAAGTTAGCTCCAAATTACTTTTTAGATTTCTTGTATGCTTGAGCTCCCAGGTACAAAAATTGCCATTGTCTTTTGTGTATATGCCTTACAGAAGGATCTCTGATCATCTTTCTTGTCTGCCTTCTTATTTATCTGAAGCCTTTGTACACTTCATTAGCATTCATTCGTGAACTGTGTTACTAACCATGACTAGGCTCTTTCTTTGAGATTCCTTTTTCTTTCACAATTCTGCAGTTCCCATACAGAGAAATTCTGATCTTCAGTATCAACATTAAGTAAACATCCACACTTAAAAAGAAGACCTAATCCCACTAAATTATTTCATGTTCACTTAGTTGACATATTTGAAAGAAAAGAAAGCAGTTTGTAGTGCTTATAGAGCAGTTTGTACATAGACAAAAATAATAATGCAAGAAATGTCTATTGTTTATCTAAATGTCCAGGGAGATTTGCTTTGCTTTCAGCTAAACAAAAACAAGGACTTTTTTTTTCTTTGATTTTTCCTTATGGCCAGAGAAAGCTGGGAAAATGTAAATGCATTTTCTGTTCTACCTGTTGGATAATCAAATTTGCAATAGCCTTGAACATTATCAACAGACAAAATAGGCTCTTCAGCTAAAAGCAAATACTTGTTATTACAAAAATGTGTATCAATTAAAATTATCAAAGGGATTATGCTTAATTATGCTTGATGTTCTTTAAATTGGAATGACTTACAGTTAAGGTTTCATGATATGGTCTTTTTACAGCATTTTCCATCTTTTTTGTGCAATGTATAACAGCAACTGCATACCTAGAGAAAAATAGACATTTCTCCCACAGGTATTATTCCATTGTAGTAATTATCCTGAACAATAATGGGCTGCAGAGAATTAAATTCAGCTTCCTTCTTAAACAGATTCTGAGTTGCACGTCTGAACCATTTGAAAAAAGGCAAATAATTCCCTGCAGCTAGTCTGTGACTCAGCCAGCTGAGTGCACAGACCAGAGCCAGAGGGCGAACTTTCACTTGACTAGGTCACTTATTTCCTGTTTACCATATGTAGTGTTTACAGGATGAGGAGGATTTTAAAACCGACTTGCAAATTTCCCAGTTCAGTTGGCATGTAAGAGATTTTGATCCAAGCTACTCCAGCACTATTTAAATCCATAATTAACTGCAGTGATTTTGTAGCTCCAACACTCTTCTGTGAGAGAGGTAACCTTTTTAGTTGGTGGCTCTACCTTTGTGTTCAGACATTTGATTTTCTCACTTAGCAATTTTGTTTTTATAGACTGCTAAATTCAGCTTGCAAACAGTGTAAAGTTATGCAGAGTTAAAGGTGTGTTTTCACACCAAATATCATACAGACTATATGTCCTTCTTAATCAAGTCTTGTCTTGCCTTGGCTTCACTGAGGGGAAGCAAGTTGGCTGTCACTGGAAGCTGTGCATGCTGCTGCAGGCTTCATATGTCCCTATGTATGTTTTCTCTTTCCTATGCCCAGATACCAGATGGCTCCCACAATAAGCAGTTGAAGGAGTTCAGTAACCTTGGTCGTATTTAAAACAGATCAAAGACGACAGGGAATATAAGTGAATATGCTGTTGAATATTACTGATGAAGGGAAGCAAATATATTGCATGTTATAGTAAAATTATTTCCATATTTGTGGTACTAAGCTGTCTGCCTCACAAAATGTAAAGCATAAAACATCAAATTGCCAAAACCCTGACCAAAATTCCTCTGTAGAAAAGCACAGTAATTTCTTCCTGTCAGTGTACAGAATACTTTTAAAGTGGTACAGGGTTACTTTTACATAATGCTTAAAATAACTCTTAGGAAAGCATTTGGAAACGTGATGTCAGCTATAAAAAAATGCCCCTGGCATGGGGCTTAGCTACCTGAGCAGACCTTGAGAAACTGCTGGACATACATAATAGAGGAAGAGGCTGACAAAGTTACATACAGCACTGCGAGGAAGGACAGGTTTTCCCAAGTGGGTCAGTGGAAGTGGAACAGGCAGCCATGCTTCTCATGCAATTTTAGGGGAGCGCTGAGGATATTCTGGAGGGTACTATGTGCAAAGACCTGAGGTCGGAGCTGGAGACCCATGTAAGGGGCCCAGGGTCTAGTCATGGATATTAGAATGATTTAAAGCCCACAGTTTTCAGTCATTTTTTTTAGCGATCCAAAATTGCCTTCAAAAAAAAGGAAAACAGGACCTACTTTTCTTCTTAGTGAACCCTTTTTACTTTTTTTTTTTTTTTCCCCAGTATGTTTCAAATTTTTCATACAGGAATTTGCTACAAACTAATGTCCATGGCAGAAGACTGGGGAGAAAGAATGGTGTTGAGTTACAGAACACATGCACAGCATATGAAAAATTGAATTGACAAGGTTACGCAGTAGCACATTTCTGTCTTGTGTCTTGTAGCTGAAGTAGGTAGCTGTGGAGATAGCAGAGACAGCAGAACAAACAGGGTATTAGTTGTCTCTTTCCTTTCCTTTCCTTTCCTTTCCTTTCCTTTCCTTTCCTTTCCTTTCCTTTCCTTTCCTTTCCTTTCCTTTCCTTTCCTTTCCTTTCCTTTCCTTTCCTTTCCTTTCCTTTCCTTTCCTTTCCTTTCCTTTCCTTTCCTTTCCTTTCCTTTCCTTTCCTTTCCTTTCCATTTTTCTCTTCTCTTCTCTTCTCTTCTCTTCTCTTCTCTTCTCTTCTCTTCTCTTCTCTTCTCTTCTCTTCTCTTCTTCTTCTTCTTCTTCTTCTCTTCTTCTCCCTTTCCTTTCCTTTCCTTTCCTTTCCTTTCCTTTCCTTTCCTTTCCTTTCCTTTCCTTTCCTTTCCTTTCCTTTCCTTTCCTTTCCTTTCCTTTCCTTTCCTTTCCTTTCCTTTCCTTTCCTTTCCTTTCCTTTCCTTTCCTTTCCTTTCCTTTCCTTTCCTTTCCTTTCCATTTTTCTCTTCCCTTCCCTCCCCTCCCCTCCCCTCCCCCTCCCCCTCCCCCTCCCCCTTCCCCTTCCCCTTTTCTTTCTTTCTTCCTCCTTCCCTTCCCTTCCCTTCCCTTCCCTTCCCTTCCCTTCCCTTCCCTTCCCTTCCCTTCCCTTCCCTTCCCTTCCCTTCCCTTCCCTTCCCTTCCCTTCCCTTCCCTTCCCTTCCCTTCCCTTCCCTTCCCTTCCCTTCCCTTCCCTTCCCTTCCCTTCCCTTCCCTTCCCTTCCCTTCCCTTCCCTTCCCTTCCCTTCCCTTCCCTTCCCTTCCCTTCCTTTTTTTTTCCCCCCCCTCCCCCTAAATTAGACTTTGTTTCAAATTCACATGCACCATCTGTTCCTTCAGGTTTTACATTAGAAGGCAAACATGGGAAGCTGCTTCATCTAACCAGTTGTGGTTACCTGAATGGAAACTGTTCTTTGTGGAAGAGGATCAACCATGTAAAATAAAAGGTATGAATTCACTATTAATTAGCTGTATTGAAGTGATGTCAAGATACACAACAGTTAGTGGAACAATGCATCACAGAAGAATAAGTAAAGTCTCTCTTTTCTCCCAGTGTCATAGAGATTATTCAGACAAGGACAACAAGTTGAGGATGGAAGAAACATCCATACTTCACAAATAAATGTAAGAGTTGCAGGAAGAGTGATCAGCTCCAGATTTATGTAAAGAGGTTAATATAGACTTAGACATCATCGTTTCAGTCTTAACCTAGATCATATTTTAAACCTAATATTAACTATTTTGAAAAAAATTAAAAAGTGACTGCAAATGCCTCTGTGAGACATATAAATTTAGCACATAGAAAAAAGTCATGTCGCTCCTTTTGGTCTGCTCTTCTCTTCCCCAGATGCTTAACAGCAACCATGGTAGAGAAATAAATATCTAAGTAGGTATAAAGTGTTTCTTGTAGCTGAAAACTCAGATCCATTCCACACTGAAGGTGTCACTGACTGATTACAAGATAACAGATGATAGGAAATACATTGTCATGTTTACGTCCATAAAAATCATAAAAACACAGCAAACCTAGACATTTTGAGATATGGAGAGGATGGGAGAGTAAATACATGTAACAGTTATTCTTCTTCCACACCCAGAACACTAAAGGATTTCCTTTTATTTTCTTTTTTTAGTTCTTGAGCAGTTACTCTCCTCAAGTACCTTTAAGAAAAAGTGCCTTTCATAACACATAGCTGTCCCTTCCTAAATATCTTTCTTGCCTGTACAAACTACCATTACAGGGAAACTTTAGTAAGCACACTGTAACTTTTTTCACAAGTTCTGAGGACTTTTTTCTGAGCTTACTTCTCCATCCCCCACTTTTGCTTTTCATGGGTGCAGATACAGTGAGACGGCTGTCAGCAGTGCCAGGAGATAGACTGTGACAAATGGAGCAGTGCCAGGAGATAGACTGCGACAAACTCAGATGTGTTCTGGTAAGATTGGCCAATTCTAGGTAGTTTGGTAGTTTTTTTTCTGTGGAACTTCAGAAGTTTCGTATCTGAAAGAAGAGAATATTTTGTATGAATTGCCATATAGTACATAAACTGAATATCTAAAAGCAACAATTCAGTGGTGCCCTTTTACCAACAAATCATTTATGTCTTATAGATAAAGCCATAAAATCTTGAAGGCTAACAGTCTTCAAGGCTCAGGGACCAAAGTTGGCTCTACCATAGCTGCAGAGAATGAGGTTGTGGGAAAGAGGGCTCAAAGAACTAAGTGTGTGCTAGATTAGGAAAATGGGTGCATAAGTTGTGTACATAGCAAGAGGAGTTTGTGAGCTACATGGATCCTCTAAGAGTGTAGCTATGAGACTTTGTGAAACAGATTTGTAAATATGATTCAGTGTATTCTAGTTTGATAAAGGCCAACTGTACCTTAATGTTGTCTCACAGGGAATATGGCTTATATATAAGGCCCCTTTACTGTTCACCTGAATTTCTCCTTTCTGCTCTTATTACTACAGTTAATCCATATCTTCATTTCTATCAGCCTGCCACCAGAGTTCCCTAAATGTATTATTAATCTAGTGCTGAGCTGTGGGAAATAGAAAGATGTAATTGAAAGTTCTGCATTGCCTGCTGCAGGAGGCTCAGTTCCTCTGCTTGGCTAATTGTCAAAGTGCTAATTGATAACAGCAATATTGTCTAAGCACTATCCACTCCATTTGCTGTGGAAAGGGGGGCTCTAAAGGGGCACTGTGTACATTTTACCTTTTAAATTGCAGTCTCAGGAGAATTATGCTTGTGGTTTATTATTATTATTATTATTTATTTATTTTACGCCTTTTTTTTTTTTTGCTTGTGCAGGGGGTGGAGGAAGGAGTCTCATAGAAGGGAGCCAGCATTGCCTTAATAAGTAGTAGAAATGGGAAGCTAAAAATTTGAAAATAGTACAATCCTGGGCTGTATTTTAAGGTGAAAAAAGATCTTGCTCTCTAAAAATGACTCACATAGATGATGGGCATATTTTTTGATGAATTGGTAACATGCAGTACATGCTGTTACAAACACGTAGTCTCATAGCAGGAACATTTAACTGGGTTAAGAAATGTTCTTGTTTATTTGTGGAAATAGGACTGACACAGCAGGGAGATAGATTTTCTCAAGCGGAAACTTTCTGTTTTGTGACAGAAAATAGAGTCCCAAACAAAATCATACTCTCCTTGTAGCAAAAGCATTCTGCACAAACAAGAGGCTTCTCTTTCATCAGTGTTACTCATATTGTGGCAACAGCCTTCACCGCCCCCTTGTTAAGTTTTCAAAAGGTACCCTTATGCCTTGACCCATGATGTCCCTTGTACATTGAGGAATTGTTATAAATATATCCACAAAGCTGCTTCATTATCTTCCTTAAAATTGCCCTCTACTGTTACTCACAGGAAACCTTCAAAAAAAACATTACTGCTATAGGAGGACCGTTCTTGTTAATCCTGATCAGTAGAATTCCATTTCTATTTCATCCAGGAATCACTTCTATTTCTAGCCAGGAAATAGAAAATTCATTTTTTTGAAATGTCCATTTTTTTTCACTTTTTTTCACCTATTGTCCCTTGTCTTATATATATGTTATGGAGTCTTTGTGCCCAAAGCTGTGTTTGCACAGCATCTAACATATTAGTGAGTTGGTTCTTGATAAAGGATTCTTTTCATAAAATAAATGTTAAATAAGAAAATAATGATGTTCTTTATTCTAGCAGCTCTTGTTTTCTTTTTATTAACTCTGAGACACTTAGATAGTCTTAAAGTTCTTTCTACAATGCCTTTCATAAAGCTTGTGAAGGCTTTACAAACTGGAAAATATTTTGCCCCTATATTACCATTAGAGAACCTGATGCACAGGAAGAAAAAGTGATTTGTACATTCAGTAATATAATAATCAAGGTAGGACTTAAACTCTATTTTTCTGGCTTTTTACATTAACTTTTCTACCTTGGTGCTAGTCTAATATACAATGCATGCTCACATAGACTGTCTTACTCTTTGCACAGCTAAATCTTAGTGTTATTAATGCCTACAGAATTATCCAAAATCTTTTAGTGAATGTGACTGAGGTAAAGGAGATACATGCTCTTGAAAAGAAAACACAAGCTATAAAGATGTTATCTAAACACAGAATAAAGCACTAGGAAGTTGGAGAAAGCTGAAGGTGGACAATGGCAAACAACAAGATCCCAGAACAAAAGCAGTTGTGGAAGAAACCCATAACCATATGAAGACTTCACCTTCCATGTTGAGATGAGATTGAACTGAATATAGAGTTTGTTATGTGGTCCTATTTTAAGCTTGAAATTTTAGAGGAAAATTTAAACCGAAAATATGTGTTCTATAATTCTTTTCACAGAAGCTACCATGAGGATTTTAATGAAGTGCCTGTACTTATCCAGAAAACAGGAGAAGGCAAATGTTGGGGATACTATACTCCTTTGTCTATTTGCCCAATATCTTGGCACTTTGTCAGTTGTGAGAAAGATGTCATCTGAAGGACCCCATATCTTAAAAATTATTTATGGTGTGAACCTGTTTGGAAAATCCATTCAAGTTCTGAATCAACTCAGTCCTGAAGAAAGAGAAGATTATATTTTCTCAAAAATATGTTTACATTGCCAGGAATGGCACTTGAGTATTCAGACTACATGATGCCAGTTACCCATCTGCTTTGAGATGTTACCAGCCAAAGAGTTAAGACAGCAAGAGAGCATGTAGGTCAATGGTATGGCCCTGCAGTTTCCATTGTATCACTCTGAGAGCAGTGGCCAGTCCTGAATTCAAGGAGAAACACTAAAAGCAGTTGTAAAATGGGAGAAGAGATACTGGAGTTGGGCTAGCAAGAGAGAAAAATTATTATTAGAGTTACAGTGTCAAAGCTGTTTCAGGTGAGCTCTGTGTGCACTGTCTTTATTCAGCTGTGTCAGGAGGAGCACATGCGATAACATAAAAGCTCTGAAGTGTCAGCCTTTGATGTTCAGGAGGCGGACTCACCTTTCAAGTTGAAGTACATAGACTTGGTGGTAGAACATTGAAAAGTAGCAGTCTGAGGGTGGTGACAACAGATATTAAGCTGCATGAATCTTGTTGAACACTTAAAGATCAATTAAAGACTTTGGCTTTAAAAAAGTCTTAGAACACAGAGCTGGTATAACAGTGACAGTTTTATTTATATTTATCAGAAGGAAGTCTGTCATGAAAATTATCAGTAATTGAAACAGGAATTTCATAGTAGCTATGCATAGTAAGAAACTTTTTACTCAGGCAGATAATAATAGGACAACGGGGAATGGTTCTAAACTAAAAGAGGGGAGATTTAGATATAGATGTTAGGAGGAAATTCCTCACTCAGAGAGTGGTGAGGCACTGGAATGGGTGGTGCAGAGAAGCTGCAGATGCCCCATCCCTGGAGGTGTTCAAGGCCATGTTGGATGGGGCTGTGAGCAACCTGGTCTAGTGGGTGGCATCCCTGCCAACGGCAGGGGGGTTGGAACTGGATGATCTTGATCTTGAACACAAGCCATTCTGTAATTCTATGAAAAGTTGCCATAAGAAATTGCTTTTCTGTGTCTGAAGATTTCTTTCAGATACGCATACATATGGAGAAATTCCATGGTAATTCCAGGCCATTGCAAGTTTAATTCTATAATACACTCTACATAGTTAGATTATTTGTGTTACTGTTTCAGCAAGGTCACCCTGGAATCTTGAATTTTTGTATTAGCTTAGCTTTAAATGCAATTTCCCACTAGCCACTAGGATTGATTTGAAAGATTCAGTCTTGTTTCTGAGTCTTATTATTTTATAAACTGTTGAATGTCAAGCATCTCCTGGTGTCACTAAGAGGAGCTGCTCCTTAAACTTAGTGAGAGAACTAATGACCCTGTAAATCAATTTATGGTTGAGTATGTACTGCTGTGTATTCGTGTTGCTACGTACTGCTGTGTATTCGTGCTGCTACCTGATTGATTCTGGTTGTGAAAGTCACTGTAGAAAATACTTAGTTGTCGTTATGTATTTACAGGAACAATTGCCATAAACACAAATAACCCTAAAGTCTCCAGACAATTTTCAGAAAGCTGGCCTAATCCTTTAAAGGTAAGGCTTTGCATTTTTGCTACTGGGACAAATGAAATCACACATCTTTTAAAACACTTCAAAGCAGTGTTTTCTCCAAACTAACAGGAAAACAAGCATAGAAGTAATTTAATGTGTGAAGATATTTGATAGTTAAAAGATACCTGTTAAAAGAGCATGTCAGCACTTTTTAGGAATACTCAGTAACTGCATTCATGGGGTGTGGGATTTTATTTTTTTCTTTCATGAATTCAGCATTCTTGACCTTAAGAAGACGTTTAAGAAAAACAGACAAGACATTCAGCAGAGGGTAAACGAACAGGAAGTCTGCATAGTGTTTTCTTGATGCAATAAAAACATATGTCGCAGAGAGGGCTGATAGGAGTCAGAATGGTGTGGTAAAAGTCCCATTGATGACTGGAAGCCCTGGCAAAAATTACCTTGATTCAGAGATCATAAAGGCTTCAGAAGGGAAATAAAGAAAAGGAAAATGCTTGTGATGTTCATGAATGTTACTTGTTTCACAATAATTAGATAGGTACAGAAAATTGGAAATAATAGACTGGGAAAGAGGAAGGAAGCTTTTATGTCAAATGATGGTTGTGCCCTTTTATGATGTGGTTGGGAAGAAAAGTGCGTGCTGGGTGGACATTTCTTCTGGGTGATGTATCAGGTCAGAGATTCCCAGAGACTTGCTCAGCAAAGAGTCAGTAAGGGATAAAATGGAAGGAGATGACAGGCCATTATGAACTGCCCTGTCTGTAATTATATGGTGGTCTTGGAACAGACACAGAAGTACTTCTTGTTTCTGTGTGAGTCTGTAGGATGGTCTGGGGGAGCTGACAGGACTTTGAATTGGTAGTTTGAGATCTCTCTGGGCTCTTTGCTCCATCTGGTTGATTGCTTTGGTCATCTCAGTTCCTGGACTTACCCTCCAATCCCCTGTTGCTGTAGGAGACCATTCACCAAGACAGTCTTCAGAAACAGCAGATTCTGTTGAGAGGCACCATCGTGGAAAAGTCTGGTTTTGGGCTGCCTACAAAGGTATTGGGCTGCTGTTGGGTATTCCTGGAGTGTGATTAATGGAAGAGTATTAAGAGTGTCCTGTAGGTAGCTCACAACTAGCTTGAATGGAGAGAATTAAAACACTAAGAGAGGTGGTAACAATGCCTGCAGCTGTTTTGTCCCCAGATGTAGAAGTGGGGAAATAAGGAGAATGAGAAATGCTTCTTTCTGAAAATAAATATGTAGACCTGTTTGTTTGTTTTCTCATGGGATAATTCCCATGCCACTTCTTTTAAAATAGCTATTTTAAAATAAATAGATTTTTTTTTTCCCCAAGAGAAAAGACAATGAGCAAATGAAGGGACTAGCAGTAATCATCTAACTGCTTCTTACCACTTGAGCTACCACTAACTGGTAGGACAGAAATGGAGAGGACCATGCCTGACGCTGGTCTCGGTTACCATAGGGCTTCATCTACTTTCTGTGACTGACTCTTCCCATACCAGACAACAGAACAAGTGTGCAAACACCAGTTTGCTGTCCTCAGGAGCAGCAGCCATTAAGTGTACTATAGACCTTCCAGGCTTTTGCTACATGAGAGCTGAAGAATAGGCCATGTCCTCTGCTGGACCTTACTCAAACCTGCTGACACAAGGTGAGCCTTTCTCCTCCTCACAAGATACTCTTGAAGCAGTATCTTATAAGGTTCTTCTAAAATGGATAAAAGCAAGAATTGTTCAAATTCCTTATATCAAGCAACACATATCAATTTTTGCCCTAATAACCATTGACAGCTCTAGAAAAAATGGATAAATCAATACAAAAGAGTCCCAGAAACATCATGCAAACTGCAGCTACCATTTGGCTTGTGCCACATCTGTGTATATAGCAGAATTATAATTTTTAATGGTATCACTTCTAATGTCAAAAGTTGTTCTGATAGAACAGTAGAGAATTAAAGGAACTCGTATTAAACGGATGAAAAGCTGGTTAAAAAATAAATCTCGGAAATATTTGGATAAGGTATTGAATTATTAAGAGTAAAATGTAAAGAATAAGAAACATAAGATTATTGTATTTTGTGTGTCATAGAATTCTGTTTTTAATGCAGAAATACTCATTGGAGTGGAAGAATGTTTTCAAAAGCCAGTAATGTTTTCTCAGTAATGTTTCAGGTGACACAGAAATGGTGAAAGGTGTTGGAGAAAGTCCATACGATTACATTTCTTCATAAGAGGACTTCATTTGATGAACAAATGCAGAGTAATGTGACTATAAATTAGGAGTGTAACATGCTCTTCAATGTGAATTAGAGAATCTTGCAGGTTTTAAAGATTATGTGAAATAAATTTTGAGTGCACTGATGTTACTAAATACTTAAATAACAAACCTGAAAAGAAAGCCTGGAGACATAAGGTAAGGAGATGAAATTTTTCTCTGATTATAGCAATATAAATCCCAGCTGTCTTCAGAATGAAAGTTGAAAATCTTTGTTTCATTAAAATATTTTTCAAAGCACCCAGGAATGCTTTAAAATTTGAAAGACACTTGCCTTTAGAAGCTAAAAATTCAGTGGAGATTTGATCCTGGCATGCAATGCTTACCTGAGGAAGAGTTCTGTGATGATATTTGACTCTTAACAGAAAATGACATAGTTGAAAGCTGGAGTTAGAGATATTCAGACTCAAAATGACATGCAAGTCATCAATGGTGACACTAATCAATTTAATAATTTACTTAGGAAAATTTACTGTTTTATCAACACTTTTTTGAATCACTAAGAGTAGAAGGGCACAACATAGGACTGCTATAGCTTAAAACAATGCTTCAGAGTGCAGAGCCTATCCGATTGTGTTGTACACTGTGTAAAATATAGGAGGCTTGATGAGATGGTTTGCATGTTCCTCTAGTTTTAAAATTTCTGATTCTATGCAAGATGGCCAGATTGTCAGCCCTGAAGCATGAAAGTCCCTTTATCTGCACAGCAGGTACCACATGATAAGCACCAGTGCAAACATCCTCCCTGATAAGCCTGAATCCTTCCTGTAGGACCCAGTTATATGGAAAAGAGGATGATTTCTTGAGAGGTGGCCATTTGGCAGGGGGATTAAAAGGTGGATGGACACCTAACAAAATCAGAGATACTGTCATTATTTGTAAAAGGAAATAATTTTGCTAGGATTTAGACAGAGGACTTATTCATATAGCCACTAATAGTCAACAGATGGTAATTACTACTGGATACTAAAAGCTAGGTCAGATTTGAACCCAATGACCCAGAACTAAAATGCTCCATATGCCACCACTGTGCCGTCTGGTATGCTCACTAGTCATGACCCTCCCACCCACTGAAATAAGGCCTTTCCCCGCAAGTGGGAAGCTTTAATATTCTCAGTTAGATCAAACAAACAGCCTTGACATTTCTGCTCTGCCGTTGGTTTTAGCTCTTGCTACATGCTGTTTATCACACTTTCGTTTTAACCTTGGGGTGACAAGGGAAAACAAGACAAGACACTTTGTGGAGGAAAAAGAAAAAAAAGGAAGGCATAGAAACAGTAAAGACTCTTAGAACAGAAGCTCTCCCCCCATCCCAGTCACCAATAAATTAGAAGTTAAGGCTTAAGGCTTTTTTTTTTTTTTTCCCCCCCTTTCATCACAGTGGCTGGTCTTTTCCAAGCCCTGAGGTGTTAACCAATTGCTAGGTGATATCAATCTATTTGGGTGGTGCATATAATTACAAGTGGTTTGGTTAGTTTTGGCTGCAACTGTTTGGATTTAATTAATTAAGTAAAATCTAATAAAAATCTAGCTGGATGGTGTTCATTAGCCACATAGTGATCAGCAAATACAGCTTGCTGTGTCTTGAAAAAATCTGAGGATTGCTTACAATTAAGACATGAGGTCATTTCTGTCCTCTTCATCACTATGTTGTCCTGCATTTTTTACACATACTTGCATACATACAAATCCACAGCATTCTCACATATTAATTTTCTGCAGATTAAGTGTTTGATTGGAGAAGTTACTGAGAACTTGTTCAGGTCATAATTTACAGGAAGGGAAGTTTGTTGAGTGTAGGAGGTGAGCCATGCCTCAGCTGCTCTTTAGTTTCCTGACTGACAGAATACAATTTCTGCTGCCCAATGTCACACGACATGGTTGTCAGAAGTCCTGGCCTAGGCTGAACAGTCACTCTTGATTATACTGCAGTACTAAAGCCATAAATTTATTAAGGCCTGTTTTGTGTCAAACTTCTCTGGAAACTGCTCTGAACTGTTACCATATTTATGATATGCCATATATAAGATTAAGAATTTCCTTGGTCAGAAACCACTAATCTTTTACTTTGCCTGCAGATGCAGGACTTACTTGGAATCAGATTTGCTGAATGCTACCTTTCTGGCAAATACATATGGAATCTTTTATACAACCATGTTTCCTCTACCTATTATTGTTAAAGAAATGCCTGCAAGTGCATTAGGTGTCTTCGGGACATTGCTTCTTTCTATGACGGCTGCAGGGTAAGCACTTTCATTTTCATTACTATGTCCTCCTTCTTTATTCTGTAGCATAAGCCTCAAAAACTTGAAGAATGCTTGTTAGTAAGTATTTTATAACAGTGCCACTGTATTTTGCGGTTCAACTATATGTGGAGTGTAGTAGGCATGTGTTAATGCTTCCCCTTATCTGTGTGACAGTTGAATAGATAGCATGAAACCTTTTTCTTTTTGTATGGAACTAATAAAATACCAACTAAAAGGCAAATATCCGCATTTGGTAGCGAAACAGTATAATGCTGCATCAGCAGGTCATATTTCAAAAGTTGGAACAAAGGAAACAATCCTAAATAAAACACTTTTAATATCCAATCAGTTTTAGATGATGCTAATAGAAGAGCAAGCAAACCACAAATTCTGCATCTTTATATATTAGGAAGCCAACAATTGGATAGTAAGGCAAGTCCACAAATGTATCGAAAAGGACCAAAAAAAAAGAGGAAAGCAAAATGAAACAAAACAAAAAATATTACCACAAGTAGTCTGGACAGCAAGATGCATAAAGACAAAGTTTCTAGCGATTTGAAATAATGATACACGGGCTGATATATAGTGAAAACTCAAAGATATTTGTAAGTGTGTTCCTCTGCTGTCAGACTAAAAGGATGAAATTCAGGTGTCTTTTGGGGCTCACATTAAAGTGTATGGTACTTGTACTTCTATTTAGTTGCTTTTTCCACCTAGAAAAATATTATTTACCTATATTGAATATCAGACAAATTTGACTAGCTAGTTAAAGGATGTAATTAAATATTTATTGGCTGAACAGTTTATATTTTTTCAAGCAATTTGTATTGCTATTACTGTCAAGAAGGTCCCTGCTGTGAGGCTACTATGACTTTATTTTTTTTTCCACCTGCCTCATGGTAAAATATCTGGGATAAAATCCTCACCCTACTGACATCTATTAAATATACTTTCTTTGGAGGATAGGGCTAAGGTTTTTCTTCTCTTTTCATCTGATAATTCTTTTTGTTTTATAATGTTCAATATTTAAGAATCTTTATAGCACTGTGTACTTAGCATGAAAAGGTCTTGCTGGGGTTACTTTTGTTGAAGAGAAGAAACTCCTGAATAAGACTGATTTGTATCTATGACTATGATTCTTCACTGGTGTTTATCACAAGCAGTCTGAATGCACCATCCTAATAACACAGCTCAGACAATATAATGATTATGTATAATTATGTGTTTTTGTATAAGGTTAGAGGCTGTTGAAACAAAGCACTTTTTTAGCAGAGGTATTTGCACCTTTCTTCTGTTAGAATAGTTAAGGATCGTTCCCATCAATCGTTAATCAAATTCAGTTTTCAGAGACTTAAGTGCTCCTCCTGCTATCCGTGGCATCACCTAGTATCTTGTTATAAGATGTCTTGGGGCTAATGTCTCAAGCAAGAAAATTGTCAACAGCAAACACGAGCCAAAAAGACTTAAAAGCAATAAAATAAAAGGTTTAATTCTTTGAAGGAAGTTTAAACATACAGTCACTCAGGAAAGAATAGAGTAATTAGAAAAAGCGTGTATACATATACGTATATATAAACCTTATATTTGTCACTTTGAGTGACACATAAAAGAAATTATACAGAGACTTTTCCACCTCTTCTGCCTTTTTTCTTCCTTTCTTTTCTATTTTCTATTATTGTTTTTTTTTTTTTTTGCAAACTAACCTTTTAACTAACATTAAATCAATTAATAAGAACGTGAAAGTAATTGTTCTCTATCTGAGTACCCAAACACCAATTCATGCACACAAGACTTGGCTGTCAATCAGCATGACTAACACACTAATGGATATCATGTCTAATCTTCATGCACTACAGCTGGGTCAAGTGCTTGGGCACAAATTGATGGTTAGGCTAGTGCTGGATTTCCAGTCCACAACTGATGTCTTAATTCCTCATTCAGACTGTGTCTGAAAGATAATTACTCTTTCACATGTCAGCTCATTCCAAAGCTGTCCTGAATTCTGAGATGGGAGCAAACAGACAGAGAAAAAGGAGGAGGGCTTGGGGGATGCCGTGGCTACTCTGAAAATGCAAAGGTGCTGAGCTGAAACTGGGCATCCACAATGGAAAATATATGAACAGAGAATAATTAAGGATGGCGTTTTGGGGTTACAGCTGTGGAGTGTCTGTTCTAACCAAAATAAAATTAAATTAAAGCTGAAAGAAACAGCTGCACATTAAGCCCTATTTAATATTGATGCTAACTGAAGTATGGATTTGAGTGAACTTCTTCCTCAAGGTTTTTTCCTTGTATCACTGCCTTATTGTATAATAAAAAGGATTTATCATTAGACAAGTACAGAGATCACTCATATATACTTCTTCACAGTATTTTGAGAAGGATTTTTTTTCCCCTTATAGGCCTCTTTCGGTGATGCCAAAAATTCAGAAGGACTTTGCCGAAAATGAAAGTATAGTCCCTATGAGGGAAAAATCCATAGTGTTTAAGTGGGAAAATGAATCTCTATAGTTTACTTCTAAAGTATTATGTATAAGTAAAGAATTATGTTAAAAATGCTTTTAGTCAAAGCTGTTTTCTCAGGCATATTGATTTATTCCACATATATTAGCTTATTTATTGAGACACTGTTCTATTTCAATTATTCAATTATTAGTACACATAGATGGTGAGGAAAGCTGTCCTGGCAGCTTTTCTTATTGGAAATCTGATATCCGGTTTGCTTACAAGAAATATTTTCTCCAGTAGTTACTTGGTTACTGAGTGGTGTGTATTTAAACCAGATATTGTTTATAAGAGATCTGCACATCCTCCCTGAAAGAAACTAAACAGAAAACACCTCTTGCTGAACATTATAGTGAAGTTTCCTGATTACTGTGGCAATAGGAGAGGAAATGCTGTTTCCACTTCACTTACTTCCAGGCTTCCTGGAACATTACCTTGCCTGGTGCTACTCTTTGATCATGACATAATCATCCTTAACAACTTTTTTCTTTCACAAATTAATTCTGAGAGTTGCCCGCAGACAAAGCCAGTAACACTTGATCACTAAGGTAAAAATACTAGCTTCTTCAATTTTGTTTAACTATGGCTAAGCTCTTACAGGTCTGTCTGAGTGAAAAAAAGAAATTAAGGTTTGGTTCATATAGTTTTCTTTCAAGAATATAGGTGTTTTTGAATTAACCTAGAATATTAAGCAATCGAAAGGATAGTGTAGTCTATATTTTATGAATGTATTAATCATAATACAAAGGGAGACTATAAAAGATTACACAGCTTAGTGTCCTAGAAAATCCAGGAACATGATTAGATATACAGACCCATGTGTCCTTTTTTTGACATCTAGAAAATGGTTCATTTTCTTTTTTAATCATTCCTATGTCTAGCAAAAACATTTTACAGCAGTTTTTCTAACAAATATAGATATTTCCTGTTGAAATTGTTGCTGTCTGCATAACAGTTTGATTTATCATAAGGCATATTCAAGTGAGAGATACAGTGAAAAAATGGTATTTTCTATGGATTTTACAGATAATTTAATGGATTTTTTAAAAGATTTTATTTGGATTTATTGATACTGTTATGTTAGTTGATATTATTTATGGTTTTCCTCATATTCTTCTCATGCTAATACTGTCTGCAGCACAGTTTCAGGTTTGATGTAGATTTCTTTGACTAGATTAATGACCTTTATAATGATGATGAAGAAACACTTAACTGTATCTACTCTAACAGTTGTGTTTAGATTAAGGTTTAGATTAAGTTGTGTTTAGATTGCATTTAGATCTTCAAAGCTAGCCTCCTGATCTGCTCCACTACCCATGCTTTGCTTATACACCTGGGAGAGGTGGTGGACAGCACAAATTAGGTACCTTTCAAAGGAAAATACAGCAGAAGTGCTTGAAGGCAAACCCAGCACACTATGAAAGCTAATGAGAATTCAGTTCGTAACACCAGCCAGATCCCAAATGTGCATACTGAAATGCACATTTCTCTTACTTTTCAGATCCAATCCAGGTGGGCTACAACTCTTATTAATGTGACATGTTTTTTGCTGGCATGTCAAAAGTGTGCGCAGGATACAGTTGCCAAGTGAGAGAAGGAAAGATATCAAATATTAGAAGGTGTGTGAAAAAAAATAATATTACAAATATACATCTATTACCACACTAGCAGAAGTAACAGTATAAACAATTATTTGAAATTTAGCCTAAACATCATTGGACTAAAGTTATGGAACTCATTATGACAATGCTGTGGGTTTACACTAATGATAGGGTAGGCTGTGGATTTTTTTGTGAAAGTCAAGTAGATTTTGGACTGAAAAAGGTCAAGAAATATTGTCCTCAAAAGCACTTCTGGAGAAGTGTCCCATCTTTGCCTGTTTAACTTGACTGCAAAATCACTGTGATGATTATTAAAAATGACTCTGGCTGAATTTATTGGGAGAGTGAGACAGTATCTGGCTGGGAACAAGCTCTGGGTTTGATGGGAGTGAAGGTTAACTGCCTGAGGGTCATAGTACTTTTCAGTAAAGTTGGTACGCTGAAGAAGAAAAAAAAAAACAAAAAAACAACACACACCAGCAACAACCACCACCACCAGAAGAGGCCACAGAGTTTTTATAAGCTCCCATGACTGAGAAAATGAACATGCTGTTGTAGTACTGGTTCAGAGCATGTGTGTCACCACATGACAACTTGTCTAGTATGTGAGAAAACTTTGCTATTCACAATTGGTGAAACAGTGCAAGTTTCCTATAAAAATCAGCTTTGTAGCAAATATTTCTATTCTGGTAATGCTGATAGAAGAATATACCCACTTACAGAAAGAATAGAAGCTTTTCTATAAGGCCCACAGATAAAGTTTTCTACAGTTCATAGAGGAATTGGAAATGTTTCTTATACGCTGTCTTGTCAGCAGAATCTTGCTGCCTCCTTCCTCCTTGTGCAATACCAGCGTGCTAACAATTAAAGATACTTTGATTTAATTAAGTTAATGTAATTAACGAATGTTGAAGCATTCAGTGTTACTGCATCATCAGATATGTTGTTTTAACAATTTGTTTAACAATGTTTTTGTGGCCTTGGGGGAAACTGCATTCTGATTTGTGTTTAATTTTCCACCTACAGTTAGATACATTTAAAGACCTACTGAAGCTAAGAAACAAATGAAGCAATGTAAGGTATTTTTTTTTTCTGTTTTTGCATTTTACTTCCTTTGATTACATAATTAAATCTTCTAGAACTGGTTCCAGATTTTTAAACATTTTATCAAAATTTTACAAACCCAATAAATGGGTATAAGACAACAAGAATTCTCACTAAGATAGAGTACTCTCATGATAGGAGAGGTTGGTAGGCTAGGACCTATATGAAAACACTTTGTCCTATGGCAAGTGCACTTATTTTAGGTAATAGATGGGATCCAGCTTCTTTCTGCCCACCTGCTAAATCACTGTGTCTCAGCATACTGATATGTAGTGGAGTCTTTATTAGCCACTTTTCTTAACCACTTCATGGAAAATAATCTGGGTTAGCATAAAGCACCTGTTTAAATTGTGAAGACTAGCCTGAATGATTGTGATGGGGAAAATCTGGAAACACGCAAGTGTAGAATGCCAGCTCCAACAGAGATAACTGGTAGACCAGCTAGAGAGGAATGACAATAATTGGACTGGACATTATATTTTCCTATAGAAAGTAAAAATTTTAATCTTAGAATGAAATATTTAGCACGGGATTTGTCTGGTTTGGTGGTATCCAAATAGTTCTTGTATTTGTAACATATATGTCTTAGACTGTAGCTGCACATTTTATACTGTAGCTCTTATACCGTGAGAATAATTAGGCTAGGGGATCTGTTACTGAATGGAATAGGAGTATATAGCTGTGCTTTAATGAGTCAAAAATGTTTTTCTGTATAGGAAATCCAGTACCTTTGGAAATCTATTATAAGCCATTCCTATGTTCTTTTCCTCAAATGACCTTTTTACAGGTAAACGCATTTGAGAGTAACAACGTGGTCAAATAAGTGCTAGAAGCAAAAATCCGTCGGTTGTGATTCTGCCACTACTTGCAATTTGCTGTGTCAAATTCAGTGAGTTATTCATCTGTGCTTGAAATCACCCATCCTTAGCACAGAGATAAGAAAACATACAACATCTAACTAATGGAAATATTCTGATTTGTAATTAATTGTTTGTGCAGTTCTTTCAAGAGAAAAATTGCTTTTGTATAAAACTCCAAGAGCCTATCCTGACCTAGAATTATTCAGACACACTTAGAGGATTACTTTCAAGGTACATCAAATTATAATAAGGATAAGATGTTCCTATTCCAAAAAACCTTTAAGGTTGTGACTATTTTTAGATATAGACAAGTTACAATCAATAATATTCTGTGTTTCTCTTATTTCAAAATGAGTTGTGATCAGCTATTTATATTCAGAAATATTTAGGAATTAAAAGAAAAAAAAAGTCCTTGACAGTGATATGATCAAATTCTATTCTAAGTGACTTCATTAAGCTCTCTGGAATTAGACATGTATAAACAGCAGAAATAAGTCTTTTTTTTTTTTTTTTTTCAAAAAAACATTACTAAACAGTGACTGAAGAGTCTTCTGAATGTTTTTTTGTGAGATATAGTTGTATACACTGTGCTATGATTACTAAATATTTCAAGCATAACCAGTTAATCTGTCATTACATTTATCTTTCAAAGTCCTTTCCTGACAAAGAGGTGTCAGCAGGCTTATTAGAACATTATCCTTATTAAATAATTCAAAAAGTCAGTAGTTATGTATGATTCAGATTTCCTTCCTCTCTCTGCATTTTAGTATACTTACAAATTTGTGTGAGGAAACCTGTGGCTTTTATCTCCCAAATTCAGGTGTGGAATGAAAAGTTTCCAGTTCTTCCTGGTAACCTGCCAGGTATTTAGGAAAACAGAAACTATGAGCGGCTCTTCTACAGTCTGGTAGCAGTGTTTTCTTCAGAAGCTGATGACATTCTAGTCACTGGAACCTCAATATTGTGAAGAATGGTAATATTTAGAGGACTTCTATTCTGTGATACATACAAATGAAAATCATGTGTGTTTATTATTTCTGGAACACATTTCCAGCTTTTGTTTTGTTGATACTTCTATCCAGCTTTAATACTGCAATCTTTATTAATTACTTCTAATGAAGTTTCATTTCACACCACGAAAAACTGGTTTCTCAATATGTAGTTAGAATTAAAATAGGATATATATATATTTTTGCAATAAGTGGAAAAGAATATTTCCGTAAACAGAATGAAACAGAGATACATCATTTAAATTCAAATTCATAATTTTGTTACAACTTTGTTTACAAACTATGAACCTGCCATTAGAAGTCTTCTTTTCTGTGCTTTTTGTTGAAAAAGGATAACATATTTTTCTCTGAAGAGTACAGGTCCTTGTCCTGTAAGTTCTTATTTAGCCTGAACATCTTTAAGTTTTGAGACTGGGGCTACGTGTGCTTTGCAGAGTGTCTTGAGAATAAACTGACTTTTAGGGTTAAACACAAACATACTCTTTTCCAAAAGTTTCAGAGGAGGTCACATTTGTCCTTGGCAGCCTCTGATTGAACTGGGTATATTTTAAAGAACATTCCTGGAATCTAATGGGCATTGGTCTTCAGGAAAAGGAATCTCTCCAGCATTACCATTCTAAGAAAAAATAAAGTGTATAAATGGTGATAACAGGTATCAATATTATTATACACCATTTCTTTAGCTCAGTACATAGCTGTCTTTCATAACTTCTTTTGTAGCATGCTTGTATGTTTATATATACACATACATATATATAGGTAATATTAATAACCTATAAATAGCCCATAAATAACATGTAAGGCTATAAATAACATGTATGAAAACATCTGACATTCTGTGTAGTGAAGTGAAATATTACATAAACATATTAGCCATTGTGCTGAGTGCTGTAATTCACTAAGCAGTGCAAGTAAAACACTTTTCACAGAGCTCATATTTCATATACTTTAGTAATTCATTTAGAAACCCAAGCTGTATCTATTCAGAACTTATATATGTTTCAGAAAGCTCTGCTACAAAATGCTTTGTACTCTTAGGAACATTGATCTCTGGTCATAATCTTAAGCTTCAGTTCCTTCTGTTTCTGGTTATTGTCCAGGGAGAACTGTACTATACCAGAAGGAGATAACCTCTGAATTATTGTCAGTACACTCTGTCTTGTGAAACCGATTGTAATGTCTTGGGCTGTATGATATTAACTATGAATGGTTGCCTTTTCCTACATCCATCACTGATTTATGTTAATCTAATTCATTGTTTTGCACAGCAGAGTATTTTAAGATATTCCCTTATGATGAGTTAGAATATATAAAGCATACTCTACCATTGTTGGTCTCCTGAAAGCCTTTTCAGTGATAAATTGAACATTATATCATATCTCAGTAGAGCTAATCTCAGCTTTGCAATCACCAGTGCTTCAGTTTATCATTTGTCTATTTTGTACTATAGTGATTTAGGCCCTAGGACATTCTTCCATTCTTTATTAACGCTTGTAAAGAGTGTACAGAGCATGATTCAGCTGAAGAGTCTCCTACATGCTTATTTTGAGACCTTATAATTTCAAACTGGCAAGTTCTCTAGGTTTGCTGCATGTTTTCTGCCCCCACTCCCTCCAATTTATACTCCATTTAGAAAACAACTGTTTAACGGAAAATAATAATAATAAGAAAAAGTAAAGGGACTTTTAATAATTATTTGCTAGCTATAAGATTAAATTTAATTGAAATATATTATTGTTCTAGGACAATGATCTGAAACAGTTTGGAAATGGTGAGTAATGCATTCTTTTTTCCTGACTGATTTGAATCCTGGGCTTTGAAATGCAAATCTGATTTTATAATTGTGGTAGAGGCAAAATCATGTGGTTTAAAGTTGTTCATTGCTTTTAGGAGCACTTTTATGATGACCCAGCATAATGATTGAATTTGGATTTGGTACAACAGTGTGAATGAAGCTGGGCCGTTGGGCAAGTAATGAAATGTGTTCCCTTTTCAACAGTGCTTGATGTTCATTTCTGCCATCCTTGTAGTTTGGCAGCTGTCTCTAGACTACAAGTCCTTAGGCAGTGGTTGTATGGAGAATGAGTTTATCTATTGCTGTAGGCTTGTGCAAAATGGAGGGAAAGGTATAAGGTGCATTTGAGGGTGCTTCTCCCTCTAAAATATTTTCCTTAATGTTTAGGAGAAGGAAACCTGTCTATTATTATGTGGCTAGAAGGACAGTTCTCTCTTCATCTCTGGGACGAATGGGATGGTCACATCAGCACTGGTTTGCAAGAAACAAGTGGCACAAGAGCACAAATGTAAGAAAAAAACATAAAATTCTTCTCAGAAAATATTTACAGATTCCTTAGTATATATGTCAGACCAAGTTTACATTAGCATATTCTTGAATCATGTGTCATTTTTGTCTGTCTGAACCTTGAACTAGCTCCTTGTTCATTGGTGCTGCCAGTTAATCCTTGTGGTTCCTCATAAAGCAGCAACCAGAATCCCCAGTCATCATCAAATTAAATATGGGCATTCTCTTCATCAGAGGGTTTATATTTCCTTTTGATATCAAGACAAAGATGATCACTGGCACATGATGCTTATACAGACTCTGGCAGAGGCTGTAAAGGTCAGTGGAACACAATGACTGGTACAAAAAAAGAATATGCAACAAAAGCATTTATAGCTTTACTCTAAGGATGAACAGATAGTAAAATACTGTCATTTTCTTCCTCGTTACCATGGCTATGTGGAAAACGTAGGACTCATTCTCTCCTGCCTACTTAAATATACAGCTAGGTTCAATTGAGCAACAAAGTGCTCAAATGCTCAAAGTGCTCAATATTAAATTGTCCAATTTCAGCCATTGAAAATGGAGGATTCTGCTGTCCATATGAATTGTAAAGAGGACAGTCCTTTAGGATATGTGAGCAGGAACCAGTAGCTGTAACAGTTTTGTTCATTATCAGTTGCTGCTGGGTAGCAGTCAAAAGAGACTAGCATGCCAGAATGGATGTATTCTGCACTGATCTTTTGATTTTTTCACACTTTGGGCATTTCAGAATACTTCTTCAAATGCCATGAAAATTGGATTTTGCTGTTGCACTAAAGTGAACTCAGTAGTGCAGCTGCCGAGGGAGAAAATACATACTTTATATCTGCTCTGAAGCTAATGATAACTGATAATATTTCCAAACGACTATCTGTCAGCCTTGAAAAAGCAGAATGACATATGTACCAGTCTCCTTAACTTCTGGTTAACATATCTGCAGTAGGAAGTAGGAACTTCCCTACACTAGATGTTGTACCCTGGGAAAATTGGATCTGAAAAGTTTCTCATTCCACATCAGGAAATTAACAGATTTTTTCCACTGAACCTTCTCCTCCTGTCTTGCCCTCAGAAAAATTACAACAAAACAAAGCAACACCACCACCAACACCACAAACAACAACCAAACAAACAAACAACAAAAACAGATAAAGCTCAGAAAGGAGAAAGAGAAAGCGAATCATCACTCCTTTCCTATGTTTTCGTTGGGCTACTTCTTTTCTCACCCTCCAGTTAAGTTGTAAAGTAGAAAACATAGTGGGTTAACGAAAATCAGTTTAAGAGTCACTGCCCATGAAATTCATCATAATATGGCTTAGGCCTATTTCTTGTATCCATGTCATAGTGATGCTGCCTGCTCAGTTGATGTGGTGGTACAATTATTCTCTTCTGTTTGTCTGTGCCGAGAGCTTGTTGCAGAAAGTAGGCCACCCAAAGTACTCTTTAGGATGATGACATCCTCTGCCTCTTTGAGCCAGTTCTGCACATGGGAAGATAACTACAGTGCCTGTTTCAGAAATATCTGTCCCCTTTCAAATCACAGCTGTAGCTGTAATCATTTTGACAGAAAAAGTGAAATATTTATCAAATGGAAACACACCATTGGTGTTGGTTACAAGATAAGAATACCATTCAAAATATTTGTATGAATGTTATCTTATACTAATAAACCTTTACATTATACAACTTAGAAATATCCTTTCTAAGGGAATATACCTTCTTTTATTAGATTCCTCACACTGCTCCAAATATGCTCTTTTTTTTTTTCTTTTTTTTTTTCTGGTTTTCCTGTGGAGGCAAATCTGAGTATGGTGATCAAAAATGTGCAATTACTTATTATCCATCTGAGTTGTTAGGTCCCACACATTTAATATTCATATTATTTAAAAATCTTATCTTCCCAGGTTTCTTTACTTTTCTGATGGAATTTTTGGGTTCTAAGACTGTCTACACAGTTATTGTTGAATATATATGACTAGGTCTCAGATGTTTAGCAAATTCCCTTAAAAATTAGTCCAGGTACATTTGTGTGTAATTACAATCCTGTGTTCCAGTTATGAAATAAGCTGACATAATAAAATTAATGAGTGAAGGTCTATCACATCTTACTAGAATGTTAAACACATTAATAACGATAATTTATAGTACAGCATAACTAATGCTTAGCATAAATTGCCATCTAAAGCCTTTACAAAGTAGCATGGTAACCACCATTAACTACCAGTATGCTTCAGCCTGTACTTGATGTTTAGATGTGGTAAACCTGCAATTTTGCATCCACATTAGTATTTGTTTTTGTCTATATTCCTGTTAGTTGAAACTTTGCCTTGCACATTTTTCTGTTCTTTGCCTTGCAAATGGGTAGGTTAAAAAAAAAAAAAAAGTCTATTCAGTTTCTTATAGTACTCATCATTATTCTGATTGAAATATCGTGAAGGCATTGAATTCTGACATTTGTTTAGTTAACTATGTGAACAATGAAAATGCAGTTCTTAATGTAGAAAATAAATGATTCATTTTTTTCAGTATTTGTACCATGTCATTGCATCTTACTGTAAAACAGACAAACTATAAAAGGTAGTGGATCATATAATTATAGTTGAAATACAATAGGGGAAAAAAACTGAACATATTTAAGTGCCCTTTTTCAGATGAATAGCTCAGCAATGTACACTATGTAGGCAGTAGCTGTGCTGAATGCAGCAAATTCTGAGTTCGGTGTAGTGCTAAAACAAATGATTCAAGTAACAATGAAGGTGGAAGCTCTTTCACAAGTACATTACATAATCAGATAAATCCAGATGTAACAGTCTTAACTACCATGACATCTTAATTTCAATTAAATTCTAAATTCTGTTATGTAGAAGTCCAGAGATGTATGTAGTATCTGATTCTAAAGTATCTGACTAGTGAAGCTAGACATGAATTCTTAACAAAGTATTTTACTTCTTTTTAATTAGAAAAAATACCAAGCAGTCAAGAGGCTTCATTCATCCTGCATTTTAGAAAGGTTGGTCAAAAGACTGGAAAGGCAGGGATGCTATACTGTTAGAAAGCATTGACACAAGTATTTGTAGTTGAGTTAGAATTGGCTATAACCTGGGAAATCTTTCAGGAGCCCAGTGGATTCTTCCTTCAGCTTCTACTGCAGCTGATAAATTTGGGTAAAAAGATTCTAACTGATTCTGCACAAACAGGATAATGTCACTACTGCAGTCCTGTAGATAACACTAGTCTCTCGAATTAATCGTTTTAAGACCAGGAAGGGATAGATATTACTCCAATAATGTGACTCCAATAATGTAACTCCAACAATAAATCTTATTTATTGTTTGGTGCTGGTTATTATCCAGAATACTGGGGGGATGTGCAGTGAGCAACTTGCTAAATGCATATTTGTGCTGCAGGAAAGGGTAAGTAGGTTGGGAGTGGTACGTTGACATGTAACTCAGAGAAGAAACAAATCAATAATTTAAGATAAGGAAGTTTAAGTTACCAGGAGTGGTGAGTAAATTATACAGTACATAACCATTTAGAAGTCATACCTGATAGAAATACCAGAAAAGCTGGCAGCTGTCTTAAGAAACCTGTTTCTAATGACCACTTTGCAGTCACACAGACTGTGTAAAATAATAGCTATATTTGCATCAACCTTTAGTTGCTGGAACCATGTTGCAGTCAATATTTTTTCATAACCAGGTAGTTTATATTTTAGAGCTTTTAAGAGTTTTATACTACAGAACACAAAGTAGTGTAAAACAAAGGAAAAGGTTATGTATCAACTTCTGTATATTATGTTCTTAATGGAGAATAGACTTTCTGATTTGAATGCCTAGGTTTGCTGTTTATTCAGTAAAATGTTGATTTTTCTAAAACATTTGATTTTTCTTTGAGCCTTGAAAATATTTTAGAGCACAGACTGACAAAATATATTCCAAGTAATGTCCATTTCCAGTTTTACTCTACAAAGAAGCTTTCCATCATTCACATCAAATACATTAAATCACCTTGTCAAGGACCTGTTTAATTATACACTCAGAAAGAACTTTGCAAACTGTAATTCAGATGTTCTCTCTCTATATATGGGAGTTAATATCCACAGTAATTTTTTTTTCCAGAAAGCCAACTTTTTTTGAGAGAGAGTTATCTAAACAGAGAAAATATTATCAAACAAAGCAGTTGAACTTTGAGAGGAAACATAGTTAAGGCTTAGTTTGTGCCAATAAACTGTGATAGTCTGACACTTAGATGCAACAGTGAATGAGGCTTCTCAAAAATATCTATGACAGAGGCCAGATCCTGATTTTAGGGACTTGGACACAAAACATGATAATTTCATGCCCAGAGAAATATGCACTTCATAATTCTCTGGAATGTTCTTGTAAAATTCACTGGACATGGAAATGAACTTATCTATTGATAATCTTATATTTCACTTGATACTCACTTCCTAGAAGATTTTTCCTTCTGCTTTAGGTAATTATCTTCAATGCGCACTGTTTTACTACCTCTCAGGTTTTAGATAGCTAAAACAACTTGATTATTTAAAAAAAAATACCTTGGTTACAATTGCTTACATTTAACACCATTTTACTTCAGTGAAGACATGTACCAATCACCAGGCAAGACAGGCTTCTAACGTGCATCTTTCTGGACATACTTAGCTACCTCAAGATGTGGTTAATATGCTGTAAAAACTGCAGAGAGGTTATTTGTTGAGTTATTTCTGATCAGTCTTGAAAGCGCTGCCATAAAAGCAAGTATATGGAAGGAGGTGACTGTCATTGTATACTTAGTATACCAGTAAAAAATGAAACCATACGGATATCCACGTGTATGTATTTCATCACATAAATGAAAGCAGATACTTGTGAAAGTAGTCATTTTGAAATTATTTTTTTCACTATGCGTTTTGTAAGGAAAATGGCCTACTAGATAATGACATATATTCAGACCACAATCTTTGCAGAACAATGCCTAAGCAGCTTAAATTACATGGGAGTGTTCACCACACATGACAGGCTAAGGATAGATGTCCTCAAACATTATTTTAGTACTTATCATTTGTATGTAAGTACTGTCATGCTTTTTGTGTCATTTACAGAATTACAATTTTCAGCTAACTTCATCTTGTAGATAAGAGAAACCATAAATTGATGGTAAACAGAATGTCACTGTTATTTGTGTCAAAGACATCACATCTTAGCTGGTAGCCTAGCAAGAATATTCAGGAGAGTAAATAATATTGTGTATCAATATTAACTGTTTCTAAATTTTCCTTTTCCCTTTAATCTCCACTGGAATTTGCATCCACCTTCAACTCAGGAAACACAGGTTTTCCTTTTGAATGGATATCACTAAAAAGCAATAAAGAATGTGCAAATCTGTTGCACTCAACTGTCTGAGCTTCTTGGAGTGTGGGAATAAGAACAATTGTTATTACTCCAGTTGTTGTACTGGCAGCACAATGTTTATTTTAGCTAAGGGAAATTGACTTATGGAAAAATATTTAAGAGGGAATGTGTTCTATACATCTTCTCCGTAACATCTGTATTTTCTCACTACCCTTCTAGCCCTCATTTAAGATGTATGAAATGTAATAAGAGTTTTCTGGATTAAAAGTAGGCATAGATAAATCTGTTCTAAATATAAGATTCTAAAAGTCTTTTCTCAACTGTGAATTAAGCCAATTTCTTTTTTCCTTTTCCCAGCTCATTCTCTTTCTCTGGGATTTTATTTTATTTATTTATTTATTTTAAATCCTACATTAAAATGTCTTAATCACCTTCAATCATCCTGTCCTTATCAATGGCTTCTTAAATCTCTGGGTAAAATATCAGAGTCTTTAAAGGCTGGTCTCCTACTCCTACAAGTTTTTGTAACACTATTACTACATGGTTCAGAAACCGTTGTGGCAGCTTTCCACTCTAGAATAAGTTTTCTCCCAAGATAATGGAACAAGTGAGAGATTGAGCTTTATCCTGAACCAGAGGCATAATGAGCATTTTGCAGAAATATACTATAACTGAAGAAAGTTGATTTACTCTAGTTATTTTTCAGCTTCATCTTTTCCAGTTTTCATTTGCTACTTCCCATCTGAAGTACATTAGTTACTATAGAAACAGCAATGTCATTGGCATGGGTCTAAATATAGTGATGTCCACTAGTGGAGTAATAAGCCAATTTTTTTAATGATTTAGAATATGCAATATGGTTTGGAAAACAGAATTTTTGATGGTACAATACAATGAAAAGTTTGTGAGGGACGTAATTTTCACCTTGCAAAGAAAAAAATCATGATGGTTCCATATTATACAGGTCTTACCTGAAATTAAACGCTAGCTGCAAATAAACACTTATAGTTTTCTATTTCCACAGAAATTGTGGCAAAACTAATTTAACCTGAGTTCTGATTTTCATAGTTCCCATAATTATAACTTACAGCAACAACTTCCAGTATGGAGGCTTGCTCTTGGAAGATGGCTTTTTATTTTCATCATCCTCTGTCACAAGATGCTTTGCTCATGACAACATCTCACTTGCATGTTTTATCCAAGAGCTTGCTTCAGAATATCATAAGTATTTTAACAGCTACCTCTATAGTGGTTTGTTACTTTGAGTTAGAGGATGCCTTGGTATCTTCTTAATGCTGCTTAGAAATATAATTGTGTGTGTGTGTGTGTGTGTGTCAGGGAGTGGGGGAGTGATTTCCCAAATCACAAGGATTCTACCAAGAATCCTTAATGGGTTTGTAATTGCATTTTTTTTTTTGTCAATGTAAGGACTTTCCTTTCTTTCATGAATGATAAAATTCTGTCTGCTGATAAGCACATAAAAATGCTACTGAAAAATAAAAAATGCTACTGAAATATAAAATATCAATATGGTAGTGGTGTTTCCCAAAACAACAACAAAACACCAAAAAACAATAACAACAATCTTACCAGCAACATTGTCACCAAGAATTCTTGAGAGATTTCAACTATTTTAGATATGTGTGTAAGCAGGGTGTCTCAGTTATAAATTGCACATGTTTTTGCATATAACACCTTCATTTAAAATATTTGAATGTTGTTTAGGTTTATTTCTGTATATGGATATTGCCCACACTCTGTTTCAGCAAAGAAACATTCGTTTATTCCCTTCTTTTAATGATAAAAAGGTTAAGTTCTGATGAGTCTGTAGTGGTTTTACTCAGGTGGGCAGCCGAGCTCCACCACAACTGCTCTCTCACTCCCCCTCCTCAAAGAGGAACGGGGAGAAAATACGATGAAAAGGGCTCAAGGGTTGAGGTAAGGACGGGGAGATCGCGAAGTAATTATTGTGACGGCCAAAACAGACTCAGAGTAGGGAGATAGTAAGATTTATTGCCTATTACTAACAAGCTAGAGAAGCAAGAAACAAAGGAAAGAAACCAAAAGCAACTTCCCTCCCATCCACCCTCTTCCACCTCCTCCCCCCCGAGCGGCATGGGGGAACGGGGTTATGGTCAGTCTATAGTGCTTCTTCTCCACCGCTCCTTCTCGGTCACTCTCGTCCCCTGTGCTGTGGGGTCCCTCCCACAGGATGCAGTCCATGCTGAACTGATCCGGCATGGGCTGCCCACAAGCAGCAGCTCTTCAAGAACTGCTCCAGATATGGGTCCGTACCATGGGGTGCATCCCTCAGGAGCAAACTGCTCCAACCTGGATCCCCCATGGGCAGCAGCTCCTGCCACGTCACCAGCCCAGAATCTGCTCTGGCAGGGGTCTTCCACAGGCCACAGTCTCCATCGGTGCAGGTCCACCTGCTCCACCGTGGTCTCCCCCACGGGCTGCAGCGTGGAACTCTGCTCCACCGTGATACTCCATGGGCTGCAGGGGGACAGCCTGCTTCACCATGGTTCTCACCACAGGCCGCAGGGGACTTCTGCTCCGTTGCCTGGAGCACCTCTCCCCCTCCTTCTTCACTGACCTTGGCACCTGCAAGGCTGTTCCTCACTCCTCTCACTCTCCCAGCTGCTGTGTGGTGCAGCGTTTTTTTCCCTGTCTTAAATATGCTCTCACAGAGGCACAAAACAACATCGCTTATTGGCTCAGCTCTGGTCAGCAGTGGGGCCCTTACCAAACATGGGGCATCTTCTAGATCCTTTTCACAGAAGCCACCCCTCTGGCCCCCTGCTACCAAAATCTTGCCACGTAAACCCACTACAGAGTCCTGAGTTGTCTCAGGTTTAAAATGAAAAATATGGTTATGATTTTAATTCCAGCTTACTGAACGGATAAAAATTTCCATAGAGAATGCTCAACTTTTCACTACAAGGAGATACATACAGTATTAAAATTTGTGAGCTAGCTGTTCAATAGAAAGACAGAAAGCAGAGCATAGTATTGAGTTTCACTGAAAAGTTAACTTTTGGAGGAATTAATTGTAGATTCATAAGACAAATTATCGCACTTTCAAACAGGATGTGTTTTCTATTCCCAGAGGAACTTCCAGATGTAAACTCATTGTGTCTTGTTAAAGAGAAATTGCTGGACTCGTCATTTATATGACAAACTTTTAGTTAGCTTGCTGTTTCCAGAATTCTAGCAATTAACACTGTGAACTTTAATTTTTGCTTCATTTGTATAAAATGCATTTGAAATAACAATTTATTTGTATTTCATTTGAAAGGTTATCATGTTATGTCCTAGTAAGTGACACAGTTCTACTTCCAAACTGTTGATCTCTTCCATGTACATTAGCTTCATGTGTCGGTAGACAGTATTCAGACTATTTATATTTCCATTTTTATGTGAGAAGGGTAAGGATGTGTACAGTGCAACACTCTTATGCTTTGGAATACAGATGTTCTGTTTTTATACCACGCTATACAAATGAGAGAGAATGCTAAAGGTAAAATTGTTTTGAAAGAATTATTAAACCTGATAGCACAATGGAACATCAAAAGCATTTATAAATCATATAGACTGCATTTTAGACTATGTAGTTAGTGATCTCATTTAGCCCTTTGTTTAGAGTCCTGTAATTCCTATTTGTCTATGTACAGTTATTAAAAAGCTGTTCTTCGCTTTACTCTGCTTTACTCTGCCAGATTTTGTTATCTTCATCTTAGCTACTGCTATTTCCTCCCTCATCTACCAACATCTCATCTCTTCCTTAAATGATTCCAATACCTTTTTTCTATCTTGTGTTATTCTATTCTGTGTTGCTATAAATGAGTGAAGCCCAGGGCTCTGTTAATCCTTTCTCTGTGGAAGAGTAGATTTGTATAGAAAGGCCAGTGTCAACTCTCAACTTCTGATTAGGTTGCCTATAATTAATTACATTTTCTGTAGAAAACCTAAGGCTCATTGAACAGTTGCAGGTCCCTGGCAGGGTGTTCCGTTATTTACAGCATAATTATGTATTGGGACTGCATGAACAAGTTTAGATTGGAAAATTTTTACTTCAGGACAGTTTTCATTTTGTCGTCAGTGACACTGAACAGGTGGTCATTTCATTTAATAAGGATACATAAGAAAACAACAAACTTTTACTATGTCTCACACTGAGTAGATTTATATGAAGAGCAGCTGTTGCAACAGCTATTAGGAAAATGGCATGACAAGCCCTTCAGTGGTCAGAGATTAACCAGAAAAATCACTTCAGACCTTACCACTAGAAGTCCAGGTAGGTATATCTTAAGAACCTGAAAACTGTCCTTCCCAGCTTTCCTTATCACGTCTTTCTCAGGAAGGTTTTTGGTTGGTTGGCTGAATTTATTTATTTATTTATTTGGGAGGGTGGTGGTGGTGGTTTGTTTTTCCTCCCCTGCAGACAAGGACATTGTGAGACAGACCCTTAGATTCAGACTGAGCAGAAGGAAGGAAAAACCCAGCTTCTGTATCACGTTGAACCAATCAGTAGTCTCTTGCGATAATTCATTTTGTATGGATACTTTTTTGGAATATTCACATTTGTTTCTTTAGTACCAGTATTCCAAAATTCCCAAATTCCTTGTGAGACATTTTATTAGTGGATGTTGTAATGTTACTTAAAACAGTCTAGCAAAAGTCTTTGTTCTTCTATTTTAAATATTTTGCTTTTATATTTTATTGTACTAGATATTCTTCAACTTTATTTATCAGGTGCTCAGATTTCAGGTCTTGAGAGAGAGATACTAAGGAAAGCAAAGCAATTAAAAATCTGAAAGCTTCTCAGAAGAGCTGGTAAAAACAGCTATTTTGCTGTTTGCTGTGCTATACTGATATCAATCAGAATTTTATATTGGACTAGGAAACAGGTAAGAAAATCTTTGATTAATTTTTTGATACTGAAATCTTTACATCTGTGAAAGAATATTGCACCATCTGCAGAATACATTCTTGGAACCATTAACAGTAATAAATGCTACTGTGTTCTTCATGTGGCAACTCCATCCCAGATAACATGACTTGCAATTCACATTTATTGTGTGACTTAGCAGTGGATTACTACAATCTCCTATGTTCTGTGGAGTTTGAATTGCATTTTGAAGTTCAAGCACAGGGCAAATAACTGTATGGGTCTGAGAAAAAAGAATATATTTGACTCTTGTTTCTTAATTTGTGAACATTTCAAATTCTGTGTGCAATCACTGTGAGGGATTGTTAATTTTGGCTTATTAATTTCTAGTTGTCAATGTTTTTCTATGTAATTTTTTAGTCTTGCTGCAGCCCTACAGAGTAGTTAGCAATAAGTTTGTTTTTAGAGAAGGCAAATTCTTCTTAGCTGGAAAAAAAGTATCAGTGACTCCATGTAGGATGTTTTTATGTGTATTGCATTGACTGAAAACAGTCTGCTGCAAAACACAGCTATGTTTATTGGTGACAATATTTATAAAACAATGTTCGAAATAACACAGTCACTCAATGCATCCAAGAGAAAGCTGCAATCTACTAGCAACTTCCCAGCATTTAGCTTTCATGTCCTTTCTTTCCTAGATCACAAATTTCTGCAGAGATTACAGGATCCAGTTTCATGGTAAGTTCTTTATTCCATGTTTAAACACCTCAGTATGTATTCTGATATATCCAGGCAATAGGCATCAGAAGCTTTTACAGAAATAAAGTGTTGATGTAGATATCTACCCTGAAGGGCAGCTTGCTTGGTTCTTAGGTTATTCCCATAGCATTACCAACTTCATCTGAAACAAGAATCTTTCTGTTTCAAAGAGGTTAGCACAGTAGTCTTAAGCTAAGCCTTGGGGTGTGTTCATATTTTATATGATTAGATTGAGGTATATCAAAACAGCCAAGCCCAGAACAGGAACTGGAGGTGGTTATAGATGAATGGATGAGCAATAGCTTTCTCCTCAGCTTTCCCCTATCTGTCTTGCAGATGTTCTGTTATTTCCAAACATTCATACTGGTAGTCTGTTGGCTGAGCTCTGCCACAAACATGAGGCCAAACCCTTACAATACTCATGGTCATGCTTTATTTGGCTGGCTACTAACATATTCCTGACACAAAAGAGAATAAACAGCATAAGTGTGAACAAAATGTGAATAAAGGCAAAGCATTTGCTTAGTCTGAAAGTTTTCCTTTTGCTTGTACTCAAAATCCTGCTCTAAACAATAGTTCCCCCTCTAGAATGTTAAAAAAGGGAGCATCTTATATAATAAAAATTTTAAGCATGGTAATAGGGTAAGCATTATAGTAATAGCCATAAGTATATACCATAGCACTTAGATGACCAAGATTGGAAAGATCAATAATAGACTGCTAAAATAAATAATCATTAAAAAATGATTTATTATAGCAATGTATTAATGATCTTTTGAATAAAGTGTTTTAAGTTTGAAAGAGATGGGAATTGGTACAAAAACAATTTAAAGCCTCAGATGTATATGTTTCATTTAATATTCAATTCTACACTTTCAAATATATTTGCATGACAGAGATAGTTATCTCTTCCTATTTCACCTCTTGCTCCTATCAAAAGCAATAAAAATAAAAATAAGTGTACAGAGCTATCAACTTCCAGTTAGGAGCTTTGTAAGTCAAGCTAATCAACACTAGATTGAATAAGCAGCTGAAATCTTTGAGTCTTTCTGTCTACACCACAACAGGAAAAGAAAAATATCAAGGTAACTCTTGCTTATTTTTATAGTGCTCATCACTTTTTCCTCTGTGGCATTAAATGAGAATGTAAAATAAAATGCATTTCTCCACTCAACATTTATTTTCTATATAAAGCTCCAATAATAATGTGTTTTTCCTCTTTCATTCTACTTGAGTTGATTGAAAAGTTTTACATATTTACCAACCCCACACTTTGCCTGGCTTCATGAATTATGCAATTAACCATGAATGCAATTTCCTGGATTTTACAGTAATAGCTTTAATTGTGTAATGCAATGCTGTATAGAGAGCTCATTCATAAACTATAGAAAACGTTAGAACAATTTCTTACATGGGTGAGTGTTCCTGGGCAAAGTCAGATGAATATGATAATTTGTCTAATAAGCTATTTCTGGACAGTTTTTACACAGGGGTAATATTCCTTAGCAATGATATTTTCAGGAATACTTTTACCAGGCTATTTATGAGAAAGAGATCAATGATATTTTTGCATGTAAGCTGAAAAGACACTAGTGTCTTCATTTTTCCTTTCCTTATAGTAGCTTTATAGGTACACATACACATGCAGACCATGTAGTAGAATACATCAGTAGGTGTTCAGCCCTTCTAATTCTGCTGTGGATAATTTAATGCAGTTAAATGCAGTTATTTATCGTAAATGATAGATACATTCCAGCTTATTTTACTAATTTTATTATATTTACCACTTAATCCTGTGTGTTTTACACAACTAGCTTAATGAGAAGGAATTCAAAAAATTGTTTATCTATTACTGAACAATCCTAATGCAGTAATAGAATTAAAAATCTTGAGTATTTTGCTTTGCATTGCACGGAAACAAATCTGTGATCCTCAAGCACTTAATATCTCTGAGCACAATGTTTACACCAAGTAAACAGTAAGACTCATACAGAATTCAAGAGATCAGAAAGCTGAGGCAGTATGAGACATGAAAAACCTTATCTTTCATCTTTCTTTTATACATTTGTAGCCTTTAAAATAAAAGATTCCTGTCTTCTTCATGGCCAGCCCACCTTCTTTACCTGTTATGGGCATCCATTTTCTGTCAGTACAGTATTTGTATCTTAAACTTCAAGAGCTCACCAAATTTGCAAAATTGCACTTGAGACTATTATCTGCAAGAGTCTTTTCTTTAAATCAAAGGCCCATGCACTCTACTGTTAGATTGCATTTTGTCTGATCTATCAGATTTTTTATGATTAAGAACATTTGATTAGAAGTGGTTAAAAGAAAATTAGAAACATGCACACAGTCCTGCTGTGCTTGAAATGGTCAAACAGCTGTTTCAGGAGTACTCTTGAGATCTTCTATAATACTGGGAACAGTCAAATCAGTCATCTCAAAGCAGTCTTCTTGTTCTTCGTTACCTGGTGTCAGTACTGTTCAGCCTGGTAGTCAGCTAGCTACCTAGCTGTCTGATTTGCCCTTGGGGCCCCTTACCTCACTGAGGAATGGAGGATTAGACACCCTGGCCTGGGTTCAGTGGCCTAAACAGAGACATTTAGTAACGTTTTCGATGCTCAGGACAGCCAAGAAATCTGCAGCAGCAGGCAGACACTGGAGTAGTGAACTCCTGCACCTTTCCAGGTGCCTAGCAGCACCTCAGATGACCCCAGTTATTTATCTGTGGGTAACTGAATCCTGTCAATCATATCTGTAAAATGCACAGTGAGAGCATTTGAGGCAAGGCAAATAAAACAGCAGTTGAAGGGACAAACAGGAAAGAGACTCTATAAGGTTGTACTTAGCTAAAACCTAGAAACTGTGGGCCTCCATTTGCAGGCTACACACTATATACTTCATCCAGATTGTAATCCCTGATTTATTTAGAAATCTGGTTCCAAAGGTGGCATTTTCTTTCCAAAACTGGCTTTCGTCTGGCTGCAAACCTTACTTTAATATCACCCATTATATTTTAGCTTATTTTGCCTTTGTTGCACGAGTTGAGTTGCAAACACAAAATTTGCATTGGAAAGAAATCAGCTTTTGTTTACTTTTTATGTGAAGTCATTTCTGAAAAACAAACAAACAACAAACTATTTTTTGTAACAATATCTTGCTTTAATAATGAACCCAGTTACCAAGGAATTTTCTGGTAATTATTTCTTTATTATTTAATGGCCTGAGGCAAGTATGAGAGTAGAGAACATTCCCCTAAAATAGGGAGGAACTGCAGCAATGGCAACTCTCTCTGGGATTATTGCTGTTATGAACCATTTTCAAAAGTTTATGATGCAGACATACAGGCTTGAAAGCACTCAGATTCAAGTTATTCAGATATTTTAGAATTAACAGCCTTTTTAAAGCCCTAATTCTTTCTAGCCTACATTTCAAAACAATTGCTGAACTATTTTATATTTTTTTTCTACCCTGAGGCAGATAATGTTCAGTAGACCTGTTGTCTTTCCACCTCTTATAAGAAAGGGGAAGCATCATAGTAACTAGATATAAACTCCTTCATGCATTTTCCTAATGCTTGTATGTCTTGGTTTGAAAACCCCTGCCAGTTCTTAGGAGGTCAATGTCAAGAAAAAATCTCACTACAGGTAAGTTAATACTGGTGTATCTCTTGGTGGATGCTATGGTTGCTTATCATCCATATGGATTAATGCTCATGTGCCTTCTAGAGTGAACTAAATAGGTCATTAACCTCAGGAAATCTGGGCATGGGCTAAATGCATATGCTCTCACCCCTGCTTACAGTATAAATAAAGCTTATGCTGTCTGGATTTCTGACCCATGTAGTCTATGCAGAAGTTATTTCACAAATTCTTGTGGTTTTGCATATTCTCTGCCCCAAAGCTCACTCTACTATGAGTAGCATCACACTATGTTGACATATAGTAAGTTTCAATTGAGTTTGACATTATGGAGTTATAATACTTGAGCAGAAAACTAAGGCTGCTTTGGTCAACACTTGCAAGGACTATGTCCTATAGAATGTTAGCAATCCTAAAGCCTTATAAAGTCTATTAAAGGCATGCTGGTACAATCACAGTTTACATGTTAAGTAAATGAGATAGAGGAATTCATGTACTGGAGGCACTTTGTTGTCCTAAAGGAAAAGGTCATAGTACTGTGTTCCTGCCACCAGCAGCTTTGCCACAGGCAGTGAACACTCCAAGGCTTGACCAGCCTTGACTTAGTCTTAATCAGGATAGATGTGAATCAGCTGGTACTCCGGACAGGAAAATAAAGTCCACTCACCAACTTTCTGGTAGTAGATCTGAAAATGGATGGTAACACATTTGGGAGAGCTTCCGAGGGTCATTTCAGGAACCTGTTTCTCTTCCTTGAGTATTAGGCCTTTTTCAGGCAGGCAAAAGGCTTTACTGGAAGCCATTTTATTACTTTATCCTTTTGCCTGAGGATGGTGAGAGCATATTAAATATCTATCATATCTCTGCAGTGGCTACTAATGGAAATAGTGCTTTCTCCTTTATCTGTTTGCATGAAATCCCTTAAGAATTGTCTAAATTACAGAAACTGCATTAATTTAAGTTTGTCAAATGTTTTTGTGGTTACAGGAAAAAAGGCTGTTGAAATAAAAGAAAAATTAAGTCTAGTGTACTTGGTCTTTAAACTTTGAACCAACTAACTTGTATAGGTCCAGTCTGATTCATTTCTAGGGAGAAATTTTCTTTTTAGAGTTTCCTCTTGTCTTTCAGAGAAGTACATATCCACTCTCTTATTTCTTTGAAGTATCTCATGTCGCCCGCTTCCAAAAAGGTAACTTGTATGATTCCAGCTCTACAATACTTTATTTTCAAGGGTGCGAGCTTTACAACTGTGAATCATAAGGTAAGATATAAGCATGAAGATTTTATTGCAACCAGATCACTTTTTTTTTTTTTTTTAAGTGGTAAGACTGATTTGAACTGGTCTGCAGTTTAGTTCCTCAGCTGCTGAAGTTTAAAAAATTGTTTGTTAAATATATTCATTCTTGTGTTTTTAAATACAATTATTTCTTATTACTTATTTATTTATTATACAGGTGCATTTATACTGGTACACATTTCACCAAGTGATAAGACAAGGACAAATGGCCTCAAGTTGCACCAGGGGAAGTTTAGGTTGGATATTAGGAGAAATTTCTTTACTGAAAATGTTGTATGGCATTGGAATAGGCCGTCCAGGGAAGTGATTGAGTCACTATCCCTGTGGGTCTTCAAGAAACCTGTAGATTTGAAACTTAGTAGCATGGTTTAGTGGTGGACTTCAGTACTAGGTTAAAGGTTGGACTAGATGATCTTCCAGGTCTTTTCCAACCTGAATGATTCAATGATTCTATGATTTTTTTCTCCTGCCTCCTTTTTGTGTTGCAAATAGTTTTTGCATATGTGTATACATATAAATTGGGCCTGTGTGTCTGCTTTCTCTCAGTCTATGTTCGCATCTTCTTATTTCAAGATCTCTTTTCTTTTTCCTCTACCTTAATAGTTTTTAGCTGGTACTCCTTGGTAATCCTGAACCAAGATTGCTTTAGAATTCTCTGCAATATTTGACCCACAGAAAATATGAATTATTTTACATTAAAATATATTCTTGTCCCAAAGATCTCTGGGAAATCTTTTAGCATCAGAAATGTATTTACTATAGTCAGTAAGAATTTGTTCTGAACTGAGGAATTCAGGAAGAAGACTACATTTTGCAGCAGAGTTATGTCTTCATTCAGTTGTTTGTATCCCTGTGTCTAGTCTCTATGTCCAACTTGTTCATTTCATTTGTGGCTTGCTTGACTGACTATACATTGATTTCTGAAATGTTCAGACTTTTAGAGTATGAAGTCTAAATATATCACTCTGCAGCTTGAAGGTAGTTCTTAAACACTGTAGTGGGTTTACGTGGCAAGGTTTTGGTAGCAGGGGGCCAGAGGGGTGGCTTCTGTGAAAAGGATCTAGAAGATGCCCCATGTTTGGTAAGGGCCCCACTGCTGACCAGAGCTGAGCCAATAAGCGATGTTGTTTTGTGCCTCTGTGAGAGCATATTTAAGACAGGGAAAAAAACGCTGCACCACACAGCAGCTGGGAGAGTGAGAGGAGTGAGGAACAGCCTTGCAGGTGCCAAGGTCAGTGAAGAAGGAGGGGGAGAGATGCTCCAGGCACCGGAGCACAAGTCCCCTGCGGCCTGTGGTGAGGACCATGGTGAAGCAGGCTGTCCCCCTGCAGCCCATGGAGTACCATGGTGGAGCAGGGTTCCACGCTGCAGCCTGTGGAGGAGACCACGGTGGAGCAGGTGGACCTGCACCGACAGAGACTGCGGCCTGTGGAAGACCCCTGCCGGAGCAGATTCCGGGCCGGACCTGTAGCCCATGGAGAGGAGACCACGCAGGAGCAGGTGACGTGGCAGGAGCTGCTGCCCATGGGGGATCCAGGTTGGAGCAGTTTGCTCCTGAGGGATGCACCCCATGGTACGGACCCATATCTGGAGCAGTTCTTGAAGAGCTGCTGCTTGTGGGCAGCCCATGCCGGATCAGTTCAGCATGGACTGCATCCTGTGGGAGGGACCCCACAGCACAGGGGACGAGAGTGACCGAGAAGGAGCGGTGGAGAAGAAGCACTATAGACTGACCATAACCCCCGTTCCCCCATGCCGCTCGGGGGGGAGGAGGTGGAAGAGGGTGGATGGGAGGGAAGTTGCTTTTGGTTTCTTTCCTTTGTTTCTTGCTTCTCTAGCTTGTTAGTAATAGGCAATAAATCTTACTATCTCCCTACTCTGAGTCTGTTTTGGCCGTCACAATAATTACTTCGCGATCTCCCCGTCCTTATCTCAACCCTTGAGCCCTTTTCATCGTATTTTCTCCCCGTTCCTCTTTGAGAAGGGGGAGTGAGAGAGCAGTTGTGGTGGAGCTCGGCTGCCCACCTGAGTAAAACCACCACAAACACACACTTTTTCTTGCTTGCCTTGGCAAATTCTCTCCTCTATGCTTATCTAATGCAAATTTTAGAAATGTATCACAAGCTATTAGAGAAAAAAACAGCACTGTTAAAACTGAAATTAATTGCTAAAGACCATAATGCTTTTTCATATGGTCTATATCAATGTAAAGTGTATTCATTTCTCATTGGATTTTGATGTGATGCAACTTTCTAGAACTACCAGAACTGAACCTTTGTAGTATTCTCAGTCTGGGGCTATGCCTAATTTAGATTTAGATGTAAGATCACCAAGGAAAATATGCGGCTGTGGAAATGATTTCATCATGGGGAAGAATTTAAGCTAGAGTGTTTTGCTGGTTATCTGTGCCTCAGTGTTATATGCAGACTCTTGGTTGCCCAAATTTTCCTGGTAATTGTTAGGCTTGCAAGAAACACTCAACAAAATACTTCAGGGAATAATCCCACATTTGATGACCTATCTTAGTGCATTTTATGATCTCATATGACAGCTGAGATACAGTTCCCAGCACAGAGACAGTTTTAGAAGTCATTAAAATAATTTTTTGAACAGTTGATTAACAGGATGTTGGTGTTTAATATTCTCAGGGTAGGAAAGAATGCACTGAATTAAGTTTATGTGAGTCACAATTCTTGTAGCAGTCATATTTACTACAGGTGGTAATATACTGAAGGTTATTTTTTCAGGACCATTGTAAAATGTCTATTTTAACAAGTTCCCATATCTGCTGCAGTGCAATTCCAGTTATCAATGGTAGTGGGATAAAACACTTGATAAGGAGCAGATATGATTGAAAGAGGGAGTCAAAGAAGCATTCAAACTCTAATGTAAGGAGACAAATCAGTCAGCTCAGAACAAAAAGAGCAGATGGAGAAATGGTGATGTACTTAATCAGATTCCACTCTCAACAGTGTTGTAATTTGTGACACATCTCTATAAGCAGGCTTCACTGAAGCAAGGTGACAACATGGAGCAAAGAATATGTAAAGATCAATGACAAGAATGAATGTACCTGAGAATTGGATGTTCGACAATGGTAAGAATTTTAAAACCTTGAAAGCTCATCAACTTTGTCCATTAGGAGGAGACATTGGCAGTTGGACTGCACACTGTGGGTTATAATCTCAGTAGCTCAAGCAAACCAACCAGAAATGAAAACAGCTAACAGAAGCAGTGCTAGAAAGATCTTGGAAAAACCTTACCAGAATCCTTCATTCTCACGCTCAAGAAACAGAAGTGATCAGAAATGGCAGGAGTTAGAAATCGAGGGCTGTTGAAAGCAAGTCATTGAAAAGCAGAGCAACTTCCATATCGTAACCTCACTCACATGCCAATTTAGCACATGCGATAGATCACAGCTGTAGAATGCTAGGGGCTCAGATAAATGTTGGTGAAGGACTTTACTAACAAGTAATGTTAACATGAACGCCAGCTATGAGATAGCTTGGTAGTTTAAAAGCATGTAAACCATTCACATCAAATAAGACTCTCTACGTAGAAGGTATGGAATTATATACACAAAGAAAGCCTCTGTGCTTTCATGAATGCCATAAAATGTGAACCTGGTCAGCAAAGGGGCCCAGTAGAAGTAGGAAGAATGTTTGCCTGTTAGAAAAAAAAGAGGTTAGAATGTTTGTCTGAATTTTCACATTGAGCATTTCACACTGATATTACTGGTTAATAGGGTTTTTGCTAGGAAGTAGTAAGGGTATGAGGACACTTGACAGTTTCATATCCAGTATGGTAAAAGAACTAAAATACCGGAAAACAGTACTATAGATTCTGTAGAAGCAGTCTGTGAAGTAGACTGATGTGAGGTGCTTTAGCACTGCAATAGTTAATAGTGAGGAAAACACTTCTGAATGAAAATCCAACATAATGAGCTGCTGGGAATAGTATAGCAGGAGGTTGAAGGCAATAATGCACAGAAGCACCATAATCACTACATGGGCCTTTTATTAAGAGGGTCAGTAAAGTGTTATTAGAATAACAGTACAGCCGTACTAAAATAGTAACGCTTTAGCCATGATTTCTCTATTAGACTAATTCTTAGAAATAGGCCATGCATCAAATAGTACCATTTCCTTAAGCTTATAATTTCAATATTTATGAGTTAATTTGAATTCCAAATCAAAAAAAAAAAAATCAGTTATGCAGCTGTAGCAAACAACTTATCTGAGGCATAACTAATTACTTTGAAAAGTTCAGCTGATTTCCCAGCCTCAACCCCCCCCAATTCCATATGCATACAAGTTGATAGCAAATTTTCTAAAAGAAATAGGCAAACCTCATGAATACTGCTAAATACCCACAGCCCAGTTTCATTTTTAAGAAACACTGAGATATGGAATAAACCCAAACCAATGTGAGATAAGTGCTTTCAGTTCCTTCCTCTTCACAAGAGTCATCACTTCTGTACTTTTCAGTGCCAATTTTCTCTCCTCTCGCTCTATCAGCTTTATGTAGCAAGAGTTTGTTAGCAGAGGGAGCTGCAGGGGTGGCCTCTGAGAAAAGTCCAGCAGCTGCCACATGTCAGATCAGAGCCAGTTCCAACTGACCCTAAAGGGGACCCGCCGCTGGCCAGAGTTGAGCCAGTGAGAAATGCTGGTTGAGTCTCTGGGAGAGCAGAGTGAAGAAAGGGAAAACAAACAAACAAAACCAACCAACCAAACAACAACAACAACAAAATCCTCTGCAACGGTGACTGGGAGAGAGGGGTGAGAAGCAGCCCTGCAGGCCCCAAGGTCAGTGCAGCATGAGGGCAGGAGGTGCTCCAGGCAAGCAGCACAAGTTCCCCTGCAGCTTGTGGAGGGGCCCCTAGTGGAGCAGGCTGTCCCCCTGCAGCCCATGGGTCCCACATGGAGCACATCTCCACGCTGCAGCCCGTGGAGAGGAGTGCACACAGGAGCAGGTAATTTGGGGGGATCTGCTATCCATGGGGAACCCATGTTGGAGCAGTTTGCTCCTGACGGATGGACCCCATGCTACAGACCCCTGTGGGAGCAGTTCTTGAAGAGCTGCTGCCTGTGGGAAGCCCCCACAGGGTCAGTTCAGGAACGAGGGCATCCTGTGGGAAGGACCCCACGTGGAGCAGGGGCAGAGAGTGACCGTGAAGGAGCGGTGGAAATGAAGCGTTAGGGACTGACCGCAGCCCACGTTCTCCTCTGCTACTCGAGGGGAGGAGGTGGAAGAGGGTGGATGGGGGGAAGGTGTTTTTAGTTTGCTTTTAGTTTGTTATTAGTTTGTTCTAAGTTTGTCACTTCTCTATTCTCCTAGCGATAGGCAACAAATTACATGAATCTCCCTATGCGGATTCTATTTTGCCTGTGACAATAATCAGTGAATGATCTCCCTGTCCTGATCTCAACCTTTGAGCCCTTTTCATTGTATTTTCTCCTCTTTTTCCTTTGAGGAGGAGGAGTGAGAGAGTAGTTGTGGTGGAGTTCAGCTGCCCAGCTAGGTAAAACCACCACACCCACTGAGAAAAATAATTTATTTATCAGAATTGAACCAATAGCTGACTATACTTAGTTTTTCTCTATATTTCTATATTTCTACCTATATTATATTATATTTCTATATATATATATACACCTATATTATATTATATTTCTACCTATATAAAATTTATATAGATAAATTTTCTAGGATTTGTATTTTTTGTATTTTAGGGATTCAAATCATTCATTTCAGTTTCAAGCATAACTGGGGAGGTAGGAGTAAAGAAATAACAGAGGAAAAGAAAATATTTCTATATTTTCTTTTTATTTTCCCTCTAACTCTTAGAGGCTTTGAATTTTGGAGGGAAATGATGGTGCTGACCTTGAGGGGGAGGAAACCAGGAAGATTATGGTTCTGTCACCATCTACTCAGAGCTAACATGTCCAAATATCAAAATGAGTACCACCAAAGAAGCCACCCTTGTTATCAGAGCTAAAGATTTACTAGGGGCTGTGCAAAATTTTGTGTAGGATAGATAGATCTGGATGTGTAAGAAAAACATGGTGATTGCCTGAGAAGTGTGGATTTGTGGACTTTGTTACGCACGGGATTCTCCTGTATTACTCTGCTAAGGCAGCTCTGCTTTTTGCTGGAGCAATTTCAGTTCATGCTTACAGAGTCATGCCACCTGGAAGGTTGTCTCTCGTTTTGTTTAGTACCTTAGTGCTTTGTGCTTAGGTCTGTTTTCTTTTATAAAGACAGACTTTTCAGATGTGGAGTGGCACACAAAAATTCTATTTTTTTTCCATTGTTGTAAGTTTTCTGCTACATGGAATTGGAATTTTTTGGAATGCTGTATTGCAATCAGATTAACAAATGCCACGCTTATTGTCATGAAGAAGTGATATTTTTTAGACCAGTGAATTGGTGAACTAAAGCTATGCCTCTAACTCTGAAAGCTCAGAAAAGAATTACACTCTTTTGCTGTTAATATTTAAACTGAAATACTACATTTAAAAAGTTTTAAGTTACATTTTTGTTACATTGGCAGTGAGTAGGCAAAGGACCCTGAATAGTCTTGGTGCTGCAGAGTCTACATTTTCCTAACCTTTGTTTCACCCTTATGCTCTCCCCAAAACTCTTGCATCAGCATGTAAAAATCCTTTTGTTTTAAGATCATTGCTTTTCTGTAACTCAGGGGGCTCATTATTCAGCCTTTTGAAATTGTTTACTATGTTTAAGAGGAATTGGAAACTGTATTTCACTGGACTTCCTCTTTTGGAAACAGGTGAACATAAAGGGTTTGAATATAATCCTAGGAACTTTTATTTTATTTTATTTTAATGGCTTCATTCTTCTCTGAATATAAAACAGCACTTTAGTGTTAGCTCTTTTGCATTTCTCTCGAGTAAACCTGATTTAATTTATGCTAAACATGATGGAACACCTGTGTGCAATGGATAAAAACTAGAGTACATAATATTGGAAGGAGAAATGTCACATCCTAAGTATGGAAAACAAGCAGCAAAGCTCTGGAGTTTCTTTTAACCTTTTTGTTGTCATTTTAGAATTAAGAAATATCTGAGAACAAAAGAGATCTGAGAGAGATTATTCTGTTTTACCAAAGCATGAGACAAATTTTCAACCAGTTCCTTATGTGTACAGAAGCCCAGCCTGTGCAATGCAATTTAATGGATAGACTAAAAGACTAAGAATTAAAGTAGTTGGTTTCTGATTACTTTGCCAGTGCGAGATAAAGCAAGTTGGAAATGTTGCGAGCAGTAGCAGGGCCAGTGTACCAAAGAAAGGTTATGTGAGAACAATCTAATAGCTTTCTTATATTTTTTTCAACCATGAATATGATATGAAGCTTTTGAAAGAGTACAATATTTGATATAGCTCCATTTGGAAAACTGTGTTCAGCTAGTTAATGTGGGGATAAGTGTAAGACCTCTAGCTAAGGAACCACCTATAGGCTCTAGGATGTGCTAACAATGCAGATGTTTGAAGAAAGGTCTTAGTTTTCACTTCTTTTTATGTTTACTTTAAGCCTTTTTTAACCAAAATAAACTGTAAGAAGATTATGTGAGAATGAATGTTGATGGGATAAATTTTCACAGCTTAAATGTAAGATAAAGTATGAGGATGTGTTTTAGAGGATATACTTCATTAACAGGGAAAGAGGAAGCCTGACTTTCCTCTTGTAACTGAGTCAGCAATTTGATTTAGCCTGAAAAAAACACACAAATGTTACCCCAAGATATATCATGTGAAGTATCTCCACTGAAGATCGGGGATTATTACTTCTATTCGATACAGAGTTAATAATTTCCCAATACTATTCATTTCTTAACAGGAAAGAAAAAAATAAACCCTGCATTATAGATTAAATTCAAAGCTGTAGAGAGCCAGCTCTGGGAGAATTCTAAAGGGAGGTATCGTTGCTTCCTGTAACTACTGCAAATGGATAAGCACCATGGAGGGGAAAGAATTATATAAGGTAAGGAAAAAAGACTGCATCAAACCAAATAAGCATAACATACATGTGAATAAACCAACTGTCAGAGAGAGAGGATATAGCTCCAAATAAGAAAAGTGAAGGCCAAAAATGCTGTTTGTTGTTAAGGAGGAGTTAAACAAGCTTACTTTAAAAGGCAACATGTGACGAGGTTGCCTGTGACAGAAAGCGTCTGAGTCCGGTTCAAGGGAGGTACCTCCTGGTCTTGCTGCAATAGGTTCATATAATCCTCCAGGCTGCTGTGCACTCCAGCACTCCTCAAAAGAAGGACGTTATAATAATACTTAAGCAAGAGATACTGCATTTATAGGGACTTAACAAGGAGAGAACAAATACAAGATGTTTTAATGTGAAAATGTTTCCTGGGGATTGTTCTCAGCTAGTGGGAGAAAGACATTAGTATGGAGAAAAGATTTAGCTTTTCCATTTATGTAGGTTGTAATTTAAATTATTTAATGTTTCCACTTTTTTTTTTTCCCTACAGTAATAGGAAACAGTACTGCTTTTAGGAGTTCTGCTCTTGGTGTAACTGGCTTATGACGTCACTCATATTTGCTGTTATGGTGAGTATGCAGACCATTGGCAGGGCGATGGGGTAGGGACAGGGCGGCACTAAGTTTCACAATTTACAGGAAAGACTGTAATTACATTATTACTTACCCTCTCATCCAGAGCAAGGTTTTATTGTCAACTACAATGAGAAGCAGGTGGGTACTAAGCTCATCAGAAGTAGGGTTGCATACAGCTGCATTGGAAAGGAAATAGAGAAAACAAAATAGAGGTATAAACAACAAGCTGAAATATTGGTTGAGTGGGATCAATACATAAGGCTGCTGGACCTAGCAATGTTAAGGGGAAATAGAGATTTTACTTCATAAATTTTAGTAGTCCATCATTTGTTTTTACTTCCAAGTAGTGGTTACAGGCCAACCAATTGCACTTAGAAAGATAGAGAGAAATGAGCTGCCTTAGCCTAACTACAGCTGTAGGTGATTGCAGCGATGAGAATGGGAATCTACTCAAAGGTCTGGTCTTTCTCACCATCTGGCCCTTTGGCTCCCTAATGTGCTGACACTGTGGTACCTTTGTGAACCAGCTGGCAGACATTGCTTTGGCTTCCACCTTCCTCCCGGGAGCAGAGTCTGTCAGTTTGCAACAATGACAGGAAAATTTTCTAAAACCATTACGATGTTTAGGACAATTCAGTTCCTAACATACCTCCCAGGGCTCTTGAAATAGGTCATATTTATTTGCACAGTGCATCATATATTTTCAGCAAATATATTGAAACAATCCTGAAATGCAAAGGTGAGGTATAAAGAAAAGGTAATTTTTCAAGTTAAAATACACAGATGAGAATGAGCCTGATGTTTTGAGGTTTTTTTCATTTCTGCCGGTAAATCAATATATTACTTAGATAGATGCTAAGGCCAAAATTTTCACATCCACTTTAGGCACTAAAAGAAACGATCTTATTTTCAGGGTTGTGAGCTTCTACTGCTCCAGTTAACATTAAGATGAGAAGTATGCTTGCAATTCCCCAGTAATTAATAAGAAATGTTTCATGGGGATATTATAAAACTTAATTAGTTAAAAGTCAAATTTCCTTCTGTGTTCCCCCTTGCTTTTCCAAAGTCATTTTACAATGTATCAAGAGATTCATAGTTGGAAATAAACATATGACTTACAAAAGTGTACTATCTTGAACAGGAATCCAGATGACCTAGTTCAGAGTAAATTCTTTATGTTTTTCTTTGTTGTTGTTGAGTTTCTTAAACAGGGCTAACCTTCATCTTGTGAAAGTGTCTACATTATATAAGGAACTTCAGACACTTTCAGGAGTACATGTTTTTTAACCTGTTTCAGTACACTTTCAGTATACTTTCCTTATAACTTTCTGCAGCTTGTTTACACGTTGTGCTCCATAAGCCCAAGAGATTCTCTAGACTCACTTAAATGTGAGACAGTTTTGAAGCCCTAGAAAACAAGATTTTTACAGATATATGCTTAGAATTTTATGCAGGTATGCTCAGCAAGGACATTACCTGAAGCTCATTTATTTCTACTAAGACAAAAAACCCTGCAGTTCATTAAAGAAAAATACATGGCAACATATCTCATGAGAATCATGTCTACATCTCAGATTTTCCTGTTGCTAGAGACTCCATGAGGAACATGCATGGCTTTAGGGTTTCATGCTGATAAATTATAGATGGACTGAGAAGAGCATAGGAGCAGCAGATGTTACTATTGTCACTAACAGTGTTGAGAGGCTGGCAGTAGAGTGTTGTCTTGTGCTTGCTTGGAGAGGACTATTTAGAATAGACATTTCTGATAAATTTCCTGTAATACCTAACACCTCTCACCTTTTTGTCAGGTATAATTATCAGATAGAAGTATGTAAAAGTGACAAGCATTACATACTACATGAAATTTGTAGAAAATATATGTCTGTATAGAGAATGGAAGGCAGTTTTAGGGGAAACAGTGCTCTGGATCCTGCAGGGGACAACACTGAGAAATCTAACAGGTGGGAGCTGAGAGAGGGATATTCACACAGAGTAAATCCTTGGATTAAGACACAAGATTTTGTAGGGTTCCTACATGGGGGGTGAGAAAAGGCATGCAATCCTCCAACAAAGCACGATTTCGAGAAGGAGTATGATATATTTCCTGCTGTTGTTTAACTCAGGGTATAAAACTAATCACAGAATACATAACATGCTTATTTTAATGTGGTATTTTTAAAATGGGAATTGATCTAAGAGTTTTCTAGGATGTTAAAACTAATGATTTTCCTCTTGGAAAATGTTTTCTTCTCTTCACCTACATATTTAGTTGTATGTTTACAACATGATACATATCATTTTATTACCCATATATTTAACATAATCTATAGCCAATTTTAATGAAAAGAGATACAATTACAGAGAGTAAATATTTGTCTACTGACAGAAGAATTTTCAAGAATTTTCTAACAGTAAGCATAGTTATTAATGTGTCCCTTCGTTAAAGAGAATATAATTATATACAATATAAACAGACACAAAAAAAAAAAAGAAAAGAGAGAATTTGTCATGAATCAGCACACATCTCCAGCAGGGAGGTGCATTTTAATGCTTCCTTTCTTACTAAAGGGTTTTGATCAAACTTTAAGTACTTGAGGTTAAGTAGCAGCTGATCACCTTGCATGGTTTATCAATGTGGCCGGATATTTGCACCTTTCAGTGAAGCACCTGACTCTGCTCATTACTTGGTCACTATGAACTGATTTTTGCTGAAATTTAAAACAAACAAACAAACGCTTCTCCTTTTGAATTTATGATGCTGGGCTAAGCTTCCAATGAAGTCCCTAGATTCTTAATTTACTTAGTGCACTTCCATATGGTTATTTTCTCAGAGTTAAAAAGTGTGTTCTAGTAATAGACTGTCATTGCAGTTAATGCTGAAAACTGAATTTCTCCATTTTTAACAGAAAATAGACAGACAATACAACATTTTTTTTTTCCTGTGTTGCACTGGATAGACCAGTTCCAATGCTGATTGAGCTGTGAGGTTTTCAAGTGAGACTGCCAAACATGGCACCTACTGGCAGAAGAAGCAATATTGTAATCACAAAAATCTTATGAACACAGCTGAGATGTAGCTCACTTTACTGAAGTTATCGCTTCAAAGCATTAACCAGGTAAAATAAATAAGAAATATGTCATTTCCAAGGACATTAGATTCATAGTGTGTCTTGTAAGGGTCCTTGGGAAAGTTTATGCTATGTGTTTTAGATGTTCCTCCTCACCTATATAGTATGCAGTAGTAACAGCTTTAAATAAGCACAGAGAAAAGGAAAGGAAGTTACAGTTGCAGATGAAGATGAGAAGTACATTCAGCTAAGAGTACAAGACTAACAGTGCATGGTCTATCAGCTCTGTAGTATAGTGGAGCAAATTGACAAACCAACCTGGATAAAATTTGTCAAATAATACTTTTTTTTTTCAGATAAAAAAGATAAAACTTCATTTTCCAGTTTTACTATGCCAAAAAAAAAAAAGTCACGTATATTTAGAAGGTTAAGCAAAGACCACATGACACCCACCACTAAAAGATGAAATCTGCTACCAATAATAGTACTGGAAATCACTTTTTAGTTTTCACGTGCATTTGCTGCTAGAGAAGTCCCTGAGAACTGACTCACATTCTTAAAAAATATTTTAGGTTTGTCCTTAATTTGCTGTAAAGGCAGTCGTTGTTAGACAAACACCAAAGATGTCACAGTTATAAAGATGGAACAGGGGCTGACAAAGTGATTCCTGAAATTTTTCACTTCCAATTCCTCTGCAGTCTACACTGACTCATATAAATGTTGTCTACAAGAAAACAAACAGATGTGCTGTAACTCTACCGCTTTTATTTGGTTTCTCCCCTTGAATAGAACAGCCAGACAGTACAGGCTAATTGATTCAGTACTGAAAAACAGAACAGAAATAAAATTACTTTTGCTGTTTCTCACTGAGAAATAGATGAAAGTCATTTTAGTCTTACCATGATACAAAAATCATTGTCAAAAATTCTATTAATTCATTGTGTCAACTTCAGAACAACAGTAGTTCAAGCCTAATATTCTGTAGCTGTGTTTATCAGATGGTATGACTTACACATGAATGCTTGCCAAAGTGTAAATTTCTAACACAGTAAAGGAAAAAAATTAGACAGTGCTCTCTGTATCTTGTCAAACAAGGATGCACATGCTTTCATAGTCCACAGGAGTCAGGCTGTTACTTTCAGGCTGACTCACATGCTTACCCAATGCCAAACTCTGTTTGAAGCACCTGTCAGGAGTTAAATTAGTCACCATCTGCAGGTAAACATAATCATAAGCACTATTGTAAGGTTCTTGTTCTGTAATCACTGCATGAGCTCCTGGTATACCGAATGCTCAGGGTTTTTTTTTTGCTTGACTTTTAAAAATATATAATAATAAGGAAACTTATTCCAATAGGTTTTTCTGTTATCTAAATTTATGTCTTCCATTAATTTAACAGTGAAATTCTCCCTTAAAATCTTACTACTCATTCTATCTTATTCTAATCAACTGCCCAGATAATTGTATATAATATACGTATGTATCTACGTGCATATGTATACGTATAATTGTATATATAACTCATTAAGAAAAAGGATGGCTCATTTCTGATTTTCTACCTTTGTTACCATCTCTTCATTATCCATTTTGCCAGTCAGCAAGCTGCTCAGTTTCATTACCTCTCTTAGAGACATGTCTACAGCCATTTGATATGCAAAAGTAGAGTCACAGATCTCTTCCCTCAGTTCTGTCCCCTGGGCTCTTTCCACAAGACAGTTGGACAGCAGCACAGATACATCTGAGGCATCGAGTAATGAAGAAAAGGTTCCTGTGCAGTTATGGAGAGTCACACAAGGGAGTCTGACCTGTATCATTTTATCTATTTCAGCATAAATCATACATTCCTAATTCAGCAGCATTTAAATAATGTAGAATACGTTCTCTCTTCCTGTACTTGCCAGGAAAGCCTCCACTTAACATCCATTGTTTAAACCACGAGAATCTGCACAGAAACCAGGGCACTGTATGAACATCTTTTGGGGGTTTTCTCCAATTTTTGTGCAAAAGAGTGGGGGAAAGGCATGCATGGTCATTGTCTTTTCCAAGCCCCTTCTTCCACCCTAAAGAAAGAGGAAAAAAAAGCCTACACCTGTAATCTCTTTTACTGACAGAACACCACACCTTCAAAGAAAGTATTTTCTGTCTCCATTGTGGTAAAGTGAATTGATGTTCAATATAATATGATAACAGATGTGCATGTAAAGGGTCGGAATTCTGCAAACGCTATGATCTGCACCATTTTCAACCTTGGGGTTCTTCTCTGCTTGGGAACTAAATAACATTGTAGATAATGTGTTTAGAAAAGAAATTTTAACAAGTTCCTATAATAAATGTGATCTTTGCAATTCCCACAATAATTGGGATCTCCGTGCTGGTAATACATTTACAGATAGAAATTAAGTAGGGCATAACTGAAAAAGACTGTGAAAATTAATACAGTTCAGCAAAATGAAAACTCCTGCATATGCCTCCTCCCTGTAACTCTGCTGGCTTTGAAGTTGTCAAAAGAATTTATTGCTCCTTCCTCTGATCTTGTTATTCCTTTCCTTTGAATTCCCTTTGCTATGCCAAAAGCTATCTTTTCTCCTTGCCCTTCAATCTCAGCCTTCCCAATATTCATTGAATTGTTAGCTTACAAATATCTTTCTAATTTTACTTGCCCACTAGATACTTTTATTCTTCCTCCCATGCTGTTCTTCTGGAAGACCATCTCAGTAATAAAATATAAGGTCACTTGCTTTCCTTTTGCAAAGCTATTGTAAAGTTTCTCTTAACTGTAATGAGTCCAATAAACAACTGAGTAGACAGGTAGTGAACAAAAACATCATTTTAATGCATTTAATAAAATAACCTGGAAATTTGTCTAAGAGGTGAGATAAACTTAAAAATTTCCATATGCTTCCATGTGAAAATCTTACATTTTGTTACTTCCTTTATGTCCTCCATGTTTTTAGAGGTTCTTGTACTTTATCCTGTAATCAAGATAACTTCTACATTGTTTATTGGTTTCTTCAAAGAGAAGAAAACCAGCAGCTAAACCCTCAACTTTAAATACACGCATTTGTGATGAATATTTGGCAGAAGGTACTGTTCCCTTACAAGTCTTGCATAAATCTCAACCTGTGAGACCCTGCTGACCACAAGTTAGGTGATGACGCATCTTCTTTGCTTTCTGATAACAGGAAGCAGTTGTGGAGTTGCTGCTGGGAATCAGTGGCTAGTCAAGGGCTACCTACTTTATACAAAAGACTTTGCTAATAATTTCTCCTGACCTGTTTGCAATATCAAACAGACTGCTTTCTGACTGGTGCAGAAAAAAAATGCATCTTTCTTTGCCTAATTAGCCCATTTTCTCTTCTCTTTCTTTCCAACACAGTCAAACTATAGGTTTTTTTCTTCATGGACTAAAAAACAAACAAACAAAAACAAGAACAAAACACATACACACACAAAAACAAACAAAACCCACAGCAACAAACAACAAAAAAAGACAACCAGTTGTGAGGACGCAGAAAAAAATATCACTGGAAAAACATCAGTTCTTATATTTTTAACCACTCAAGTCTATGCTTGATCAACCATGGTGAGTCCTATCTGAATTCTAGAAGGTTATTCTTTTTTCTTTATAAAATTATAGCTACATGCTAACAACAAACACTTCAGGCAAAGTCATGTATCAAGCCTATTATTTCTAAGTCTTCATTTTAATATTTCTAAGCCTTCATTTATCATCCTAGGTCTTTTATCAGAAAAAGAATATCTGATAACACCATCATTATTAAGAACAGATAAATGTTATTTATCTTAATATTAAAAAAAAAAAAAGAAGTTAGGAATTTATCCAAACATGCCAATAAATGGTTCTGCTAATGCTAAATGTGGAGAACAAGAAACTGATGTTACTGCTGAAAAATTTTTTTTTCTCCACAAAATTGTAAAATTTTCATTTTCAAAATATAACATCTGTTGTATCTGGAAGGCCAAGCAGTAGAGAAGGAAAGGACAGCATAGAGTTACAAAGGAAAAATAGAAGTGGATATTAATGGGCTAGAAAAATAGTCTTCTAGTGTTTCTTAATTTGATTTTGCTGCCGTTGAATCTCAGGGTAATAGTTTAAGATATAATTCACTCTCCATAAATATCAATATAGGTGTTGTTTCTTATTTTAAATGGAAACCCACCTGTTGGGTCCTTTTTTTCAATGGTATTTTTCTTCTTCTCTGTTAGATTAGCCAAAAAGTAGATTAAGTGGAGGTACCCCAAAGAGCAACAGAGGGATTGGTAGGTACCAGAGGGCTGAAATAGAGGAAAGGGTTATGAGGATATCTTGCTGTCTATCCTGAAAAATTGCTATGGCATCTTGGGGCAGCAGTTTTGAAAGGTGTTTTTGAATTGTGCTCCCAGGTGCTGGCACCACACAACGCTGACTCTCAGACAAGACAGTCCCTCTGGGAGCATGTGGAATTGAGGGGTCACCTTGTTACTTTGGTGCTACATGTTAAGGAAAGGAGAAAGGGGCCAGACAGCAGTGTGAGCACATGGGGTCAGCCAGATGATGGCAATAACGCAAAGTGTCCATACAACCTCCAGACTAACTATGGGAAGTGCTCAACCATGGTGGGCACTGATGTTACATCTGTCAGGCTGCAGAAACCTCCTCCTATTGTTGACAAGCTCAGCAGATGCCCAGTTTCTGTGGGGCTGGTTTATGGCATCCTGCTGGGTTCCTGGGTAGATCTGGATACTTGGTATGGGTTCCCCATAAGAAACATCTAGCCAGCATCTTACTGCTCCAAAAGTCAGGGAACTAGTCTGCTGCAGTTCAGTCTGCCAAGACATGAGTTGGCTTTTATTTGTACCATATTTGCTTTATTCTGTTTTGTTTTGTTTTGTTTTGTTTCGTTTTTTTACTTGTATAGAATAAAGCAAAGATTGGCTCCAGTTGTGCCTTCACATTGTGGTTTCCTACTTAGATAATCCTAGATAGGATTTACCTGTTCTAGCACAAACACTGCTGCTTCTCTGTCAAAGTGGATCCATGAATAAGGCAAAGGGTTTCCTGAAGTTTATGAAGTCATGTGCTATGTGCAAAGACAGTGAACTGCACATTCTGTTAGCTGGTTTGGGAAACAGGTAGGAAATCAGCAGGACTGAAGGGTACACTGGCAAAGTAGTTCACCTGTCTGCATAAAGTGCCCCTCGCAAAAATAGTTTGTGAAGCAATATGCTTCAGCTCAGTCTCCCCAAGAAAAAGTTTTCTGGAGATATGTGTTTTGCTATTGTACTGTTTCACTATTTATATTTGTTTATTATTTGTTTGTATTTTGCTATTTTGTATTTTTCTCTGGCAGAGAAAAAAGTGTTTTAGAAAAAAGCAATCGTTTTCTGACTATCCCTGTTAGATACACAAGTTATATTACTTTGTTCTGTACTTTTATAGAGTTCTACAGGAGTTAATTATAAATATCTTGAAGTCCACATATTATCATTTGAAAATGCAATCATTTTTTTGCAGTACTCATTTTACCAACAAGACATAAAATATGAGCAATTTCCAATTTTTTCTTGACTTAAATCATGTGTTTAATTTCTTAAGGAAAATTCTAAGAGAAAGAATACAAGGGTAAGGAAATACTTGAAGTTTTCAAAAAAAAAAAAAAAAAGAAAGAAAGAAAGTCAAGCAAGCTGCAAGCCTTAGGAGGGTCCTGTTATGATTATTCTATTATCACCTTCTACTGGGTGTTCATTTGATTCAGGCAACTTGAAAATGTCCTTGAGATCTGTAACGTTATCTAGATGCCAGTATACCACCTCTGTGCTCTTTAAAGTGGGATGTCTTAAACACTTTTTATTTTTATGTCAAGTGCTGAGCTGTATGGGGAGTAAAACTCAGGGAAAACAGAACTTTAAAGGATATGAAAGAATAAACTTGTCTTTGATTTAGCACTAAAACTTAGGACTTGAGCTTTATGAACTGGGCTCTGTTGTAGGGGTATGGACCATGGGGTTCAGGCCAGAAGAATAAAACATAGTTTTTTATTTCTAAGAAAATTATGTAGTAGAAAAAGGAAATTCTTATTGGGTTTGCTTTCAGTATTCTAGGGAGCTCTGTCCTGACAAAGCAGCAGTGGGTCATGGAGAGGCCTCCCAGAAAACTAAAGGGAACACCTGAAAAATGCAATGCTTCCATATAGAGCTCAGGCTCATTACAGACAAATTATTAACTTAGGTTTATCAACTCAAATGTAGCCTGATTTAATAAAATCATATTACTGTTACAGATCGTGTTTCCTGAGCCGCATTAGAATTCCAAAGACATGACTTGGGACTAGTATCTGTGAAACAAATTGGAGTACTCCTATAAAGGCTGTTTTAAGACTGAAATTTGCAGTAACATTCTGAATTTCTAACCATCAAAAAGGTCAGTAATGATTTTGATGTTACTGATACACATGCTGAAATTCAACTCTGGTTTTATTTTATTTATTTTCTTTTTTCTTTCTTTAAAAGTTTATCTTAGTCTTGACAAGGGTGAGTTTAAGTTGTTTTCATTCTTATAGGCTTATTGCAAAGCCTGGTTATTGTCATCTGATATACAGAATTGTCAATCCCTGTTTGTAAAAAAGAAAGATATTTTTTTCTGTCTTTGATTATCTTACCACTTCTGTCCTCTAAACACTATGAAGCAAAAGGTATAATTTTCTCTTAACTCCACGTCACCTTTCAGTTCAAAATCTAACTTCAAATATTAACTTTAACTTAAAGGGTATATAATGCTTAGACTATATCTACACCTCAAAAGAGAAAAAAAAAAAAAAGAAACAAATGCATTGTTTTGGAACAATTTGCAGATTAACATTTGGGAAAACAAACATCATTTTCTATGATTCATCATATTCCTCTCATAGTTTTGTTCTTCCTTTTTTTTTTTTCTTTTTTTAGATGTTGAAGACTTTAACAAATTTAATGTATGTGTATGACAAAATTATAATGACTGTGCAGTAACAGCCCAAGGCTAAATCTTCTTTTATTATACTTGGTGTTCAGAATGCAGCACTACCTCATAATAAGTAAGCTGCTTCAGGTAGAATCATTATTATATTCCAGTAGACAAACTCGTTGACTATTTCTATATTAATTAACTGGCTTTATTTTTCCAAGTGTTTCTGTAATTATATGTCGGGGTATATGATTCTTTTTAAATATGGAAATAGCTATTTAAAATTTTTCCTATTTTATTATGATCTGTATTGTTACCAGTAAAATCACATCCTTCCTATCATGCTATCTTGTTTCTAGTGTAGAGAATGTAACACTTACCAGGCAGGAAAGAGTAATTGTCAAAAGGTTAACAGCAAACTGCTTTCTTTTTCTTCTCTTTAGTCAAAGTATAATGCTCTGTTCCCATCTATTCCAACCTATAAGGCTTACCATTTTATCTACAAAGTATTTATCAATGAAACTGTCTGTTTTGTAGTCTTAAACTGGGCAGAAGATTTGACCTTCAAGATTCAAGGATTAGACTCTCAGAAACCTCAAGAAAGCCAATCTTTCATCTCACAAAGGTAGAGAAAAAGAAATCAAAAGTGTTATAAACATATGGATCTTTGGGGCACAAAAGAGAGAGAATAAAATCTCAAGTCTGTATTTTCAAATGTTGTATTCTGAGAAGCAAGAATGCTGGAGACAAATCTGGAAGAATATTTGGGGAAGGCAAAAAGACAGCAAAAATAAAATCACGATCACTTCTCTGCTAATACAGTTCCATAGAGTGCAAAACTGATTGTGTGCCGACAGCTGATGATTGTCATATCATTTTCATGAAGAATAGGACAGATCATGATTAAGGTGGAATTAACTAAAGCAGCATGTCATAAAAGGTCTGGTCAAGTTTATGCACCTCAATGCACCCACTTTTTTTTCACAGTCAAAATGAGTAAGGGGTTTTCTAGATTTTTAGTCCATTGTCAGCTGTGGGGTAAATTAAATGTGCAAAAAGTAACTGGGATGTGCTTAGGAAAGGACTTTGGTGGGTAACTAAATTCGTCACTGAATCCAATTCAGTTTTGTACCAGAAAGTCAAAAAAAATATCTAAATCTATGCTATTAAAATCCACCTATGACTGCACACTTGTTAAAAGAAACACATCAGGCTTGGCAGTGGCAAGGAATCTCTTCATAAATAATCCTGTTTGAATCAATTTCTTCAGCCTATCTCAAAGTTCATGCCGATCTAGTGAATCCTCTGAGAAAATAAGTACTCAATCACACCTCACAAAAGAGAGGAATAAAGACAGCATTTCAGAGAATTCAGCCGGACTATGGGATACCAGCACACAGCCTCATCTAGCACAACAGACCTGAAACCCATGCTATCTTCATCCTGTGGGAGTCCTTGAACCCTTTAATGCAGGTACAGTTGAAGTGTAAGTCTTAATCTTTTATACTTGTATTTCATAAGTACATGTTCACTAAGTCAGAGTGACAGTTTGATTGTCTCTCCCTAAAACAGAGAAGTTTGGGGTATTTGCTGATTACCTGTAAATTTTAGTGTGCTACACATGGCATGGGTGCACTTCTATATAATCCAACCCCAGAAACAGTTCCAAGACTCTGAAAGAGCAAGGATTATGTCTTAAAGAAGTATTTTTGTTGCATTTCCTAACAATTTTGCTATTGAGTTGACAAGTGAATTTTCTTTTTTTTTTTTTTCCTTTATGAAAAGCAGTCTTAGCCAAGGTGTGCAAATTTGGAAAATTATGAACTATAGTTGTGTTTGTGAATCAGAAGCAGAGGCAAACAGCCATTTTTCTCAGATACCTCTTACAAATAAGGCATAGGAAACACCCATATCCATGGCATTCATTAAACATCCCATTTAGGCAGTTCTACAGCTTTGTGGACTCTGTACTTCAGTACTTTATTTTTCCCTCTGCAGAGAAGTGGGTGATTCATTAATACATAGCTTCTGCATACCTGGAGGTATTTCTCTGTCCACTAAATAGGTTTGGAATGAGAAATAAATATTTGGTGATAAAGGGAGAAACTGTAGGAAAAAAATGCTTCTCTAGAATCTAGTATTGGATTAAAAAAATCAGTTTGGCACAGTTCAAGTAGACTAGTCTACAGTACTTATCTATCACACCAGACTTTGGTGTCAATATCTTTGTAGATTTTTCTTTCCATATAGTTTATTTAATATCAGGTTTCAGTCTTATATTAGCTGATTAAATGTGGATTTTAGTCTTGTATTAGCTTTCATTACAGCAGAAAAATGTTTGATCTGACAAATTGGACTAGAAAGGGTGAGGGATAATTTTTTTGATACTGAGTTGATCTGAGACCCACAGAATATTTTCACAAGGGAGTCAGAAAGAGACTCCATTTAAGAGAGGGAAGATTTTATTTTCCAGAGAAGCAAATACACTTAGAGATTTATTTTGGAAATCCCTGCTTTCATAAAGAAAGGCAAATAAACTGGAAAAACACCATATGTGGGCAGCAGTGTCTTCTAAACATCAAGGATAGGAAAATCACATTATTTCTGTTCTCTCTCTCTCTCTTTTTTTTTTTTTTAATTGACTATTGCAATTATGATTAAACAGAACACTTAAAAAGAGTAAGAAAATGAGTTTTGCTAGAAAAACACAAAAATACTACACCAGCACTGCTATGAATTTCTTAAACTATCCTGAGCTGAGGTTCTTCAAACTTATCTTTATTTCAGTGCTTTCCTCTGCTCATGGCTCTGCTGTTGGGGATACTAATGGGGTGAAATATACTTTTGTCTCTAAAACATTCATCTGGACAAATCTCATCCTCTCCAGAATCAATTACTACATTCCTTATTGTCTATTGAATAATACATAAGTGCACCAAATGTAATTCCATTGATGTCTGGTGATTTCTTCATTCCTGTGAAGAAGATTTTATTTTTCAGTTTATCAGCTTGTGATTTATATTAACGAATAGATTATTTCTTAGTCCCCAAAGAATCTTTATAAACAACTCTGGCCTCTCTGACCACACACTTCTATCCTTATCTATTGCTACAAAAGTACATTAACATGCTCATACAATAGTTCATAGACACCAGTGTCTCAGATGAAGTGCTTTTATGTGGTTTGATTGAAAGATTTTCTCTGAGGGATAATCATATTCCTAGCTATTAGGAGAAAGAAAACAAAATGAAATTGATTGCAGCTGTATTGAGATACAAACAAACACACACACACAAAAAAAAAAAAAGAAAAAAAAAAAGAGGGTGGCTGTTCCGTTTTACTAGGTGTTTGTCACCAATAATCTGTAAGTTCTATTTCACTGAAGTCTGTGTTTTCTATAAATTATTGTCCTATCTTATGGCAGAAGTATGTACAGACTTTTTCTAGTTCATTTGGCCTCATGGGAATTCCTAAGGATATCAATGAATCTGTGTCTTTTTGATGAAGAGAAGCCCTGAATGACCACATTCTATGCACCCAGCACTGAAAAAATATATTTCAAAACTTAGTCAGTTTCCAGACTAATCCATAACTGTGAATCAGCCGTCACAATGCCAGTGACGTGGTGTTTGAATACTAGGTCTCAAAAGATTTGACAACACCCACCATTCATAGTTAGACACCTCATTAACTAGGCAGTAATGCAAGACTATCAAAAGAATGCTGGAAACACTGAAAATCATGAAGACATGGGAGTGCATCAAATCCCACCTTTTCCTAGAATTTCAACACCTACCTCTAGCCTGCAGGAGAGTTATATTCAATTTCCTCCTCTAAGATGATCTGAATACATGTTCCCTTCCCAAAAGATTACCTTGGATTCACTTCTATTAGTGGTATAGAGATGTGCGCCACCTGCACATCTCTCGTTCTTCAGTGCACACCATCTCACCCCACACTCCAGACATCTGCTCCATACATTGATTTTAGACAGCTGTGAGAGTTTCAGATATTCCCTCTGTTCTTTCTTTTTAAGTGAGCAGTTCAGATTTGGGTACTGTGGAGATTTATCTATTCCAATCTACACCTCTTCTTTGAAAACTCAATTAAATAGTCCAGAGCTCTGTCTGATGCAAAAGAAGAAAACAAACAAACAACAACAACAACAACAAAAAACCTGTCATTGTAGCCATAAAAGTAATAGTACATCCATAGACAATCTTAAGAATGTGGGTGTGCTGAAACTTCAGTAAGATGCAGTTAAAAGATTAGTAGACACTATGGAAGAGTATTTTTCATAATATGATCCTATTAAACTAAGTAAAGAAATGATAGCTCTGTTTGGTACCATTGTTGGTCCACATTGGATTGTTAAATTCTTTTCAACAATTTATTTACAAAAGCTCTTCTGTTTTCATTCTGTGCAATGTGTCCACTGCTTGATGCCAAGCTTCTGTTGGGAATCATTTACACCTATGTAACACAGGAGTTTTAAAAAGTTATGTTTATGTAGCATTTTGCATTACTCAGAAAATGTGTAAATAATAACATAAAGAGTTGGGAAATGTAATTTTAGTCCTCTGATAATTAGACAAATGTTACTTTGTCCCTGGGTTCCCTTTTGGCTGAAGAAAGTGGTCTCCTCTGGGGCAAAGTCCAGGCGTTGGACTGGTTTGGTTCTCCCAGTGTCTGAGATAGATATGATGACCAAGCTGTGTCAGGGTCTCTTTCCGCCTGACCTTCACAGGTCTCCAAAAATTGTCCAATAAACCTTTGACTCATACATGTGCCCACCAAGGTACCTCATGTCACACCCCCTGATACGAATTGTAGTAAACTCTCAATTTCATGTCGTACATAACTACAACACAGATGTAACAAACTGAATAGAAAATAAAATTTAGTAGAATAGAACAGAACAAAATAGTTTAATGGAAAGGGGCCTTCAAAGATCATCTAGTCCAACTGCCTGACCACTTCAGGACTAACCAAAAGTTAAAGCATGTTATTGACGGCATTATCCAAATGCCTCTTCAACATTGACAAGTATGGGGAATCAACCACCTCTCCAGGAAGCCTGCTCCAGTGTTTGACCAGCCTCACAGTAAAGATATTTTTCCTGATATCCACTGGTGCAGCTTTGTGCCATTCTCACATCCTGTCATTGGTTACCAGGGAGAAGAGATTAACATCTCCCCCTCCACTTCCCCTGCTCGGTAAGTTGTAGTGTGGCAAAGAAAATGTAAGGAAAAAGAAAGAATTACAACCTGTCGGGGCCACAGGCACCCAGATGAGGGCTGGACCAGACCAGGATTGATTTGTGTTCTCCAAAGCTTTCATAAAAGACTGAATCCAGTCTGCACTATGTGAGAGGAAGACCAGGGTCTGTGCCCTCCCAGGGGAGGATGCACTTTTCAGTGCAGACATGGCCATACACACACGTCATGCTGGCATTGGTAAAGCCCGTTCCCATGTCGTAACAGCACAGAACAAAATCTGCTTTTGGTGATGAGAGGAAGAGAAGAGCTCAGTAGTTTAAATTAACTGCATGTGTTTCTAATCCTGGTTTGCTCTATGCCTGGGATATATGAATATGTCCCAAGAGCTTGTCTAAACAACTCCTTAGACTTCCTGTTGATTTGAAAGCACTGTATGATTTAAATGGCAGGAGAATGGGTTCTCTCTGCTGTTCTGTTCTCTCATCCCATGTTTTCACATAATAATGACATATTCTGTAGGTAGTCCTCAGTTAAATGCCTCAAAAAATAGAAAGACCAGTAAGAAAATAGTTAGACTGCCATCTAGTCTGGAGCCCAAATTGTAAACTAACGACAGGAACTGTAAGACAGGAATAATAGGACACTAATGCTCATTATGGGACAGAATACTATCAGGGTGTGCTAATTGTGTGATGAGAGTGACACTCTCTCTTTCAGATAGGAACTCTTCCTTCAACACTCTTGGAAAAAGTGCATAGATGGTTTATGTTGTACTAACAAGTGGAGCTCTAAATCTGATATTTTCTGTTTCCCCATGTGTTACCAATGTAATCTTCTCCAGGCTGCAGCAAGGCCCATGGGACTTTTCTCTCCATGCATAATTTTTCCGTATTAAGATTTGTGATACTTAACAGATACTTTGAAAGTATAACTATTAAGAGTTCGTTAATAGACCACTAAACTGATGTTCTATACATAGAATTATTATTATTTACTACTATGATGAAAAATCATTGATAATACAGTATATAAAACTAAGTAAGCAATACATTGTCTTTGAGTGGTGGGTAAAAACAGTTCTAATAATTAAATCAGAAAGATGGTTATCTAATAATTAAACAAGTTGGACAATTTGTAGGTGCTTGTTAATTAAAACCCTTGATTAACATTTCCCAGTTAACTGCCAAGATCGTTTATAATGTCCATTATGAGAAGTCATTCAGAATAAGAATACACTAATAAGCAAATCTGAAGGACTATAGATTTTTTTTTATTATTTTTTAAATAAATCCTCTCATCAATACATAAGTGTGAACATACACACATGAGATTATCTAGCTGCCATGTCAGCAAAGCATTGCTATAAAATCTGCAAATTTCAATAACTGTTCACTGGAAAAAGATTATACCAATTGAATAATGGCCTCAGCAACACAAGAAAAGAAAAAAAAACTTATGAATAGATTTAGAAAGCTGATGCCCAACCTGATGTGCAATCTATGCTTTATGTCTCTCTATATATAATTGACAGGTCAATGAATAAGAGAACTTCCCTGGTCATAAAATAGCTAACGGTACATTTCCATGGCTTCAAATCTCCCATTACTGTTGTTAACAACTTCATTACTGACCAGATTTATATTGATTTCAGGATGAACATCAACATTATATCTTCTCTCTATATTTAGTTAAAAGAAAAAGATCCAATTTCTTCTGTTTTCTTGTATTCAAAGTATGAAAAACAACTTTGATATGCTTATCTGTAGATAAACTAAAGCACATTTCTAAATGTCGTTTGTCAAGTACACACTCACCTGTGCTAGAGATTTAATTTTAATTAAACTGCCTTTATTGATTACAACAAGCATGCTAGTAGTGTTTTTCTTTGAAAACTAAAAATCATGACCTTTTTGCACCCTAAATGAGTGCACTATGAGTCATATAATGAATTGCTTATGTGATAAAGTGATTTTAGTCCAGAATCCATCAAAAATTAGACTCAAGCAAATAAGTTGTTATGCCCAAGGAAAATTAATAAAAGCCTATAAAGGGAAGAACAGTTTTGCTGTAGTTCTATTTTTTTTTTTTTTTTTTTTAATAAATCGAGATAATGATTATAGAAAATATTAATACCATAAAATAACATTTTTGAGACTATTTTATCATTCACCACTGTGTCTACTGAAGGAGCTGAACACCAGCACGTTGTTTTATCACATGCAACAGCTTTATCTATGATTTTTCTGAATGAGTGCAGGGTTTGCTCCCATGAAATATCTGTTGATGCTTGGCCTAAGTGGTCACAATGACACTGATGTTGTTGTGTTGCAAATTTTGTTGAATTGGCCCAGGTAAAGAGAGAGTAAAGATAGCTGCATGTGACACCTACACATTTTTGTGTGTGTTTCAAGTCAAACTAAACTAATGGAAAGCAAACTTTTTCTTTTTTTTTCTTTTTTTTATTCATCAGTTAATCAAAAATTGAGAAAGCTAGTAAAAAGTGGTTTCACATAATATTATGAGCAAATTAGAATATGTCTTTTCTAAAAGCATGTAACTGATTAAAGCCTACAACAGCATTTCTATGCGTGATAGATCTGCAAGGAAAACCTGTTTACAGTTAGGCTGAAGTTATAACTGATGTGGATCGGAGCTTTGTACTGTGCTTCATGTGCTCCACAGAAATGTGTGTCTGACTGCAAAGTTTTTGCTGAATTTCATGGGTAAGGTTGAACTTAACAGCTGAACTGACTGCTGAAGGTGGACTGCCAGCTTCAAAAGGACTAGCATTAATTGTGGCTGGGAGATGGTTTAAGAAGCTTCCACTTCTGAATTTCTCATTAGGAATTCTCACCTGACTGGCCAAATCAGCTGGAATTAGCATATGTTAATAGTTGAATGTGGGTTGATCCATGGCAAGGTTTGGGAGGTACAACAAATTCTCCCAGCACAGAGACAAGCTCTTAGGTTCTGCTAAGAAAACTATTGCAAAACGAATGTTTCCCCCTAGTAATGACTGCTGTGAAGAGAGTTTTCACAGCAGTTCTACATACAGAGGTCAGGTGTGGAAGTGGAAACAATGCAGTGTTATAAAACCCAGATGTAAAATTCAGTGTTTGGGAGCATATGAGAGACACATCACATGAAAAATTTGGTTTTCAGATGGACGGGGGAACTGAAGACAAAATGGCTTTTGTGTAAAGCATACTCCCTACCTCTGAGGACATAATTAAGAAGTTATGTAACCAAACTGAAAGTCTTGTAAAACATAGCCAGAGATCCAATTTGTGAATAATTGCCATCCCTGTGGAGGATGTATGAGGCAGCATGATTTGCTTTGTAACTGAACTTTTACAAGGCTTGTTTGGAGAAGTTTCTCCCAACCCTAGTGGAACAAGGAACAAACATATATCTTTCCTATACTTGAAACCATAACATACTGGTAAACAGTTCTGGAATTATTTATACTAGGGTTGAATTTTTACTGAAGACCCCATGCACCTTGGATGAGAGGAAGAAAATATTTCCAGGGTCTAAATCTTTTGCAGTTCTAAATGTGATGTTTTGTCAGGCAGTCTGAAAAGGCACTGTCTGGAAGCTGACAAAATGCAGTGATAAAGGGTTCACTTCCTATCTATCTAGGAGTTAAATCTGGATGATGATTATTTTAAAGGTTTCAAAGTATTCAGTATATAATTCTGCCAAGAGGAATATGATGAAATTTTAAAAGTTAAGAATTTTTTTTTTTTTTTTTCATTTTACTGTAATGGAGAAATCACTGACTTATCAAATACCACAAAACTCAATAAATAAATATGGGATCTGACTGATATCTGGGAAGAATATTATGAGAAAATAAGTAATGTGCAAGAAATTGAGTTGTCTGGCTGAATGCTGGTAATAAATTAGCCTGTTGATTTAGTTATGAAATACTGCTTTTGCACATGTTCAGTTTCAGGTCTGGAATTATATTTTGCAATATATGTATATATAAATACATAAATATATAGAAATAATGTAATGAGTAATTTTCTTTTAAAACAGAATAATTAATTAATGTTTGAGTTAAATTTTGATATAAAACTATTCTCTAAAGAATTAATATTTTATTTAAAGCAACTTCATTACAAACTAAGGTCTTCAATAAAAAAGCAGATGTATTAATTCAACAGTGCATTATATTTAGCTATGTATGCTAAATCATATCCTAACATTGGGTTGTCTTCATTGTGTTTTAGATAGTTTAATTTCTCATCTATCTCTGTATATTTCAGTATGTTTTTTGTTTGTTTTGTTTTGTTTTGTTTGTTTGTTTGTTTGTTTATTTTAAAGATTTCAGGGATCTTGCTTTCCATAGGCTTTGAAAGACTGTTGGATCACCCATAATCTTGGGTATTTTGGCACAAAAGTACAACCATTTATTTAAAACACAGTAATGTATTATTTAGCATGAACTGACATTAATTAGGAAATCAAGATGACTTCACAGGAATAAATGAAAATCTGTATGTTAATATATTAATATGAAATGTAGGGTTTGATCTTCAGCATATATTAGAAGAGACCTAAAAGCACTGAGCTACTGTAGTGGGTTTTAAGTGGAATCCAGCCTGAGTGGTGTATTAGCTTCAATATCGCATTAGAGGGTAGTCTTTATGTGTCTCTTTCAAGAGGTGAGTAATATGATTTTGAACTTCACCAGAGGTAAGCCAGAACTAGATGCATGTCTTCCACATGTCATAGGAGAACAGCTGGAGAAAAGATGGGCAAACAGCTCTCCTCTGAGACTTCTGTCTTTTATGCATAAATCAGGCACCTTCTTGCTCTGTGCTCCAGACCTGTGCCCAGACCAAAATCTGTTGGTCTGTGACAATCTTAAGCCACAAAAACTGCAACACCATAGAGTTTATTGTTTTCTGGCATATGTTGCAGCTGAATGAAGGCTTTGAAATTGGGTGGACAGGGTCCAGGTTAAATGTGACTTTGAAATCATTTAAGAGGATGGAAAAGGGAAAAAAAATGCAAACTATCCTAAACCGCAGATTCTGGAAGTACTAATGTACTTGAATAATTGTATCAATTGCATTTAAAGAACAAAAAAAGTTTGTGTGCAGATGTATTTATGAATATGACTTCTTGCATTTCCATTATTTAAAGTAGTTTTTAGATAAAGGTCTGACTTGTAAAAATTAAAAATAAAGTACATTTTCACTACAGAGCTAACACATTTCTGGCTCTGGAATTCTGTGTCTGGTTGGATTCCATACTCCAGCTGTTCTGCATGTGACAGTTACTTTTGTCAACACCCCCCCCCCCCCCAAAAAAAAAAAAAAAGCTATTTCCTATTAGCTTCAAGTCTAGCAAAGCATTAAAATTACCTGTGTGGCATTCTTCTGATGCTTTTGCTCAGTTACATCATTACATTTTAGCTCTCAAGATAAAAAGGATTGGCATCTGTTATGTAATACTTGCTCTTTTATTCTGCCAAGTGCCATAAAATCAGATTTCTAATAGAAAATTTAGAAGTTCAGTTCAGGGTTTAGAAGTTCATTACACTATGGTGATATTGCTACCACTGTAACAATGTTATAATACCCTCCATGATAAACTTTTACAGTAGAGAGACCAATATTTCATTATTGTTGATGTAAATAAGAATGTCCATGTAATTCTGTGCTGACAGGTTACTGTAGTTGATGAGCTTATCAGATTTCCATCTTTCTAGCAATTCTCATTTTTATTCCAATCTTGCCAGTATTCATGTTTTAACAAAACCTGAAAAAAACATTCTTTATTTCATATGTTTGGCATAAATCTGATTGTTACACTAGACATCTCTCTAAGTATATCTTATTTTTCAAGAAGGTACTTTCGTCTAGAATTAACTTGTTTACTTAGCAATACTGTACCTTTTATATATATTTTTTTTTCATTTAATTTATGTGATGACATTTAACATCCAGATGTATGTTCACTAAATGGACTGTGCATATTGGTGTACATAGCAGAAACACAATTTCTTCATCTTTTCTGGCAGGGAATTTATTTATTTATTTTTTTCCCACTCTCATGGTAATATCTCTCTCTGTTAAGATGTTCTGTGAGAAGCTAATTTTGGCTATTATGCCAGATGTGACATCAGTAAATTATAAACATTACAATGATTTTATATATGAGGAGGAGGGCACCATGACAAATCTTCTGCAGAACAAGGCATATACAAAATCTTAACGTTATGCCCTGCTGATTCAGGCAAGTTTTGTGGAAACTAAAGGGAGAATGCAATGTTTCTTTTAAATAGCAAAAATGTTGCTTTTCAATTTTTTTATTTTTTTATTTTAATATTTGATGGCTTGGTAATACAAACAAATTATGCTGCACATCAAATAAACCTAGAGATCTTTTTCTGTCAGGAAAAAAATGGAAAAAGTAATCATGAATGAAAAGACTCTTTAGCAGACACATGTAACTTGTTTTTATCTATATCCAGTTAGCACTTCCATGAATGGTCTCTAAATGTTACATCCTTCTTTTCTTAATGTAAATCCTTATCTTGAGTTATCACATTCCCAGTAGCTGACATTTTACAAAGGCACCCCCTGGAGCTAAACACATCTCTGGAAATCAAGAAACCCTTGCCAGATTGTTTTTCCAGCCAGTCCTGAAGGCAAAACAGCTCTCCACATAGTTTAGCTAATTTTACGTTAGGAACATGATTCTTTTTTTAAGCTCACGTGAACTTAAATGGCCATGTGCAATTATGGATGCTGATTGTTAAATGGAAACACATATTCAAATGTCAAAAAAACTTCTTGTGATAAGTCACATTCAGACTTCCTGAAACTCAATTATATTCTAATTTGACTTTCATTATAAACAACTTTTGCTGTCTCTTTATGTGTACAGTTTTTATTTTTGTTATTATTTTAATCTCTTAAAGTACTTTTCATTATGTTAATTGCCATTCTTATTGATATGCTTAAGAAATAATTGTAATTTTAATCACTTAATTGTAGTCTTAATTCTAACTAAAATATCATGAATTAATTTCCTTGTCTTTACAGGAGACGTGGTGAAAGGGAAAGCGTAGCTTGAATCACAGACAGCTCTGACTTTAAATTATTTAGCGCATCAACCGCAAAACATTTAGAGCATCCCACTGTGACCCCCATCCTGTATTGGGTGGCTCTTGGGTCATGCCTGTGATGGTCCATCATACAGAAAGCCAACCTGTGCTGATGAACCCAGAAGCAGTATGGCTGGTGTGTCCCATGTCACTTACTCCAGAAGAGCTGTGAAAATGGGCTGAACACACACAGTGGCCATTTGCACAGAATTTGCAGCATCAGGGTTTTCTGACAGTGGAGAACCACAACACTTCAGCTACACCAGAGCACACCAAAGAGTAAGTGGTTATTAAGGTAAGAATATATTTTCAGGAGAGGTGTTGCCATCTGATTCTCAGCATTAACATAATTATGTTTGGCTGGAAGATTGTAACATAGAGACACAGTATGGTTTCCAGTTAAAGAAAGACATTGCAACTGACATTGCAACTGTAGCAACTGTTATCTGTGGGTTTTAGGTTGCAAAATATGCTATGTCAGAAAGTTGGTGTTTCATTAACATTTAGAATACTGATTTTTTAAAGACAGCCAGATGAACGAGTGTGAAAGAGAACTTATGTATTTATTTAAATGTTTATGCAGATATGTTCTGTCTCCATGTTCATGTCATAGTTTGGTGGTACCTTCTGCCAGCCAGGACCAGAAGTTACTGGCAGACACACTGGCATGGTCTCTTTTGTTCAATGCACTGAAGAAAAGAACAGAGAGACTTTCTGCCCTCCTTCACATCAGCATAAATGCCCTTGCTGTCTTGCTAAAGGAACACTCTTTTACTCATGGCCTCCCAGAAAGCCTGTCCATTTGTAGAGTTTTACACTGGTAGGTAAGCTAATTTCTGTGCTGGAAGCCTGTTTAAATCAGCCAGCTGTGAATCAAACCTCTGATCCCAAACTCAAAACCCACTCACCTTATAGAATAGAACCAGCTGCTTCTTATTCCTCTGTAAGAATCCATACAATCTATTACACAGATACATTAAAATCTGCAGCACTTTTGGTAAGTTCAAGATAATTTAGTTTTACCTGTTAAAATGCAATTGAAATACCAATAGGCACAAGCCTCAGAAAAAGGCTTTAACAACGGAAAACAAACAAACAAACAAACATGGACGGCACCTGTGAAAAGATATATAAAACATGTATGATGTATTTGATCAACATCAGCCCCGTGATTTGGTGATAGAACCCTTTCAAGAAGAGATGTAACTTTATACCCAATATCTTGGGCCTTTTCCAAACTGCACCTCTTAGACCAGAGCAAACCTGAGCTCAAATGAAAGTGCTCTTTGTACTTTTGGAGGCTAGTTCGACATACCACGTTTCACAAAATATACTAAATATTTCAAGAGGATCATCACTAAGGGTAGGCAACACCATTCTTTTAACAGAAGAAATATTCTTTTTTTTTTTTTTTGTCTCCTTGTGTTGTCCCTTTTCAGTCAGGAAGAGTGTTCAAGGTAGTGGAGTATAGTTGTAATGAACATGTGAAATTATTAAATGTTTCATCTGTGTATTAATATTTAATCAACTACAAAAGCCATTTATTGTTCCTCATAGTCCTGCCCTAAACCTGTAAAGATTAGTGTTAACTATTAGTCCTACTATTTTCACGTACTAACATTGGTTATTTTCTGGATATTCATACAAGTGAGAGTTAAATTATCTAAAAGTCTGTGTCTGGTGTAAGTTTGGGCTATTTTTTATTTTTTTTTATTTTTTTTTTTACTTTCCACTTTCTTTATACCTCTCATCTTTGTGGTTTCAAGAGACAATCAGATGCTGTCTTGGGTAGATTGGCCTTGCACTGAAAATCTGGGCAAATATTCTCACTTAGGAAACCCAACACTGATGAAGCTAGTATTTCGCTTTTAATGAAGCCAGAAATCTATAAACCTGTGCAAATTTTAGTACTCGCTGCTATTGCTGCTTGTTTTCCATACCGCTGCCACTCACAGGTTTTCGAAACCAGATTATTTTATATTTTTCTACATGTAATTAAAATGAAACCACCAATAATTTAAATATTCTAGTTACAGTATCAAATCTTAGTAACAAATATTTGTAAATAAATTAAACCTTCTCTAATATGATTCCTCTGTTTTTACCCTGAAGTCTGCATGTGAGTGAGGAATAAAAAGTTACTCTTGGTACTTCCACTCACTAGTACAAAATTTGCATAGATGGAGGCATTCAGGATTTATCTTTTCTAACTTTTCTGTTTCCCGATTGTTTTAATTATGACACTCTGGTCTTATAGCTGTTCCTCAATAAAAGTCCAGTCTTTTTATTTACTGTCCTACCCTTATTTATCTGCAGGCATATGCCTTTTTCTTTTCTCTCTGTCAGCCCAACTCCCTGCATCTTTTCCATTGTGCTTTCCCATGTGCCTCACCTAAGTCCCTTTAATGACTTCTATTCCCTCAACCACTTCTTTCCCCTTGTATCTGCATTTTTTTTCCTTGCATGCCTATTGATGACATCAAATATTTCTCTATCTGACAGCATTCAGTAAGCTGTCATCACCACTCTGTCAGAAATGCATTATGATGTCTTTCATGCACCTGCTTCTTTCTGTAATCTTCTCTACAATCTTGAGAGGACTTTTGCCCTCAGAAACTCATCCATAGTTTTATACATTTTCCCTGGAGAAAGTAATATCAATACAGCACACCTGGGATGGCATACTTAAAAGGCACTCTGCCTAGTGGGAGGTGTCCCTGCCCATGGAAAAGGTTTTGAAACTACATGATCTTTAAGGTCCCTTCCAAAACAAACCATTCTGTGATTCTATGAAATATTTAACTATGAGGAACAACTATATTACAACTATATTAAACTGAGCTAGTAGGGCTGCCCCAGGAAAACAGCCTTGGAACTGTTTCTGGTATAAGATAGGGTATACGTGACACTAAATAATGTCATATAAAATGTTACAGAAATAGCAAGTGAGATTTATGACTAGTCTACATTGTCTCTTGACCAAAGTGACAGGACTTTTTCCCTCCAATGTGATCCTGCTTCAACTAAAATTAATAATAAAACTTATAGAATTAATCGAGGGAACATTTCATGCTTTTGTTAAATAGCAATGGCTTTTTGAAAAGTCTCATTTACTGCTTCAGCTAAGTTCAAAGACCAGAGTCTGCATAAGTTCTTCAGAACAATATTAGTTTTAACAGACTGCACTTGATGGTAGGTTTGTAGACCAAATAATTACTTATACATTAGTGTTTTAAGAATAATAGAAGCATCACATTTATTTAGTTTCCTCTGTCTTTTTAGTAATATAAAGTTTGTAATGGCATTGGCTATCAAAAAAGAGGTGTCAGCAATTTTAGGAAACTTCTTTTTTTAAAGCATCCAACACCATAGAGGTAAAAGTTGTAAATTCAGTCTTATAATTTGAAATGTTTAGATTTTGTGTCTTCACTTTATTTCTGTTCTTTTCAAATAGATACAAAGGAATCCGAGTCAGAGAACACTCCCTAGATTCTAAAAGTGAATACTGTAACATGCACTCAGAAGAATTCAATTTATAGCCATGAAAAGAGAATGATCAACTCCACATCCAGCTCAACAGTATATATGTACACCTGCGAACAGCCAAGTATATTCATCATTAGAGCTGGATAGGAATACATGCAAGTGAAACAAAGCAAAAAAAAAAAAAAAAAAAAAAAGGAGAGAGAGGGAGAAATCTCAGTATAAAAAAGAGAGAGAGAAATCTCAATATATTTATGTATTTTTTTTTACAAAATTACCGATTGTAAAAGACAAAATGAATATTAATACTAACAGCATGCCAGAATCCTTCTGTGACTAAGGAGGTGCCAATGTCATTCAGCTGCCCCAATCTTCTGAAATAATTCTAATAAATAAAGTATTCTAGAGCTTCTGCCACATAGAAAAATATGGATTTTCATTTTTAATACAGGTTTCTTTGAGGCAACTGTTCCAGCTCAGTTTGGTCTGAAGTACTGCAAGCACACTATCATGGCTCTCTTTTGGCTGGTAAAAATATCACACTTGGATTTCTTTCATATGGACCTACTGTCATTTTCTTCTCTTTGTCATCTTATAAATCTGAGCAGGAAATGATAAATAAGGTTTTCTATTTTGTAGCTACATTTAGCAGTAGCCCGTGGTTTAATCTGCTAGAATGTAACACATGGTGCAGTGGTCTTTTGGTGGTTTGGTGGTCTTTTCTCAGAAATGTTTAATTTCCCATCATCCTTTCCCCAGGGAAGCAGGAAATCTGTTAGACTGCCCCACCAGAAGACAACTCAGAGGCCAGCTAACCTGCAGTGGATGATCATCAGTTTACAAATCAAGGTCACTCAAGATAACATGCATGGGGTATCTGCAAACATCATACATATTGAACTCAAAGATGAAACAGTCTAACAGTGAGAGTGGGTGGGATAGTTTATATTGTTCAGATAAAGACTTGTATGTTTTTTGTTTTGTTTTGTTTTTTGTTTTGTTTTTGATTGTCCAGAGCTTTGCTAGATTTTTCTGGTTGCAGTTTCCCAATACTTTTCATCGTAGAGTCTGTCAAATTCTGACAAAGTCTTTGTCAAGCTCAGTATAGTTCATGAGACAGTAAATAGAATTCATTGCTTTGATCAAAGACTGACAGAATCTGATAGTGAACAGCCTAAAAAACAGAAAATTCTGCTTTGAGCTGGGGCGGGGCAGGGCAGGGGGAGGAATACTTTAAAAAAAAATAATAAAAGTGCATTTAGGTATCTTGTCCTCGATGAGCTTCACTTTTCCTGGAGTGAAGTAAATTGACTGTACATAGGATGGTAGAACTTGGCTGGGGGTTGTTGAGTCTACATTTTGTAATAGGACAGAGGACTTGTTGCTAAGGGAGATCTCTGATCGTAGCTGATGGAGAGTTAATTGTCCCTGTTGCTCAAAAAGGAGAAAAGCCTGACCTAAGCAGAATGTTTCACAGACATGTCAACCAGCACAAGGACCGTTTTAACAAATAGTGTTTCCAGGATTTTCTGATTTTCATTTAGGTTACATAAAATGGAAGACAATGTCAACTAGTGAGGTAACAGCAACAGAAATTAAAGGGGGTAGAGACAAGAAGAATCTGCATGTAGTACAGCCACAGGTGTGCTATCCTTGGGTGACATCTAACATTAGGTGTCACCTGATAGATCTCATAGATAAATAGGTCTGAAGATTACAGATGTGGGGGATGAAATAGATGTGAGCTTGTGGGGATGAGATAAAGTATAGGTGTAAAAATATTGTTCAAGCAATTCAAGACTGACAGATTATCTTTTTGAACAAACAGGGCAGATTTTATCATGCCAGAAAGAAATCTGTGTCCCCAGAGTCAAGGCAGAAAGTCTGCTGGTGATAAATACAGCAGAGAAATGAGCTTACTACATGAGGATAAGTGCAGAAATGGAACGTAGGCTCACAAGGAAGCAGATATTGGTAGGTGATCCCATGGGAATGAGAAAAGAGGTAAAAAGACAAAAATCTTTAGAGAAATAAAGCTGATAAATATAGAGGAAAAAATAGGTTGCTCCTTCAGTCCACGTGGTCTTAGACTCCATCTAGTTGATGCCATTTGTAGTATCTTTCTGCAGCTGTCTTCTTGAATGGTAGCAGCTTCTAACAGGGCTTAGATATAATTTCTCCCATTTTCTCATTTTTTATGGAAGTCTGGCCTTCATTAGAGATCATGAGAAAGAAGACAAAGGAGAACGTTAGAAATATAGAGGAATGCCATCTGGATTTAGGCCTATGCAAGAAGAAAGTGCTAAGTTAAAAAACAAAACAAAACAAAACAAAAAACAACAAATAAACAAACAAAAAACCTGCAGGATTGCCAGTAAAGCAGATGCAGGAAATTAATTGTCAGGAACAGGTGGAAACTATAGGGACAGGGTACTGAAAGTAATACTGCCGGGAAATGGAATATAAGATATTTGTTTGATATTTCAGGTGCTGTAGGAGCAGACAGTAAAATAATGCTAAGGAAAATGGTCACAGAAGCCTTTAGGAGAAGTCTAGTAACCACAGAAAGTGAAAGTGTGTTGTTTAAAAAAAGAAGAAGAGAAGGAATTAAAGTATATAAGACAACACAAGGTACCACCGATGCTTTGTGGAAGATTTGATTGCTGGGCTCCATATGTGGAATATGAGATTTGGACTTCAACTGAATGGTGAGTTCAGTTACAGAAATAACCGTCCTGAGCCAAAATAGGCATAAACAATGTGAAAAACTTTAAGAAATGAGGAAAGAATGTCAGAAAAAAATCAAAATATCCAGAGGCTGTATAACTAGTCATAATATAAAAAAAAAAAAAAAATGACCCTTTTCTTCATTTACAGAAAAACAAGTGGTAAGATATAATTTTACCGACTCAATTATTTTTGTAATATATGGTAATATTAGAGAAATTTTACTATATGGCATTATAAAAACTGTAAGTTGATGTAAGTGTATTGCAGTGGAGAAAGCAGACAATGTTTTAAACTATATTCTCAGAATTTACTTAGAAGTATATTCAAATAAACCATCCTCAGCTGTCATGTAGCTGAACATTGAAAATGTCTTCATTCCAAAATAGTTCAGAAGTCTTAGAGTAGAGGTAAAGGGGGAATTAGCCACCTTCCGGTACTAGAACACAAAAACACATTGTAGCTGCCACTCAATGCATGGGAAAGGTTAGGTGCTTTAGCCTTAATGACAAGCTACCTAAAATGAGTGTTTTTTATTTTTATTTTATTTTATTTATTTTATTTATTTATTTTTTTCTAGCATTTTATCTTTCCTATAAGAACTGCTAATGACAAGAACCTGACTTTAAATTCCTGCTTTCTAGGGACTGGAGTTTTCATAGACTTCAAGGTTACAGTGAAGTTTTCCTAAAACTCCACTAATTCAGGGAAGCTCCAAGGGCAGGAGTGACCTTTACTCTTGAAACTGAAGTGGAAGAGAAATAGGCAGTCTCCTTTGGCTTTACAGTGAAGTATTTATTGCCATGAGCTGCCCTGTTTTGGTTGCCAATATATAACATAAAAATTTTAACTCCATCGTTCTTGTCCATGGAGTTATTCAGAAGATGGTCCTGAGAAAGAAGTTGGTTCTATTTCTCTTTTGAAGTTAGGTTACTGCAGAGATAAATGACAAGTTAAACAATGGCAGAAATAGAGTAAGAATAACCATGATTCTGTGGCCAAGTGTCTAAAGGTGAAAACCATATTCCAATCTATGCTAACTTTTGCAGCTTTTTCAGTGGCCCTTGATTACACCTGGATTGTTTTTTCCCATGCTTGGGGGGGGGGGGGGGTGAGGGGGGGGAAGTATTTTAGCATTTTTATATTTAAGAAAGTTGCAATTTTAAACTAGTGAGTAGCATTATGTTTCAGTCTTTCATCACTATTATAGCCCATGGTGTAAATCTGCACTATGAACTTAGCCAATCTGTTACATATAAGACAGATGGACTCTCTTGGCTTTGGACTCATCTGTGGCTTTGCCCCAAGCAAAGAACTGCTGGTTTGCTGCCCCAGTCTACATGAAGATAAAGAATATACGATCTGCCTCCTTGCTGTTCCCTGCTCTAATGAAAGTACTCACTACCAGGCCAATATCTCTCAGGATTTCACCCCTTACATAGGGGCTAAAGCTAAAGACTCTTTTTTTTTTCTTTTTTTTTTTTTCCCCACTCTGCTTTTCCCATTGTGCTGCTCTTTAGGTAGTTAGGCAGGGGAGAAAGACAAGTGAGAATATTATTGCTCTCCATATAATCTGACTCATAGACAGACCAAACTACATCTTAACCAACTTCTTCATGATATTTGAATAAATTCAGTATGAAATGTATTTAATTTACTGCAAATTAATTATTAGCATTTTTAATGTTTCAGAAGACATCACTTTGAAAGTTCTTAAATAATATTTTAGTCACATTGAATAAGAAAGACAAAGAAGACTCTCCACTGTTAAAGCCCAGAATCCAGACATAAAATCTTGACTATTTTTCTGGTATTTCCACAGACATCTTCTTTGTCCTTGGGCAAGCTACTTGTTCTTGGTGCCTAGAAAGAATATTAGCAGGTGTTTTCCTCTCTAAAACACAAAGCTTTTTTCTGGCATTAATCACCTGATCAGATATCTGAACTTCATTGATACAGCCTGGAGGTCTTTGGCTTTATGTCCTTATATTTCAGAGAGAAACTATTATTTTTCCCCTGAAGATTTCCATAAATATAGGAATTTTTCTTTAAATCAAACAGAAAAGTGCATCCGGGTGTTTTACAGCTAGGCTACAGTCACTTTGTTCACAGCCCAAGCCAGCAGGGAGCCATGCAAATTTTAGCATTGATCCTGTGCCAGCATGCCCTCCTCCCCAGTAGGCTTTTGGTCTTCACTTGGTATAGCAAAGAAAGCTTGCGTATGTTCAGATCATGGGTAGATCAAATTTCAGACTAAATCTAGGGGCATCTAGACGCACCTAAGTATAGAGGTATCTTTTTTCAAAAGCAAGAAATGACACCTCTCCAGACACAACAGTAGGTTGGGTTCTAATCTACAGAGGAAATTTCCAACTTATTCTTCAGTGATAGTCAAACTACAGTAAAGTGGCAAGGTATCATACAGAAGACTCATGTATGCATGACATAGCAACTATATAGCACTTCATACACTTTTAATCCCCCAGGTTCTTTGCTGGTATTTTCTGTTTGATTGAATTTACACAATAAAGACATGAAATTCTCCAGAAATTTTATTGTTCTAGAAACTGCTTTCCAGACTGTTTAAGAAAGGACCTTCAAAGAGTTGGGCCTTGCAATTTTGAAATATCACTTCTAAAAAGAAAAAGTGGTGTTGTTTCTCCCTTGACACAAACAATTAGCTCTGTAAGACTGGGGAGTTGGAGGGAAAAGTGGCGACTTTTAGCATTTGTCAGCATAACACAGAGCATACTTCTATTTGATCTTCAGAAAGTGAATGGGGGAAAAAATATGTAAGACAGAACTATTATTTAACTTTCCAATCAAGTAAATAGTTTTCAGGCATAGAATATGGAAGAGGCAGAAAGATGTCCCTAGCTGAAGTGTAGCCTTGGCTACCACAATAAACATGGTTAATGCATACTGTCTACATAATTGCACAACCCTTTCAGCTCCAAATGTATTACTACACCAGAATATCATTCAAACTAATTCTATGGCAACATGTGAACATCCCTCAAGAAATATTCTTTTTTTTTTTTTACAATAGTTGATACTATGTCAAGTACATATATTTTATATTTTTAATCAACAACAAAATAAAATAAAGCTCATTAGTTTAAGCTTGATGTTTTGAGTCAAAAGCATTTTTTTAGTACTTGAGAACAAGTGTAAACCTGCTGCTTGAGGAAAAAGAAAATAAAAATAGCATCATTACCCCAAAGAAGAGACAAGCTTTAAAATGCATTTAAATTTATAAATGGCACGTTTATGAATAAACTGTTTGCTTTATTAAACAGTTAGTTTCTGAAGTTCTATAGCTCTTCTAGGGTTTCTCTGTATTTTTATAATTCTCTTTGGTATCATTTCAGAAAGCAATTAAATACATTTGTATTCAGGCAGGCTCTATAAGCCCATGCCTGACACACTGAAATGTGCTTTGCAATAGAAGATTAAGACTGAGTGAAATGTTCCTATATCTCATATACAGCAATTATATTTTCAGTGTCTGATTTTTTGGGCATAATTCAGTAACCCCTAGGTTATTGGTCCTTGTGGGTGTGTCTCGGTTTGAATTTCGTGGCACAATACCCTGTTTTCCTTATAGCACATTTTAAGGACTACATTGGTAAGTATATAGGTACAGCCCTAGGGTGCAGATCATCACAACACATGCCACTGGATGTGAAAGTAGAGATATTGCCAGTTCTCATAATTGCTAGTTTAAAATGGATTTTATTTCTTCATTCAGTTAATTATAATACTCTCAAATACAAAGATAGAAAAAAAAAATTGGACTCCAAGTTAATACAGATTGCTTGAGATTTTTCCATTTAAACCGAAAGGTTATGGAAAAAACCTGCTCAGCGTGAGAGTATTTTTCTTAAGAGTTCGTTATTTCCAGCAGCAGTTTTTGTCTTCCCCATATTAAGGCAATTATCAGAAGTACATATATATATCTATATATGTACACCTACTAATGTGTAGTTGGAAATAATTTGTGAGGAGGCTTTTCTGTCAATGAACGTTTATTTTTTTTTCTTTTGAAAAATCCTTCATAATTCTAATGTGCATGGTACATTGCAGATAAGTCAATTTTTTTCTGCTTTCTGAACTGTTATCTTTATGTAATATGTTCCATTCTCTGTCAAGGGATCAAAGGTTTCAACCATAACAGAAACTATATTTTATATGTCCATGGGAAGTAGTGAGATGTAATAGCTAGTATGCTAAGGCAGTAGCTAAGTAAATAACAGGTATTTATTTATTTATTTATTTATTTTTATTTTTAGTTCACCTCCAGTTTACTTTAAAATGCTAAAGATTTATCAGAACATACTAAAAGTAATTTGTTCAACTGAAAGGGGATAAATATTCCATAGGACATTTTTAAAGGGATTTTTTTTTCATATAATTGTAATTTTCAAGGTCATAACAATTAAAAATCAAAAAGTTCAAAACAGTAAGTCCCATAAGAACACAGATTTAAAACTTTTCACACAACACCGTTGCTGATGAATCTCTGATGTCACATTCTTAAAACAAATGATCCCGGGTTTAGAATTTTTTTTTTTTCCTTTTGGGCCTGGGCCTATCTGCCTGGCTCCCCTAATAGCACTGGTTAGAGCAAAAACAGTTATCGCATGTAACAGTGTCCTGTGATATCCAGTCCTGAAGAAACTGTCCCTGCTGACCTCAGAGAGACTGAGCAGATCACGGGTTTTTGGAGAATTCAGTTGAGGAGAACAATGTGATTTTTACCTGCCATTCAGGAGTACAAAATGCTACCCTGTAGACAGAAACAGCAATAAATTCCTGTACTTAATGTGAGTGCATAGACTGTTTGAGGGGAGTAAGCAACTCTCCAGTAACATCACAAAGGATCTGTGACAGGACCATGAATATGTGGTCTGAACGTGCAATACAAGAGAGGAGAGGGGAAAAAACAAACAAACAAACAAAAAAAAAACAACATCATTCCTATGTACAACCAGAACCAGTAGGCCATATTGTAGATAACTATGAGAATTTGACACCTGAATATTTGTAGGACCTGGAATACCTGCTTGATGCCTTCCAGTTACAGCAGGAAAGGTGATAGATGGCATTACACATCTACTTCATGCTGCAGTGCTCATGCTTTAAAAGGTGGAGAGGTGGCACCTGTGTGGGTACCAGAACAGACTGAAGGATGCCACTGTATATGCAGACAAAATAACATCTGTCCCAGGGCATCAGAGATGGGTCTCATTCTCTGAGGGGTTTTGTCAGCAGACAGACCAGGCCATTTGCAAGAGATGGCAAGTCAGGAGCCATGACTGACAATCCAGCCAGCAGGGCAGTGCCTTCGCCATCAGGGCATAATCTCACAGTATCCCCAAAAAAGAGCAGGGAAAGGGTCCGCTAACCAGGTTCAGTTAACAGTCCAGCGATCACTAGGTAACAGCGGTGAGGCAGGTCCAAGGCCAAGCCAGGAAGCCAAATCAAGAAGGTAAGGAAAAATGAAATGCCAGGCACAGTACAGCTATGTCATAGCTCAGGCAGTGGCTAAGGACATGAGCGTAATTGCAAGTATGCTCCAATGCCTGAGCATAATTGCAGCTCCTGAGTTAACAAGTGGTTGGAGGACCCAGATAAGACTTCCCACAGCTGTTTTGCACAGCTTCTCTGTTTTCATGGCACTTAGATCAAGCTTACACAGCTGTACTATACCAAAGGAGACCATGAACACAAGCATCTCCTACCCTGCGAGATGATATTAAAAAGGAGGAAGGTTTTGACTGGTCTGGGTAATTAGGTTGTATTGCTGTATTTTAAGTACTGATGGTTTTGCAATCACCATTGTCTGAAAGGATGAACAATGTGGAGCTTCTGGAACACAATAGATTTCTCCCTCTATTCAGGGGAGAGACACCATACTACAAACAGGACAGACAATGCTATCTGAGAGGAATGTTGTTTGCTTGACTCCTTATTTCCTGATTGTGGTTAATGGCATGGGGATCACTTTTCTCTGAGATGAAGACCTTACCTGATTCAACAGGCAGTGCATCTGTCAGTAGTGTTGAAGTGGTCACTGAAGAGCTGCAGTATAAACCTTTAAATGGAGTGCAGAAGATAAGTCATGGGGGCATATTTCATAGCGCAGGAACATCAGAAGCTTGTGTGCAAACTAACAGGGCCTATATGAGAGGTACTGAGCTTGCAGAGTTCGCAATACCCAGGACAAGAGTAATCTTCTGTTCATGAGCACTAAGGATGCAGTAAACTCCTGAAACCTGGAGACTTCTCCAATTTGATCACAAGCACGTGTACTGAAAGCTTTGGGCCTCATGGGCATGGCACAGCTACAGAAACTTCTCACTCTCATTAGATATGGTTTCTTGGATGCTGCCTGATGATGCACAGTTATCTCCTGACTGAACTAAACATCCAAGCAAATGCACATCACTTGCCCCTTAACCAGAAATAAAGAGCATGATGGCATGCAGCTTCAAGGAGAAACAAGAAGTCCTTAAGGGAAAATCCTCAGGTTTTGGGGGAATAACATGACAACAAATTAGTGTAAGTACAGACATGCCTCAGGGTTTTATTGTCTTAGAGCTAAATCTCAGAGACAGATGAATATAAACTGGTCCCAAACCAGAGGATGACAAGTTAGCTGTGGAAGGTAGAGCAGTTGGAGAAGATTGTATCTTGATGCTCTTGATACAAGGGGACAGGGCTGGTGTTTTCTAGGCTTTGGAGAAAGATGTGGGACCTTTTAGCAGCAAATAATGTGCATAGTCATTGCTACTCGGTAGGACAAGGGTTAACAACTTTAAACTAATGAGGGTATACTTAGATTAGATATAAGGAGGAAATTCTTCTCTCAGAGAGTGGTTTCAGAGGCACTGGCACAGGTTGCCCAGAGAAGCTGTGGATGCCCCATCCCTGGAAGTGTTCAAGGCTGGGCTGGATGGGGCTTTGGGCAACCTGGTCTGGTGGGAGGTGTCCCTGCCCATGGCAGGGGGTTTGGAACTGGATAGGCTTACAAGTCCCTTCCAACCCAAGCCATTCTATGATTTTACTTTCTAAAAGCAGCTAAGACACAAATAATATGAAGTACAGTATGTAAGGAAAGAAAATACTGGAAAAGGAGCAGATAAAATAAATGGATGACTGGGTAGATGACAGAGGAATAGAAGATGGAAATTGTCTGAGAGAACACACAAATAAGCAACAATATAAAATGATAAACTGAAAATCAAAAAAATAAATATAAATCAGAGCTCACGAATTTTGTTGGAGGCTTAATTGCCATATTTTTACTTGGTTTGAAAAAGTAGTTATTTAACCTGAATGAACAGGATAGGGGGGGATAGTTTTTTGTTTGTTTGTTTGCTTGTGTTTGTACAGTCAAATCTAAGATAATAATGTATTTAACTTTGTGTATGCAAATAACCCAGTGAAGTCAATTAGACTGGTCCATTAGTAGTATTATGTATGTGCATAAGACTTTATAGATTTGGAGTTTAATATTTTGTCTTTGAATTTAAGCTTGTTGTCTAGACAGCACAAGTTCAGACAGATCTAAACTGCTATAATCTTCTTATATTCATTTGACAAATGTCTGAAGCAAATATTTCAAGAAAAAATTTAAAAAGCTCTTTCTTGAGACTTTGTACTTCAAAGCAAATCATTAATGTTTTGACACAAAACCAAGAAAAAATATGTTGTAAGGTATAACACTGTTCTTCTATTTCAAAAGCTCTGCAAGGTAAGCTGTGAGTAACAATTTTCAAACTCTATGCTTGGGTCCTTCAAATGTTTTATACATGTTAACCTCATGCATATAAATATTTGTATAAGTGTTTGTGGAGTCAAGGTCATCAATAGGAACTTAATACTGTTTGGCACTCTACTGTCTGTGCTTTGTCTCCTTAACATAACTTTATTTTGAATGACTTTCTGCATAATGCCAGTACTGAAAGTGTTGTTTATTTTGTTTTGAATGTGGAAGTGTTGTAGAAGTTTTCAAAATACCTTGTTGGCTGTCAAGAAAAAAATATGTTCTATGACTTAGGCATAGTTGCCTGGATCAGGCTGATGGTTATTTAAATATGTCTTTAAGAAATAACCACATATTTAAGAGTTAAATAAATGAGATACCATAAACATTTTAAGTAGTATTATAGTGCTAAAACAGCAAGGTCACTTGGGCCAAACAAGTATGTGAGCTTCAGATCACTTTCAAAATATATATCCAGAAGTTCCTGCACAGACAATTTTACATATTTTCAATTAAGCTGGATACCCAAAGCCTTTTTAGTCCATTTATGAGTCAAGCAGAAGCAGATACACAGAAGCAATTAATTTTGACAACAAATGCTAAGCTTTTTATCTCTGTATTCTATAATGTGTTCCAAGTACTAAACAGCTCAAATACAAAAATGTCAAGTAGTGAGTCTAGCTTGAAATACAAATACGAAGTCTGACTTGCATTAAGAAGTTTGGCATTGGATAACATGATTTACAAATACTTTCTAGGTAAGAAATGTGTTCAAATGCAGTTTTTTATTATATGCATGATATATTTTCATAGAAATAAATTCTGAAGGTATGTCCCAGTTCCCTATCCTAGGTGACTGATACATGAGAACCTCTTTCCTATTCTTCAGCTGAACATCTGTAGTTCTCAAACTCTCGGTTCCACAATGTCATATGTCTTTACAGGCATTCTTAAAGGAAAAAGTTGTTCAGATTTGTGGTTGAAATGGATACTGATTTCTATTTGCAACCCCTGCTGCCCCTCCACCTCCATCCCCTTTAAACTAGGTATGCATTAACTCTGCTTTGCTCTCTGCAATTCTCTAGTTCCAGTTTCAAGTGAAGCAGTTCCTAGTGTTTCTTTGTTGGTGATGGTTGGCTTGTTCGGGTTTCTTTGTTTGCTGCTTTTTTATTTTTTCCCACCCTTTTCCCTTTGGAGAGAACCATTGATTTATTTACTTAACATTCAAAGCTATTGCAGTGGCAATTTTCCCCCTTGTATAAAGTTTGTATGCTTCCTTGCTAAATGCTTTCTCTGAATTCAGTGCAATCTTTAAAGCATAACTGTGGATCATCATGGTTAACATTGACTCCAGAATACTCCAGCCTGTAAATTCAGATTTAGAGAGAAAATGTTAATCTGCAGCAAACCTATACTTTAATAGACTGGTTCTTAACAAATAGCAAGCCTATTTGTAATGTAGATGATGGCACCATCTCTTGAAAGTAACATGGTAAAACAGCAGAGATCCATAGCGAAGGACAATTACATGCCAACATTCTGCCCACTTAAAAATCTAAACTTTTTTTTTTTTTTTGCCTGCAATTGATACAAGAATTGCATAATTTCATACACAGGCCTGTGTTTCTTTTGGCCTTTCACAAGTTTTCATTGAATGAGGGTCCCTCATTTTAATTGCTGAGGTTTTGACCCTGTAGTCACTTCTAACATCTTGACACTGGTGTAAATTTTATTCTTCACTCATACATTAATTTACCTCTTCTGAAATAAGTAATGTGTTTCCATGGAAGATGTTTCCAAAACAGAGTGAAAGAGTGCTCTTCTTAATAAAGAAAAGGTAAAAAAGAGAAGCAAATTCAAGCTTATGGTATCACCATTAGCTATCCAGGAGTTTTATCAGTCTTTACTTTCCTTTTATTCTCCTTCATAGCCACAGAATTCACAAAATTCACATACACGCATGCAGAAAAGCATTTTCTTTGAAGACCCTGATACCATTGAAGAATCCCTCAGCTACCACTGTTTTTAGAGATCTACCTTGGAAGTTGCCTGCATGTGCACATTCAGGGCCAGAAACCTTACTGGCATTCTCATGTTTGTAAAATACCTCAGTGTTCATGAGGATTACTTCAGCCTCCACCGGAAAGTACTATCAGGTAAGAAACTATCTTTCAGCATAAAGAATGTGTTAGGCATCTCAAGGAATAGTTTAACTGTGAAGACACTGAATTCTTCAGATCTATTCAGCGAACAACCCAGCTTACATCTTCATATAGGCTGCTTCCTTTCATGATTGTCCCAGTTCTTGATTGCCTCACATTGAAAAGGAGTCATGACCTTGCTAGTCATTTATGTCCCTGATATTTTCTCATGATTTACTGACTTCAAATTAGAGCTGAAGGCTTTCAATGTACATGACAAAACTGTAGCCTTCAGCAAAAAGTTTCAACCCTGGATTTGTCGAGTAAGAGAAAGCAACTTTGACACATTAAGACCTCCTGACCTTTTGTGGTTGAAAATGAGCAAACACTCAACAGTCTGATATTGAAGACTAGAGAGGGGAACACTTGATAAGTCTCAGTTGTCAGTTTAGCCAATACACCTCTGAAATGGGCAAGGAGAATGAGAGCCATTGTCAAACATCTGTAGTTCCAGCTTACAATTTAAGGACACTGAGCAATTCAACGGGTTATCTTGTAATGGTGGAAGGAAATAGGATTTCATGCAGGAACCTACTAAATGTGAAAAGAGCAAGCAGTGTGGCTGTAGATAGGGCTTAACAATCCATTCAGAATCATATTTACAAACCCATTCTTGATCACTTCTACTATCAAAATAAAAATGAATTACCTTATAAATGAAATGAACAAGGTCTAATAATCAGCATATCATGCCTTTACCTGCTTGATGACAAAAAATAGTTTTCACTGTTTCTTTAGAACTAAAGGACAAAAATGGTAGACGCACTTTTTTTTTTTGGGGGGGGGGGTACAAACATAGTATTCATATTTATAGATTTAAATTTGCTATGTGGTAATCTAAATACAAAATTTATGACAGAAATTGCACCTCGATTTTAAGGAGACCACAACTTGGAAAGCCTCTGGAGACCAGTAATCTGGGATATGCTCTGACGCTTATCTGGCCCAGTTTAGACATATCTAAGCAACACCAAATAAATGCCTAATAACACCCAAGTGTGTTGGCTGGACCTCATGTAAAAATAATTCAAATCATAGCACTGAAGAAAATATTTACTGTGGTTACCGAGATCAAATGGGGAACAACATGTAAAATGGTCACTGAGGTTGATAATGGTTTCACAGCTGAGAAAGACATTAGTGTTTATACCAAAGCTGCCTCACAGGCAAAGCCTGTGGTATTAGGATTCAATAGATGAGCACAAAACAAAACAAAACAAAACAAAAAAAGATATCAGCTGACCTGTTTAGGCTATCAGCTGATCTGTTTAGGCAGAAAGAAGTTGAGATGGGCATAGGTCAAAAGAAAGGAGTCATAGAGTTGTATGGTATATTGAAAATGAGGTGGTAGTGCCAGACTTATGTACATTTGCAGCTCTTTGAAAAATGTCAAATGTTCCCATTATTGCTACTGAGCACAGTACTGCTATGAGGAGGACATCTAAGCAAATATGTAAGAAGGACATCTGTTTAAAATTTTGGCTCCTGAATTGAGACTTTCAGAGAGTTTCAGAGACCTCCCAGGAGCATTTGGGCCACACAAAGCTGATGTTTGGTATTTACATCACAGGCTATTTTGCCCTGAGATTTTTCTGTGTTAATGAACAACACACACAAAGGCAGCACTCTAAGTCAAATTCCCCTGAAGACAATGTAACTAGGCCAGCTGACGCACTGAGGCCTTGCTGAATAGAGGCGAGTACTGATCTTTCCTCTGGCTGCACTAAAAGCCTTGTCAAATACCTAAAAGTTTTGGAATGCCCACGCAGACTCGATTCAGCTCACATCTGTGCATGGACAGGGTGTGTATACTTGTGTTGGATGCAACAGCAACTTTAGGTGATGAAAGAAAACATCTACTTCACCTGCAAACTGTGGTTAGTTTTTCCCAAAAGCTGAAAACATGAAATTTGGTATTACTTCAAAGCCTAGGACCACTTTTCTCACACAAGCTTTTCCTCCTGATCACGCAAAGTTTTCAGTCCCTGATCCTAACCCTGAAGCTTCTAGATCACTTCAAACGAACTGGGAACAAGTGGGGAGAAATGTCTGAGACCCTGAACAGCAGAGGCTGCTAAGCCCCTCATCTGAGTGTGTATGTGAGTGAGCGTGTGTGCATGTGTGCATTTCTATCTCGGTTGCTCAGAATGGATTAACAAGTTTTGCAAGCTACCAGAGAGAATTATTATTCCAGGACTGAAGTTGTTCGTTCATTTCTGTAGGAAACAAAGCGTTGCTGAGACTTACCAGAGTGAATGCAACAGAGTACAGCAGGGCATGCACCCTGCTGAGTTCACTCCAGGCATTTGCTAAAAAAGCATGTATCATAGAAACAGAAATGAACTTTTGGGTCTCCCAGGGTCTGATTAAATTCCAAAAGGGGAGAGTTTCCCATTGTGTCTTGCATCTGCCTGTTTCAAGACCATACAGCAGATTCAGAGGACTTCTGAAGCTAAATCCTTAATTCAAAATGTCTAACTCTTAGAGGGCCCATAGCAACACTTTTCATATCCAAAGTTGTTCAGCATACCACTCACATTCATATATGTTGATTTAGAATTGCATTATGTTTGGTATACACTGTAATCCTGAATGCTGACCTCAATTTTCTTGGTCTGCCTTGTGCCTGCCCATGTGATTAGTAAATCCGTATTTGACCCTAGTTCTACATGTAAAAATTTTGCTGACAGTTGCAAACTCTGGTGTCAATGCCCTGAATAGAGCATAAGGGAAGAAAGACAGTGACTACAACCAATGCAGCTGGAAAAAACAATTTGGTTCTGTGGCAGTAAAATAAAGGTGTGTTACAGATATGAATCAGTACTAAAACTCCATGCATCTATTTACATACATATACATACTGCTGCAGAGAAGACATGCTTTACTAACACTCCTGGAAGCAATAAGCAAGGGATTTAAGCTGCAAAAGGGAACTATATATTTAAGGTATATATAAAAAGTACTGGAAAGTTTTTCGAAAAGGCCTTTTGAAACAGCAATAAACACAAGTAGCAGCAGGTTGGATGCATTTTATAAGCTAGAGTTTTGCTGTGCTGTGAATTAACCAAGTAACTTTAAACACTGTTCATTTTGTTTTCTTTGTAGATATGCTGTCTGGAGTTGCTAGTGTTATGAAGAACTGCATTTTTAGATAATGTAGGTATCTTTTTTTTTTTCTTTGCACATCAGTGATCTATCAAGTTCACTGAATTTCACAACGTACCCTAACATTCCACTTCTTTTGTGTAAGCTACTTCCCTTTTCATCTCTGCTGATAGTCTTATAATTTTCTTCACTACCAGACTCTATTTGATATTATAGTGCATGTGTTCTAGTAAAGTAATTTAACAGAGGAAAAAGAATATAATTAACCTCTGATCATTGTGTAACACTGGAATAACAAAGTTATCTGTACTTGTACCAGCTCAGTTTATTTTTACAATAATGGAATTCTTAAATTTTCTTAATGACAGACGGTAAGACCCATGTCAGTGTTTAGTGAGATTTTCAAAACATGGTGCTCTTAAGTACATTTAGGATCTTAAGTATCTTAGGACATTTACAGCCAATATTTGCAACATCAAAATATCTTTCCTGGAGTACTATAAAAGGAGCTCCACTGCTGCTGTCAGTATTACATAAGTTACATGGGCTTGCACAAGGTGACTGTTCATCAGTTCTGTTCATCAGCACATTAAGCTTCCTGCCAACAAGACACAACTGATTTCAATGACAGTACACCTCCAGTATGTCGACAAAAATACATAAGCATTTACCTAAAGAGCTTTCTGAGGTAGGCATGGATTATATTTTTCAATATTTTAAAAGGGTTATGTTGCTGGAAATGACTCTTACCAAAACAGCTCAGAGTAGGGGAAAGAAAAAAAAAATAAAAGACAGTAATTGATCACACCAAAAAACTGACTAGGAACAGGATTTTTCCCCTTGACAGAATAATCAGTGTGGAGTGCAGAGATTAGAATGATGAGGCAGAGCAGTGTGAACTACCCTAATTTCCAACAACGTTGTGATATTTTCCGCCATGCCAGTAGAAAAAGCACAGGCATAAAATCGCTACCCTGCTGAGCAACAACACTAAAGATCAGTTATCAATAGCAGGTTGATGCCTCAAGGGGAATGCCCAAGATGTATGTAGAGGTTTGCATTCTGTTCAGAATACCAATAAACAGCTCTGCTTAAAATGGAGTATACAGTTATTTGAGCAATTAGGAAGCTGGTCGTGGAAAATCTTTTTCTGGATGTCAAAACAAGATGAAATTAAGGAAGATTTCCTAAACAAAATGGTTAGATTCGATAACTAAAACTCAAAATTTTCAGAGACAGTCTAGTGTAGTACCACAGAAGAAAATTATTATGATATTTGCAGATAAATAATTAACATAATCTAACAATGTAATACTATTGCAAAAGAAAGCAGATTTTGTTCTAAGGTGTACTAATTGAGTTGGCATATGGAATATATTTCTGAAAATGTCAAAAATGAGGAAAAATTCACCTGTTTATAACCCCTCCGGCTTTCTTCAATATTGCATTTGAAGAAGGGAGCCTTTTGCCCTGTCAAAACAGTTTTCCCTGTTGTGCAAAGACACGGCATTACTGAAAACTTAAGGAAAAATATATGGTCAAAATTATCTGAAGTTTTCCTAAATGGGAAAATAGCTAATTCAGTAGGATGCAAGCACAGAAGGTCCATCTTATTTGGAAGGACTGGGCGATATTTATTATTCAAACAACAGCATTATTTTTGTGGGAGAAGCCAGTCTGTGGAACAAGGACTCTACTATAGTTCACAGCAGTCACTTTCCCAGAAGGGTGCACATGAGTAATGTTTTTAATACCATATTGATCATCATCACAATGCATTAAATAGTTAGTGACAGACTGTTTTGTCAATAGAGAGATTGTTTATAAATAGGACAGCTGGAAACTGACTGTTACTGAGTCAGAAGTCACAGAAAACTTCATACTGAAAGGAAGGGTTAGAGTCTTTGGCTCTTAATTTTGTCTTTATTCATGAACTTCATTCTAAATTGCCTTAAACATTTAATTTAAAAATTAAATGTAGTTGCTAATAGATATCTCATTTCAAGCAGCAAGTAACTTATATCGGACTAAAACAATAAGGTTGCAATTTAGGTGCAATGTGAAAAAATAGGCCAGAAATGCAGAAAGCCTGAAGTTACTTTAAATACTTTTTGATGACACAGAATGTTAATTGAATGAGTGTTTTGCATAATTGGCAGGGCTCTTTCAGCATAATTAAAAACAACAACAAAAAAAAACCCTACATTGGAGAGACCCATGGAATGACCCCCTCTGGAGAGCTGACCCAGCTTTTGAGAAATCTCTTTGGTGATTCTTGACAATCAGTGAAAAGGGCCTTTAGGGAATGATTTCTCTCCTTTTAGCTGCTGACACTGTAATTGTCCTGAATACTTCAGCAAGGTGTCCAGAGAGTTATGGTAGTATCTACCAGACTTTCCTAATGGAGCTAAGCACCTGAATGTGGAGCATTTTGCTTTCTCAATACTAACAAGAGTTATATCTCTCACTTACTGGTCAGAACATAATCTTAAATCTTACCTCTCACGAGTAATGACAATGTAGCCATTACACCCAGGATCTCCTAAAATCAGTCAGACAAGCCTACTTTTGCATCAGGTCGGTTGTCTTTCAACGGACGGTCCAGCACTCATGGGATATGGGATGTGTCAATGTATATACAAGTGTGCATGAACATTAAGATTGCTAGATTGAAGATATTAGCTAAATAAGGCAGCAATGTGTAGACTAATTGAGCGTGACACTGGCTACCTTCACCAGCTGTACAACAAGCAGTGAAATCCAAGAAGGTTCTTCTCTAGTTCTTCATCATGAACAGGGGGCAAAGCTTTAATTAATTTGCTCATTTTGCATCCTATTAGAAAGGCGAAGGTGACTTCCTAAACAAGAGGTTGGGTGGAGTCAAAATTTCTGACGTGCTGTTTGCCCTCCCCACTTAACAGGATTAGGAATCCTGTTAAACTTCAGCAGACCTCCTCCATTTTGTGTACTGTTGTGGTGAATGGTGATGTGAAAAAAGCCAGGAATGCTTGTGGGATTTAAGGTATGTGTCAAATAACAGTTCAGGATTCCTTCCTTAGTTTGATAGCTTTGTAGCCATGTCCACAAAACAGGAGTTAGTGTTTTAGAAGCTCTGCTATATCCTACACTCAGGTATAGTTCTGCTTCTCTTGGGGCGTGAGTTCTTTGCTTCCTCTGAAATTAACTCTCAGGGCAGTTAGCAGCTTAGAAGTATTAACATCATGATCTCTACAGAGATTGTGTTTCTGTTCATGTTACGATACCACAATCTTTGTAGAGGTTGTTTACACAGAACAAGTGAGAACTACATGTATCCCTTTTATTAAATGAATGGTTTCTTTAGTGTTCGTAAACAGTACAGCTGAAACAACAAGTACCTAATTGAAAATATACTTCTGATTACAGGTGCTCATCGGTACATAGAAATCTTGAGTGTACTGTATGCTGAAACCAGGCAATTTTTATTTTTTTTTTTAAGTATTATTTTAAATATGTTTTCTAAGTCTCTCTACTGTCATAGGATCTAGTTTCTCTAAGGATTATGAACTGCATTCCTACAACTCATTTATCACAACATTGCTGATAGTAATGTATATGTAACAGACTACACAACTGAAGCTATTTCCACAGCAGTAGTCAGTCTACTGCAGACAGGTATCACAAATGATTTTGCACGTCCTTTACTGTAGTCTGTCAAAAATTTGTGATACTGGATAATCTTTGTAAAGCTTCACACCATTAAGTGGTTAATAATGTAAGAACAAAACTGATGTCTTCACAGTTGTAAAGACTGCATATACAATACTGCTGGGGAACAGAAAGAACTAGAAAATGGAATCCAAAAAGAGTAATGCAATATATTATTGAATTTCTTTTTTTTTTTTTTTTTTTATGGATGTGTACTGATGACACCTTTAAATAGAACATTCACCATCTCTAAAACCAAGTCTACCATTTACATGTATTACTAATTCCCAACAGACGTCTGTAAATTTGTAATAGCATGACCTTTGAGAACTGCACACTTTGCTTGACTCCAAGTACCATTTCTCCTTCTTTGAATGACTATTTATTTACCCAGCTCAGCTGGGTACTGTATGACAGCTTTTGTCCTCCATGGACACACGAAGATCCTTTTCTGTTCCATGAAATGTTGGTTTCTGGAGGTGGAGAATCTTCTTCCTATTTCTTCTAGAAGTCTTGCAAAACCAACTCTCAAACAGAGGTGTTACTGAAAAATATTCTAGGGATTATTTTACCTGCGTAATACACTATATTCAGAACTGACAAAAAAAAAATGAAATGCAAAAATTTTGTATACCAGTTTAAGAAAGGTAGATATGTTAATAAGTCAATGATTAAAAAAAAAAGAAAAGGAATGCTAATTATCTCGGACACTTAGAATAGTTATCATAAATTTTATAATCTTTCTCTCCACTTTATTTCTATAAAGAAGCTGAAATTTTGAATTTTACAAAAGCAGAAAGTTGCTTTTTTTTTTTAAATATTATCATTTTTTTAACAAATGGTCATCCATGATGATTTCATTAATAAGATATCACTACAACTTAATATTGTTAAATATGCTTCTAATGTTATATCTTTGAAAATGGAACTGCATAGAACAGAATTAATGCCACATACTTCAGCTCAAATTACTTCAAATTATACTGACATTTAATTAATTAAAAGTTATTCTTAGAATATGAAATAATTATGTAGTTCAAATATACTTAATTTATATGATACTTGAAATAAAACAGCCCTTTCCCCATCCTTTTGAAATTAAGAGTGCTGCAAACAGCAAGCATCTCTAAAAAGGATTCAGACATTAATAGATACTCTATTTTGAAACCAAAAGTTAGAGGAAAAAAAACAATGCAACAAATACCACCACCTCAAAACCAATTAGTTTTGTTATCAGGGAACAGTAGACCACTTCATACATTTCTCTTATTGTTCATATCAATATGAAAAACTCAAAACTTGAATGTTAATCATTAAGAAATATTAGTGTGTTAATTCTTAGGCTAGGAGCATGTCATGGTCATTGTAATAGGGTTCCTTCATGGGAAACTGTCCATATTTATATTCTTGCTGAGGACAGTTTACATACTTCTAAATGCTTGTTTGTGATTGCTTACTTGCTTCAAAAGATCTTGAAAAGAAAAGAACTGATCTGAGTAAGATCATCTCAATTAAGAGGCCAAACACAGTAACCGTGCTTTTAAACATGTTTTTCTGATTGCACCAGGGGAGTTTGCATATAAAAGTATGGCTATGCTTCAGTCCCACAGGACAGAAGGCAACCAGGAGGGGAGATATTCAGTGACAAGGAGTCATCTGCCTGGGACCCCAGGACCGGTCACCAGCAGAAGAAAAGGTCTGAGATTAAATGAGGTCTGAGAGCAGTTTAAGAGACCTGGCACACACAGGTAAGTGTATATGTGTGTCCATATCTTTTCCTTTAAATCATAGAACCATAGAATGGCTTGGGTTGGAAGGGACTTTAAAGATCATCCAGTTCCAACCACCCTGCCATGGGCTGGGATGCCACCCACTAGATCAGGTTGCCCAGGGCCTTGAACACCTCCAGGGATGGGGCATCCACAGCTTCTCTGGGCAACCTGTTCCAGTGCCTCACCATCCTCTGCATGAAGAATTTCCTTCTATCCTCTAATTTAAATCTCCCCTCTTTTAGTTTAAGACCATTCCCCCTACCGTTATCTACCCAAGTAAAGAGTCCTTCTCCATCTTTTTTATAAGACCTCTTTAAGTATTGAAAGGTTGCAATGAGGTCTCTCCGGTGCCTTCTCTTCTCCAAGCTGAACAGCCTCAGCTCTCTCAGTCTTTCTTCATAGGAGAGGTGCTCCAGCCCTCTGATCATCTTTGTAGCCCTCCTCTGGACTCACTGTAACAGCCCCACATCCTTTTTGTGCTGGGGGCCCCAAACCTGGATGCAGCACTCCGGGTGGGACCTCAGAAGGGCAGAGTAGAGACAATCCCCTCCCTTGACCTGCTGGCCACTCCTCTTTTGATGCAGCCCAGGACGCAGTTGGCCTTCTGGGCTGCACACACACCCTGCTGGCTCATTTCGAGCTTTTTGTCCACCAGAACCCCCAAGTATCTCTCCACAGGGCTGCTCTCAATGAGTTCCTCTCCCAGTTTGTACTCCTGTCTGGGATTGCCCCAGCCCAGCACCTTGCACATGGACTTGTTGAACCTCATGAGGTTCAACGGGCCCACTTCTCCAGCCTGTTCAGTTTCCTTTGAATGGCATCTCTTTCTTCCGTTTTATCAACTGCACCACTCAGCTTGCAAACTTGCGGAGGGTGCAGCAATCCCATCATCTATGTCATTGATGAAGATATTGAAAAGCACCGATTCCAAGACAGACCCCTGAGGGACGCCACTCATCACCAGCATCCATCTGGACATAGAACCATTGACCGGTTCTCTCAGGGTGCAGCCATCTAGCCTTATCCACCAGATGGTCCACCCTTCAAATCTATACCTTTCCAATTTAGAGATTAGAATGTCGTGTAGGACCATGTCAAAAGCCTTACAGAAATCCAAGTAGATGACATCGATTGGATATCGACTTATCGACTGATGCAGTTGCTCCATCTGTTTGGCCACGAGTTTGGCCAGGCAACATTTGTCCTTGGTGAAGCCATGCTGGCTGTCCCAGATCATGTCCTTGTCCTGCGTCTGCCTTAACATTGCCACCAGGAGGATTCATTCCATGATCTTCCCAGGCAATCAAAATCTTTGAAATGCAGAGTAGTATAAGAACTACAGATAATTTAAATAATTTTATATGCCACTTTTCAATTTCTTCTGTGAAAGTCTAATTAAATTAGTTCATACGTGTTTCTTATTTTAAAAGCAAACAAAAAAAAAGACTGATTATTTTAAAGTAAGATGAAATATGAAGACTTCCTCTACTTAAAATAATTCCTAACTTTACTGTTTAATTTTTGCCTGATAATAAAAATAAAACACATTAAATTTAAATGAAACTACTTTCAATTTATTAACAAAATTTCTGCATGCAATTAATATTACTGAAACTATTTAATCATAATAATAGATAGGAATTGAATTAGATTATATTCTACAATATTCAGGTTGTTTTTCTCTTCCAGCAGATGCAATATACAGTCAGGTCAATTTTATGACTCTGTTATCTTCTTATGTTTATGTCAGTATTTATTTGACATGTTTCTACCTTCTTATTCTGCAAAGGTTAAAGTCAGCTAACCTCTTTGTGGATATTTCAAATTGCAGAATTCAGAAATGTTTCATTCAAATAAAAGAGCTCATAGTCCCACATAAGGTCAACAGAAGAAACAGAAACCCCATGAAAACAATTCCCTCAGAAAGGCTCCACTTAGCTTACAAAAAAGCCATCTCTCTCCAGTTTATTTGTTGTGTTTGGAATAAGCCTTATTTGCTGTAGCTTACAGCTTGACTCTCTGAGAAAATCTGAGCATTCTGAATTGGCCTCTTTGAACTGCACATCGATTGACACCAAAGATCTGCAAACATATAATAGAAAACTTAGTAATTTTAATAATCAGTGACTGAAATATAAAAATGTCTTTCATTTCTTTTAAGAGTTTTGTTGTTTCAAAATTTTAAACTTAGTAAAAAAAGAAAGAGCTCCTACTGTAAAAGAATCTGTAGAAGTAGATTTAATTATATTAATTATTTGGCTTGTCCTTTTGCCTAAAGAAACAAAGCAGCATTATTTTTCATACTGAGGGTTCTCATCTGAATTCACCTGTGTTTAAATGTGCCTCTGGGGCTTCTGAGAATGGGCCAATACCCTATTTGATGAAATAACTAGTGTCTGCACCCAAGATGAAATTTACCTCTAGGCAGAGTCAGCCAAAGGTCTCTCTGCTGTTTAAATGGAATTAAGAGTTTATTCTGACCCTCTGTACTGTATTAATCTTACCTTAGAGAAAAAACCTCTAAGTTTTAAACACTGCCTCCTCATTTCAAAAGTGGAATATAAGTTTAAAGAACAGAGCCTCAGTTGAACACTTGTATGACTGCATTTCAGGATTTTTGATTTTCTTTTTCAGATTAACATAATTGATCAAACTAAATGAAATAAAATAATCAGAATACTCTCTTCTGTCATGGCCATGGAAGTCATATTTGTCAATATCTAGTAACAGCTGCTCCACTGAATAATGAGTCTCCAGTGCTGACAGTACAAAAGAATAAATAAATTAAAATTGGATACCAGCTTATTTTTTTACGTTGAGTGCTTCTATATTCACATCTTATACTCTGAACAAAAAATCCTTCATGGATATATTTATGTCCTTTAAACTACATAGTAAAGGGGGGAAAAAAAACAAAACAGTTGCTTTTCCAGTCTTTAATAGAGGATATTAAGTGATGGCTTCTTTCCATGCGTCTGGAATCTGCCAAAGTGACAATTGATAAAGAATGGCAATGGATATTAATTGTGTTTGAATTTGTTTGGTTTACCTCAGCTTTCTAATACATAAGGGTGTTTGCTTATTGTGTTTAGCACTCCACCAAAAGCAGTACTGGGGTACAGCTGTCTCAAAGCGCTGCTGTGTGCAGCAGAGTTTTTCTTCTGTGGCCAAATGAACGGGTCATCCTGGCTGTAGCCAACATTGTGTCTGGCTGTTTGCTTGGCCTCTGGCTAAGGCACACATTTTCCATTAGATTCCACTGAGAACATACAGCATTAAAACCCTCTCCTTTCCCCTTCATCCAAAGCAAAATATCTGAGGGCATCATGCTATTCACTATTCCATGTGAGGCTGGACTGTTCATGGCTTTGTCTTAGCTCGATGTCATTTCTTTGCACTGGTAAATAATGCCATTATGAGTCTGAACCTTGGAAAGCATAGTTGCATATCACAGAATTGTAGTGGTTGGAAGGGACCTCGAAAGATCATTGGGTCCAACCCCCCTGCCAAAGCAGGTTCCTTAGAGCAGGAAATCTAGAAATATTTATATATCTAGAAACATTTTTTAAAAACAATGTGAACTATACATTTTATTAAAACAGACATAAAACTTTCATGTACCTAACTGAAAATATCATCAGAACAGATAAAATATTGCATACTTGCCTACATAAAATTTTAATGACTTCCAACATTATTTACAGAGCCGCAGAGTAAAAATAGGAGTTAGTTTAGTGGCTTGGTCCAAAACCAGCCTGTGAATAATGGCCTGCAAAAGCCACAAGACTTTATATTATGTTTCATGTAGCCATAAGCAAACGAGAAAAAGTTTGGAGGTTAGGGGGTGGAAAGAAAGGAGAATACAGAAGAAAATGAATTCACCATGAACTAGAGTAACAATGGCCTTTGCAAAGCAAGTAGAGTATTGCTATGGAGGCAGTCAGCACACTTGGAACTAGTAGAATATCTTACGGATCTACTTGAGACAGGCATCCTAAGAAGTAAAGAAATGCACAAAATGTGAATAAAAGAAATAGGTCCTCTTTGTGTTTGAGTGTACAACCTAAAGGGCATTGCAACATTTCAGCCACTGGAGTAAATTTATTTAGCAAAATGGAGAGCAGGAGAAAGTAAGGAAAGCATGGCTTAAAGATTTGTTACTCTTGGAGATGACGTAACTTTGAAGTGTACGTTCGTGAGCATGAAAAAAAGACAATAGGGGGAACTTTAAAGTGAACTGCAGTGGGTGTAAGGAAAGACAGCCATCCTGAAAAGTACTTTGGTGAGTTCAAAGATAAATATGAGAAAATTGTGTACCTGGTCTTTTATGTACTGAAACATTTCACCATGTAACAGTTATAATGGGCATCTGGTGTGACAAAGTGTTTGATAGCAGCTGAAAACAAACTGACGCTTGGACTAAAAGGCAAAGTACTCGGCTTATCTTGCTGCATGAGCTTGTACAAGCAATTTTATTATGTTGTGGATTGAAAAACCTTGTTTTCTTGTTAGTTTGTTTTCTCAATGACAAATAAAGCGTGGAAAAAATAGGGTAGAAGCAATGCCAAGTGCACAGGCTGTTCAGTCCTTGTAGTCACATCTCACATGGTTTCCAGGATTAGCTATACTTCCAGAGTGTGAAAGGCTATTAAGTGCCACTAGATCACAGAGTAGTTTAGGCTGCCAGCTACCATAATATTGTATAAGAAAATAGTACTACTTGCTCACACTGGTTTTGTAACGTTTCATTGACACCAGCAGAAAAAATGCTCGTTTAGTGGGAGTAGGATCAATTCTTACTGCGGTAGTCTTGAAGACTGGCCGATACATTTGGTATCTGAGAAGGTAAGCAACATTGAAAAACTTGTGCAACAAGCTTGTTATGGTAGACAAGTGTCATGCCTCAGACCTGCCTTGTAAGTGATGTTCAAGAAACTCTCCGTCACTGAAGTTTTATATGAATGAAACATTTCACCACTTTACCCCAGTTTTCAGTTTAGCTTGATGACATAGCCAGCATCATTAGAACAGAATATAACTTGAGAATCTCCACATCCAAATACTGTGACAAAACAGGACTGATTTTCTTTTTCTTTCTTTCTTTCTTTCTTTATTTTTTTTTTTTACCTAAACTGTAGTTGAAAAATTACACACAAGTAAAAGGAGTCATAGAAATGTAAAATGTGTGTCAGGGAGAGGGGAATTAAAACATTTAACCTAAATGAGGAACAGTTGCTACTGCATCGCCCCGGCCTACAAATTGAATGCACCTACTGTATTACCAATTAAAGAAACACTAGGCGATCTATTATTTATTTATTTATTTATTGCTAGATACCATTTGTCAGCCTGAAGTTTTGCCATGACACCTACTACGTGAATGTTCAAGTGCACCAGCTTTCTCTTCCATGACAGTAGTTTGCATCCTGCTAAGGAGGAGTAAGCCGTCTCAGTTTTCAAGATTGTACAAGTATTTACTTGGTTCAGTCTCTAAAAAAAGTATGACATTTTTACACCTCTGATTTTTTTTTTCATTCCAGAAATGGGAATAATTAAACCACCATTTTTAATGTTTTCTGACAATATTCCAAATGTTTTCTTCTGGTACACCTTGCATTTTAATTAAAATAATTTTGTAATAGATATCTATCTACATATAGAAATACATGTTTTGGATGCAGATTTTTTGGGGTTTTGAAAAAACTTTTAAATTTACTCTTAATTTGTATTTTACTATGAAACAAATTATTTAAGTGCCTAATTTCATAATGTATTTTTATTTGCTAAATACTGTTTTCACTATCTGTCGCAGGCTTATTGCACAAGCTGTCCTGTAGAAAGCTCTATACAGACAGCAGCTGCAATGTTGTTTTTTTCTGATATTCTGTGAGATTTCCATTCTGTTAGTATCCATATGAGACTTTTAAAGCACCATTGTTGGTTATTTTTATTCTTTATGGACAACACCGGGTAGTATCTGACAATTCATTACTGAGAATAATAAAAATCCACAGGGAATTTTCTCCCCCTGAGATCTGCCAAAATCTAAGCATATTTTGTTTATAACGTATGACATTTTTGTCTGAGTTAAATTGGTAGAACCCCATAGATTTTTGGAAGAGTTGCATCAGTGTAATGAACTGAAGGACTGGTGGGTTGTTTCTCTACGCTACTTCAACAAAGATTTCCTTTGGTGTTTTCTTGTTTTGTTTTTCTCCTTCCTAGTTAGCTCTGCTTTTATATAAATGAACTATATTTGTAAAAGAGCCTGTCTGAGTCCCTGCATTAACTATTATTTTTTTCAGTCATTCCTCTACTACTGCAAGGAAAAACAGGTTGCCCATCATGAAAAATACTTATCCACATCTTATACTGAACCACAAACATATTTGCATATGCATCTCTATTAAAATTGTTCTGTGCAAGACATTAGCAAAACTTTTTTATGGAAATGGCTTCCTTTCATAGAAAAAAAATCAAAAAGTTTTACTGCTTCTTAATCTATATTGTATATAACTTACTTAGGCTACATATAATCTCTCTGTAATAGCACTACATTAAATAGATATTCTTTATACCTGTGGTAGGAAATGCACATATGATTTTATTTATTTTTTTAATGTCTCTGGGTTACATTACTACATTATTATTTACTCACTCTCCTTTCTCACAGCACTCTCTGGCATTCAGTCATCTAAAGATGTGGGTGTAAATACTGTTTACTCTTCAATGTAAGAACACATCAACGATATTTGTGTTCTGAATACGTTCTAGTTATCCAAATCTGCTGCAAAATGTATAGAGAACCAATATATTTATATTTCCTGGAGGCACCTGAAGGCTCTTTTTTTGATACTGACTGAGAAATTGCATGTTCATTTTTGTACTACATCTTCTCATCTAAAAAACAAAAAGCTTAGACAGTGCTTCACTCAGTCGCATTCGCTAAACTGATGCCAGTCATGTTCAATGCATTTTCTTTTCCAAAACAAAACACTCAGTCCAGATGTCCCAGTTTTGAGGGGTGAGAGCAGGGGTTTGACTGCCTTTGTCTGAATATGCATCTGTCTCCCAGGAGCAGTCTGACGGAATGTCTATTGAGTGGTACATCAAGCTGTGTTGTGTCCATCCACAATGAATAAGCATGTTTGCTGCGTGCATTCAGCTTGGCCATTTAGCAGCTATGGACTTGACTGTGTCAGTGTTTAAACAGGGATTCATCATTTGAACTTCAACTTTATTTAAAGAAAAAAAATTTAACTCCTGTGACTCTTCCTCACCCAATTAAATGTCAAACTGCAGAATAATAGCCTTCTCATTTCAGTCACATAATTTCTCCCTATCACAAGTACATAACATCCATGCAAAATGCTTGCATTGTAAGTATTACATGTAATTTCAGCTAAACTTGTTGTGTTTCCTTTAATTTTTTAATCTGATTTACTATCAGTAAACACATAGGATTGGTAGTATACTTTAGGCAGCCAGATATCTATGATCCATGACTGTTGAAGAGGACTCAAGCTGAAAAGCACTGCCCTAGGTTACTGTAATTCATTTTCAATGTGAATTGCAATATGCTGTGATTATCCTTCTGTAATGTGTTTGAGAGAGAACCACAGTCCTTGGCCAACTGGCCTGTGCTCATGTGGGTTTGGGAGAACTGCTAGATTTCATGATTCTTGTTCTACGTATTCTGTGGGTCCCATCCAGTGCCCTTCTAGCTCTTGGACACTGTGTTTTCTCTGAGTGGAGATTTTTCTTTTTCAGTTCAAAGTTCACTCAATGTGTGTGTCGCAGGGGAAGCTGTGGGGGATGTGTGAATGTGGAGGTTTGTTGAACTTAGTGCTAGAAGACTTCCCCAGATGGAAGAGGCCTGAACAATTTTACTCTTTGTTTATCCATACTGTATCCCTGGAACAAAACCTAATGAGAACTCATGGAAAAGACAGCAGCAGGAAGCTGTTCACAAAGTATGGGTGATCAGGAGACTGAGGTCCTGTTACAACACAGGAAGAAAGCCAAACTGTTACTATAAACACATAAAGAAAGGTAATAAAGTAGTAAAAGTTTTAACGTTTTTCTTGGTCTCTGCTCCATAAAAGTCTATGGTATACACTTCTTTCTGGAGAGTTCTCTTAATAGCACCAATTTAATCTAAGAAAAGTTAAGATTCTTGGGAGCTTACATTTCAGTCTGGTAGTTGACCCAGAATATGTGTGCTCCATTACTTAACTAATTCTTTCTACAATAAAATCTATCATTTCTGAAAGGCCTTTATGCTCACCTTATATCTAAGCTTCCCATCCTTGGAGGGCAGAGTCATACTAATTTAGTGAAAAGAAATAAAATTTCTAGGAGGAAAAAAAAAAGGCAAACTTAAAAGTTAACCAAATGTAAGGCAGTTTTGAGACTCTTTGAAGTGAGTCTTCTAAGTCAGACTCAGAAAGGTGAGTATAAATCACTGGGATTTTCACTACCTCTTACAAAGAATAACCAAGCAACCAAAAATAGTTACAGAAAGAATAATTTCCAGAAATCATAGGATGAAATAAAATTTGCCCATGGATATGAAAAAGGGTCATTCACAGTACTGGCTGCGGAAAAAAACAAAACAAAACAAAAACCAACCAACCAAAAAAAACAAACCAGAAGCAAACAAAAACAAACAAACAAACAAAAAAACAACAAGAATAGAGATAAACGAAGAAGAGTTCTCTTGTTTAAGTAAGACTGAAGACTGAAGTGCACATGGTGGGAAATTGCCACAGCCCAGTTTGTTTTGTCAGTTGTTTTAATTGTGGACATCTTCTTAAAATGCATTCAGCAAGCCCATACAAAGCTTTACTTGTCACAGCAGCAGGAGTTTGGTCTTAGAAACACAACCACTCAGGTTAGCGATAATAAAATCTATATATAGGCATAACTACATACAAATATTTACTGCATATTTCCTCTCAGGTACTCCTATCTTTCATCTTCTGTAGCCATCCCCAAAGATTTCTCATATATTTTCCTTATTTCCAAAAGCAATTCTTGCACAGATTATTTGCAGTTATTTGCACCGATGATTGTACTTGTAAAAAGTAAAAAATGTATAATAGAGAAAAATACAGTCAATAAATAAACATTAACTAAAGAAATGTGTTTAGCATTAGTTTGTACTGATGAATTTCACCTTTTGCAGTTGCCTACAATATTCATATGGGAATCATATTCAATAGCTAACCTAGATAACCGTGGGCCTTAAGTGGAACAGATAGCAATGACAAATAATTTCCTAGAAGGGCTCCAAAAGTGTCTAAGTCACTGTAAAAATCTTCTGCTAGTAATTTAATCTTACAAATATAAGAGGCAAGAGCTACAAACATCGGTCTGTGTCCCATTTTATTTCAAAATGTATACCAAAGCTGTTAAAATCCTTAAACTAGGGAGGTCTGAAATTAGATTAGATCAAAAGTACAACATTATGAGGTTCTGATTCCAGATATGATTAAAAAATGATGCAAAGTTAGCCACCTTCTGCTCATTTGCAAATATAAATATATATACAAACTCCTTAAGAAAAAATACCGTTTAAAATCTACAAAGAACAGATTATGAAGTTGGGACTCAAAGACACTATTTTTATCTTTTATTAGCCACATATTTTTTCTGTAGTTCATATACAAAATGTTAATAAATTTTGGGGGCAGAAAATTATGCAGTAAAATATTCTTAGAATTGTTGCTTTCTGTCTCCTGTGCTTAAATCTGGTGCCAAATTTTAGCTTTTAAAAATTGATTAGGCTTGGAAACAGTCATTATTCATATTGCTCCCACTGCCATGTAGTTGGTTTCTACAAGTTTCATTTCAAATTAATAGTTTTGTTCTTATATCTGTTCTGCTTAATGTTTTTGATGTTCTCTGTCATCATGGTTTCAGGGTCATCTGTCACCTTGATCACACTCCCAGACTCTCTTCTAAGTTTTCTTTCCAAGCTGTGAGCCCAAAGTGACCTCATTCAACAGAAGAAATCATTTTTCATTTTGCATTTACTCCAGGTTGCCAGAAACAAAATTTTTATCAAGTATTTTCTTTGCAGTGTTTCCACTGGGTTTGGTCCCTTGTATAAAATTTATCTTCTGAAAGACATAAGGAAGTGAGCTCAGAAATGGGCCTGAATTATGTAAGCATGCTTGTTGTTTTTTTTTTTTTTTTTTTTTTCCAGCGGGGCGACAATTTTGGACTAGCTGGAGATAACAAAAACTTCACGTACAGACCCTTAATGAAACATCATTTGCCTCATGATGTCTTCAGGGAGCACAGAAAGTGTACCAAATATATCTAGAGAGCAAGCTATAGTCCCAACCCTCCTTCAAGCCTATACTTGAAAGTGCTTTATAGAGAGAGAGATGAAAAGAAAATGGTAATATCAGAACAAATTTCTTTAACAGGGTTTAGGTTTAGGTTTAACAGGGTTTGTAAATATTCTGTTTACAGTGTACAAAAATAGCTTTTAATTGAATTTATGAGATTCAAATAAAAGTTGACATGATTTCTTTGCAGTCTGTTTCCACAGCTTGCAAAGAGATGGAGTCACTAGGAGCTGGAATAGAAGCCCAAGCAGGAAGCTAGAATGACAACATCATTATTATGGTAAGAGGCAGCATTCAGTTGGGTTTTCTCCTACCCGTAGGACTTGCTGATTGCTGGTATCACCACAGACTGAAATGTAGAGAGGAGGATGTTGTAATTCATTGAACTTGCTGTAATTCAAGACAATATGGCAAGGAATGATAACATATCCCCAGAGCTGCTATGATTACCCCCAGAATAGGCAGCAAGGATTGCAGTGCTGTTTCTTGGGGAAAAAACAGCTACTCTGTGTGAAAATTTAGTCCTGAAACCCATGAAGTAAGTAATTCTGTACAGCTGAGAAAGCAACTGATGTCCCTGAACAATGCAGAAACATCAATTTTTATTTTTGTCTATTCCCCGCAATATTCAGGAGAATGTTGGAGACCCAAAGACACCAGATTTCTTTTTTTTTCTTTTCTATATACATCTTATGTCTTTCAGTCCCCAGCTTTATGGTTCAAATGAGACAGAGGTGTAATTGTGGCAGTGTCATAACAGAAATTCCTTATTGGTCACCCATGAGCACAGGAATCCAATCTGTCCATTGTGGATTGCACTCCCCACTTATTGCAAGTAAATAATTGCTTCCTCTTCTGCACTCTGATTCTCTAACATCCACTGAGACTCAGACCTTTCTTGTAATGCTTCACTTCCTTCCCTAAATGACATTCAAATGTGGTGCAGTACAGCATGCATATATGTGGAAGTTGTTGTCAAAATTGCTATATTCTCCAGGGGAAAATGTCCACCATAAAACTGCTCCATGGGTTACTTTATTTGCAGTATTTCTCCCTGGAAACATAGTGCCCCAAGATGCCAAGGCAGCAGGAAGTAATGAAATGTATTTTTCATACTCTCACTTCTCATTTCAATGTAGCAAGCAGCTCTTTAAACTGCTAGTCTAAACTATTATGTCTTATTTTAGAAAGCCTTTATAATAATTGTGAATAATTAGAACCCAAAGTGCTTGCTATTTGTAAAATGAAAATGAATGCTTAGGCCTCTTTGTAGAAGCCATTTGAAACATTCTTTTTAAAAAGCCATCAATTTCATTTCATAGTACTGGTTTATTTTATTTTGATAGGAATAAAGATATTCTCATAATTCCAAATGGTTAAATGCTTGAAAATACTACTATAGTAAGGTGATGTTATACAGATAAGTTGCATGCCTGGAAGAATGGAAGAATACAATTTTTCAACTCCACATTTTATTCTTTTTTGTTGTTGTTGTTTTCTCAAAATTTAATTAAGTCTTGTTAATGGCTGAGCAGAGGAATGCAGGCTCTTGTATGATAATACTTTTCAGCCCTTAGCCCCTACTATCCATATGCTTATGGTCATTTGTAATGTCTTGGGATGTGAGAAGTGCCAAAGCTCATAGCAAGAAGTACTTAAAAAAAAATGACAAAAGGCAATAATATGCTGAAGTAAAAAATGTCTTTAACAGGAATGTCATCAGGAGACAAATTATCCATTGCTAATTGAATATATGTATGTCGATGTTAAAGAATAGGTTTAAATGTGCTGTAGGCATAGCTCACTAAATAAGCACAGGACACTGACACATCTCTTGAAAATAGACTTGATTCTGATCTTCCACACTCAGGAATACATCAGCAGACAATGTTATAAGTGGCAACATCCACTGGACACTACTAAAATCCTAGCAATTACTTGCAATTCAGTGAGTTCTGGAACCAGGCTTTTCAGCACAAAGGTCCTATAGGGCTTATTAAACTTTTAAATTTCCATTTATTATGGGAGAGTTAAACAAATGACATCATGGCCAAACTTTTCTAGTAAGAAGTACAATTTTAAATCTTTAGATTTGTCCAGATGACTCTAGTGACCTTTACTAGCCCAGCACTAATGATTCAGCATTTATAACTATAAGAAAAGCATCACATCACATAGTGAAAGACCAACCAACATATACCAACTAGCATGTTGGAGCAAGGCCCTTGTGTACAGGGGTGTTGCTTTAAAAGGAAATGCTGAACAGCTTTTTAATTTCTGAGATCCAATTTCAGTTGGAGTGTCTATGTTTCTGCAAGAGATATTTGTCACTCATATGGGGCTACACCCACTTGTAAAAACTTATACCACTGTACAGGGTCACTTTTACTTGCATTAAAAAAAAAAAAAAAAGTAGCTGCAGTACAGGGTAATTTGCTTCTCACCATCAACACCAGCTGAATCAGCACACAAATTTGAGACAGGTCTCACTTCTGCTTTTTTCATTAAATTAAAAAGCTTAAAATTCTCTATTATAAATCTTTATTATAATGAAGAAACTTTTTTTTCTTTTTGTTTAGATTAATATGAAAATTTTTATTTTGAAAGGAATGGTTTTCTGAGGCATAAAGAAATACAATGGAAATATTCGTAAGCTTGAATTCTGAAGTCTTTTTATCATGCTAAGGATACTGTTGCTCACTATATCCTCAAATTCAAGACATATTGTAGGAAGCGTCTGGTTTTCACATATCCAACTGTTAGTTACATCTTAGTTTAGCCAATTTTACACTGGCAGGGTAACTGATGCTGACAGCCAGATATAGTGAGACAGAATGAGTAATTGCCAAACTGTCAGGGAACTTCAGGCCTTTTAGTCGTGATTTAATTAACTAAATAACAACTGCTCTTTTTTTTTCTTTTTTTTTTTTAATCATAAAGATTATGGTTTAAATATCTAAGAAGCTTTATGTGATCAATTATTAACATGTGTCTTCAGCAAAACACTTCTGAAACACCTTGCAAATTTATTGAAAATAGAGTGCTTGGGTGCTGAACTAACGCTTTTTTTTTTTTTTTTGTTCATTAGTAAGGTAAATTGGACTTCTCTTTACTGTGCATCTGTTAATTCCAAATATTCTTACATATATGAAACCTACATATCAACATGGTCCTCAGAGCTGTATGGAACAAAATTAAATCATAGGTATTCATTGGGGAATAATAATAATAATAAAATCCCTAAAATCACATTTAATCAAATATAGAAACAAAAACAAACAAACAAAAAACCGTGATGATCAGAGATTGCTATCTATGTAATATATTTAAAGAAATTTGCAAAAATAACTTTTTAACCGAAAAATAGTTCATGTTCTGAAATCTAGACTCAGAAAGCTCAAAAAATTTTATTTTATTTTTAGCTATGAAAGCTAAAATCTGCATTTGATCTCTCTGATGTACAAAATTGGTATCTCGGTGGCATACAAATAGTTATACATTTTCTGGAAATAAAATAAGATTTGGGTTCACAAAGAAAGTCATTTTAAGATGGAAAATCTTAAGTGGATTTTAAGTGGAAAACCATAGTGTGCAATAACAGCACACACCATTTATGGTACCTACAGGGAAAATTTAATCTATATGTTGCATTTTCCAAGTTTCTTTTCTTTAGGAAGTTTGTATTTTCCAGATCATTTTTGCAGCAGAAATTTTGGTCCGAGTAATAATATAGGAAAGGTTATACTACAGGAAAGAATTATGAAGTACTGTAGCAATAGTACAGTGGTAGAAATAAAGTTGTTGCTGTAAGACTTATGGTTCTATTTTTAGGAGAAGTTAAGGGTTGTAAAACACAAAATAAACAGCTATGTCCAGTGTAGAGTTAGACATCTAAGTCCTCCAAGCATACAAAGGTAAACCAAAATCCCTCTCATCAGCAGTTATTTAGGGATATCTTTCCCTTCAGCACATTGGCTTCTGTGAATCCCTTGCTTCTTCTGCATTATTAGATGAAATGCCAAACGCTTGTTTGTGAATTACTGTGGGCATTTCTGTGTCCATTATTTGATGTGACAGTGCCATACCTAAGTTCCAGTGGTGACTCTGACACCTGCTTCTCACTCTTCTTAGCTTATTCATTTATTCATGTCTCCATGAAAACAATCCCAATATGCATTTATGAGTGCATATTTTGTTAATGGTCAGTGTAAAGGATTTCCAAGTTGTTAAAGATTGTGGGTTATAAACATGGCTAGAAGTGCTTGTGCATTTGAAAGTAATTTTTGTATGGCCTAGAGCAGTCTGAGAGTAAGACTTGTTTTTTCATTTAACAGTTATTGCACATTCACAGTATGAAATGTGAAGTAAAAATGCAAAAAATCAAATAGCTCACTCCTCTCTGCCTTTGTGGATGTTCTTATATGTATTTAAACATGATTTATACTTATTTAATATGCTGGTATTATTATTTTTCCATAAATTGTAAGAAAACAGAAACCTCAACATTTTTGTTAAAACAATTGTGAAACTATCAGATTGAGAATTCCTAACTGAAATAAACAGGATAAGAAAGTATGAATTCTCACTTTTTTCTCTGTAGACAACTTTCTATAAATAAGAAAACTTAAGGTTTCGTGGATATATGCATATACATAAAAATCAAAACAATAATATTTCGTGAGTGTTTATAAAACTTTAGTTTGTATGGTTTGGGAAAATTTACAATTAATTCCTTGTAAAATCTCCTTAAACTAAGACCAATTTCTACTCTTATTATGAACTGATTTATTTATTTGTTGATTGATTGTTTGATTCTTGTACATATGCTTTAACTGAGCACTTATTCATGGTTGATAATTAAGGGTAAAGGGCAGCCAAGTTTTTATTCTGCTTCAGAAACATTCAGCCAGGGACAGTGTCACACTTAAAAACACCACACAGAGAACATACTTTTGTGTTATACTGCTCACATTATTAGTACTGATATTACTAGCAGCATCCAGTTTAAATCCCAAGATAGATTACATTACCATGTATTTATTTCTCTGTCTCAGAAATATAGGCTAGATCTACATTTGACAAATCAATTGGACTGTAATTTAATAAGGACTTCGGGAGACCTGAACCCATTAAGATTGTTAAAAATGGAAATGCGTCATAACCTTGTGGTGACATTGTAGTGAGCAAAGCAGCTACACATCACTGTAATCAAAATTTTTAGGTTCTTTTTCTTCTGTCATTGAATTTTCATCTATCTCATTTCAGTGGATGGGACCTGCTGTAGCTATGTCAAGGGATTTTGAATAATGTCCAAATGGTATAATTTAAATGTCAAGAAGTAGGAAATTCAGAACTAATGCTGCTGTTCCCCAGACTTTTGCCAGCAAATGTCTCATGATAAATACATGACACTCCTCAAAAATCATTGAGGTAAAGAGTAAGATAAACTGGTTTCTAAGTTTCAGATATTTAGCTATACATGGTAGGCAGGAAATTTCATTCTTTTGAAAATTTTTAAAATATATGTGTTGAAAAACTGCTTTAATATTTTTTCTTCCGTTTAATTTAAGAGAAGATTTTTAATCTAAAGGTTTGGAGAGTGCATTCTCTGTTGGTTCAAAGAAAGAAAAGGTACTTTAAAAAGAAAATAAACTAATATAAAAAATCATGTCTACAGCTAATACAGGAAGACTGACTGATTACCTGCTTCACATCTGCAAGAAAAAAGACTGTGCGTCTGGCATCCTTTCTGATTCTGTAAGTGCAATATATTTTAAAATATATTGCTTTATTAGGGGTGGCTTTCAAAAGCAAGATAATCACCTTAATAATGTACCATATACAACCATGTAATATTGGGGGTACACAAGAAAACCTAATGCTCATTTTTTAACATCATTCATTACTTCAGCTAGCAGACATATTTACAGAGGACAGATTTGACAGTCACTTCCCTTATTACTATCTACAGTTTGGTGCAATGACTTTGATTTATGATTACTAGTTATGATTTCTTGATGAATATTACACATGAACTTATTGCTGGCAACATATTATTTCCACATTGCTTTTATCAAAGGAATTAAATCATTTGTTAATGTTATTTTGTGCAGGACAACAGCAGGAAATAAACTTTAAAGTTATATATTTCATTCATAGTAACTGAAGGGATAATGGCAGGATTTTGGTGAAGTTAAGTAGAATTGTAAAGACAGAAAGGAGAACATGACAGCAGTAATGACACAAAAGCATCAAGACCAAATTCTTGTAAGCCCCCCACCTATTCCTACTAATTAACTAGTGAATAATGAAGTAAATTCTCTACCACTGGTGACTTTTCATCGGTTTCAGACACAAAGACTCTACAATAAACAACAATTACTGCTGCAGTTGGAGTACAGATAATGTGATGAAAAAATACAGTCAGAGGAGGAGAACAAAACCAGCCAGCTGGCTGTTGTCAGTACTGAGTGACCAAAAGCACTATCCAAATAACTCCAGCTGTACCACAAGGGCTTCTTGGTTTTGCCTACATTTTGTGTTGGTATGGAAGATATATTCTTCCTCTAGAACCTCAGCCCTACTGGGCATCCCAAGAAAATGGCCAGATGATTCAGTTTTTAAAGTCAGGCAAAATATATTTTTTCGCATGTAAGTGGCTGACCTAAGTGGAAGTAGGCACTACATTTTGGCCAGGCAATCAATTTCCCTTATAAAGGCTCTTTATATTTTTGTAAAGTTAAAAGATTATGATTTCTCAGTGCATGGGGAAAAAACACCCATTCAAAATCTATGTAGTAGTCACAAATGGAGAGAAATAGAGTTTCATCAATGCAAACTTACCTATCAGTATGTTCACATAGGAAACTGAGCATATAGTTGCAGAATACATTTTGTCCAGGAAAGAAATGTCCCCAGAAATATTGCTCTTTTCTCCCCTCATTCCCAATATACTCAGCCCTTCACCCTCCCCCAATTCTTTTTTTTTTTTTTCTGAAATAAATGTATTATTTCAGGGCACTGTGAGCCAAACCACTGAAATTATCAACATTATCAACATTATCAAAAAATCATCAAATTAATTGTCTTAAAACAAGGATTTTCTTAAAATTTTGTAGCACTGTTGCCTAAACATACACAAGAACATAAATGAACAACAGTAGTTAAGAGGACCAATGACAGGAAAAGCAGAATAGAGCAGGAAGTTTCTAAGCTATCTTCCTTGCTGAAGATTAAAATGCTGCTTCATTTTTAGCCCTTGCTTTGAGATGTGGCAGCTGGTGCTGAAAAGAGAAATTTTAAATAGCACCCAACACTGAACACAGGCAGATGATTCTCAAGTACCACTGAAAACCTGTGTGTCAAACCTTTGAACTAATTGACCCAAATGAAGCAATCCACAATAGAGCAAAGTTAGCGCTGAAGTGCGTTTTTTTTTTGTTTGTTTGTTTGTTTGTTTTCCAAATGGAGTACAGTTTAAGAGATTCCTTTTTCTTAATTCATTATAGGGTAGTTAATAGTTTATATCCCATATTTTGAAGCAGGTTTCCAGAGTTAACCTTTTTATTAGGAGAAATTCATAAAAACATGGTATCTTCTAAATAATTCATTTTAATCTGCCTCCAATTAGTTTTTCTCTGGAACAACTTGTCCTCATGTGAAGTAATTATTGTATGTCGACACATAAATATGTTTTCAGTTCAGAATTGCATTAAACCTGAATTGTATTATCCTCTATCATATTGGACAAATTTTCTTTCTGTGAAGGACAGTCCTTACATAGATCTAACAAAACATAGTCGAATAATTTTGTCTTTATAGAACCTAACTGTACAATTGAGCTTATGAAATTAAAAATATTTAAGCTGGGTGTCGTCACTATTTGTGAAACCATTTGCATGGTTTCGTAATACAAAATTGGACAGACTTGACCTTAGTATGAATACTCAATGTTTGAAGACTTTTTTTTTTTCTTACTAAATTGTTGTGTTAATCGACCGATTTGATGATAATATTCCCCAATAAACCATGTAACCTGCTGAGGAAAATAATGCTGGAATGCCCCAATAATTAAACATTTTCAAATAGCTCGATTAACTTTTGTAAAAATAAATAAAAAATAAATAAAGAGCAGTATTTACACAGAAAACCATGACACTGATGAAAACAAAATGCAATAAATAATGCTTACATGTAATGGTAGGTACATGCAAGGTAGTAGAGTAGAAGTCTACTGCAAGTAGTTATCAATAGATTTTCTTGTCAAAAGCCTCTTTCCAGCATTGGTGCTTTGATTTGTTCTGCTATGCAGCATGAGAAATAAAAATGTATGTGACCAGTGCAATGGGTGTTAATGAGTAATGCCATGGTCACTGGTTACCAGTGTGCATACAACTTCTGTCTAATGCTTCAGTACAGAAAGTAAATGATGTGGAGGACCATGAGTTAAGGACCTACTTCTAGCTAAATGTCAAATTTTGTGCTTCACACACTGTAATCTCAAAAGGACCCCTTTCTTGTATGTGCTTTTTGTCCCTGACAAGTGCAAAAGAAATATAAGTTCATTTTTATATTTGTCCATGTTATTTGTTTCAGGAATTACCACCTCTGAAAAATAACATTGATAAAACTTAATGATCTCTAGAAAAAGCAAGCATTTGCCATGGCCCAGATAATTATGCTTTCTATCATGACTGCTAACTCTGGTAGGAAGCCAGGCACTCAGGGAGATTTTCCTGTAATACATTTGCTTTGATTGAATATCATTGTAACAAAGAAAAAATTAAATAGGTGGTGGATGGAGCTATATCTGTTCTATACAAATAGTCTAACAACTTCTAAAATCTACTGAAGTGATGAAATGTTCTTATTTTGAATGCCTGATCCTTTTTTTTTTCCTTCTTTTTTTTTTTTTTTTTCTGAAACAAACCAGAGTACACATACTCGGATTGTCTGTGTATGTATTTAAGCACAGAACGCTTTATGACTTAAGTGTTTTGCAAGCTACCTACTTCATGATTCTTCTAAGCATAGGAGGTCCTTCATAAGATTTCTGAGTCACTCTTCAATTCTAAAGTGTACTTCTAAGGGAAATATGTGCATGCTCCTCATTTTGCAAACTCCACAAGAATGACACCGTTCCTTGTATTTATGTTATTCAGAACTGCATAGATGATTTAGCAGAATGTCTGTAGTTTCACCAAAGTACAGAAATCTATCAGCCTTGGAAATCTTCAATACTGGAGAAAAGGAGAACTGAATAATCTGACTGTGATTTCAAAATTGTCCCTGCTCTGAACACAACCCAAACATAACTGATTTTATGCTGTTACAACCTCTGGCTTCAACTTTCTAGGAGGGTGAATTTGAATTCTCTCCTTGCTTTTGCTCTGTAGCTAGGAAAAGAGCTTCATGCTGCATGTGGACTCCATCCAGTGCAGAGCAAGCAGCGCAGAAAGGGGCTGAATTTTTGAGTACTTCTGTTCCTAAATAAATCCAGAAAAATACTGGCAATTGCTAATATTTCCCCTGTCCTACACTATTCTTGCTAATAGTTATGTGAGCATAGCCAATTTGCAGAAAAGACCCATTACAAAACTGCTAAGTCCTTGCTTGGCTGTTTGCTTGTTTGAATAGCAAATGTGTGGTTAACTGCAGTGCCTGGGCACCATTATTCATTTGCACTGTTCCTTTATGGATCACTTTCAAGGGCAAACACACCTCAATTGCTTTTCCAAAACATTTTTATCTAGTCAGCCTTGCAGCTACAACAGTAGGTGTGTGACTATATTATGTACCAGCTAAATATTGTTGCTTTGAAGCGTATTCACATAGCATAGCTTTTTTTTTTTTTTTTTTCACTAATCTATGAAATTGTGGTGAGTCAGCGGGACTCAGGTTAAGATATTCAGAATGGTAGGCAGAAGATTTGGATCAAAGATGTTTTCTATATCAGAACCCGTAAGTCTTTGCCTCAAGTACATATATATTTATGAAAAACAGAAATCTTTGAGACTGTCATCTCATTGCACATGATGCAGACTACTTCAGTTTAAATGAAGCATATTTAGAAAATAAACTATATAAATCCTTCAAAGGCATATTTTCAGACTACTGCTCACAAAAGGTCTCATTTGGTGACAGAATAAGAAAATAACTAAAGCATCTTTCAGCTCTCCAGCTCAAAGTTCCTCCCTGTTCTTGGACATGCAAGTAAATGTCAATGAAATATATAAAACATTTTGATAAGGAAGGTCCAGGCTGCAAGTAGACATCAAGGAAGATTTTCAGTATTTACATCATCTAGCTACTCTTATTCATATATGAGCTGTCCTAACATCCATCCCTAAAACTACAATACCCTCAGCATAAACCTAAAAGCTGCCTTCTATCAGCAGCTGCATCCTGTTTCACCTCAAAGCAACAAGTAATCCAGAAGCTGAAGAAAAGGCCAAAATTTATTCTTCTCATTTTAAAACTCCCATTTCTTTCAGTGTAATAGAAAAAGTGAATGAAAATGCTACCTTCTTACATCTTCTGTCTGCTACAAATATCTCAGTAGGAGGCCCATAAATCTGACCTACAGTGCATTTTGCCATCAGCCACAAGTATACAGTTGATGTCCTGTTAGCCATTGAAGTCGTTTAGGAAATACACTCAATCACAGATTTACAGAGAACATAGAGAATAGCTGTCAGACTAGCATGAAAAAAAATTGCAACTATTTTGAATCTTTGCCATCAAGAAATCAGTTGACTCTGTTTATGGGAGAATAGAAAAAAAGTTTTCTCTATATTCCTCTTATCCAGAGTCTCAAATATTTGTGATACATTGGGTGGCATTTCTGCTGTGAAAATCCCTCAGACAAGTTATATTGCAACTGTAAATTCTAGATCTAGCCCACAATGTTGGGAAACATTCCCAAGCAGATGGTTTCATTCAATAAAACATCAAAGTACCATAGTAAATAATGCTGTTGAATTTTTTACCAGTCATTTTGCAGTGCCGCATCAAACATTTCCAGAGACTGCTGAAAGTGAAAGGAACAAGAACATTTGGCAGTTAACAGAGTGCCAAAGGGCTGTTTTGGCTGGTGATGCTGAAATCCAGGAAAGAAATGAGTGCCTGAGTGGCACTTTTGGGGATGGTCTTTGACTTGTAAACAGTAGAGAGGACTGGACAGTTAGAGATCGTCTGTTCTTTTCCTGCCTCTTCCTCCCTGCAATGAAGTTTTCCTTTTTTCCTGACTGCTGGCTTCTGTCTCTGTCCTTGTGTTTTGGGAAGAGATATCTAAGGTGGGCTTTGTTCTCTTTACTTGGGTATCTCCTCACTATTTAGACAACAGGTTCCAGCAGCAGGAAACGTTTTCTCCAAAATCAGTCAAATTTTGCAGATCAGAACAAAATGTCATCAAAGCAGAGAGAGACTGTGGAATTAGATTGCCTGTCCATATATCATTGGCTTTATATACTAAGAATATATTTCTGTTGTGGTTTAGCCCGGCTGGCAGCCAAACACCACACAGCCGTTCGCTCACCCTCCCCCCTCCCTCTCCGGGATGGGGGAGAGAAACGGGAAAGTGAAGTCTGTGAGTTGAGATAAAGACAGTTTATTAAGACAGGGAAAAGAATAACAATAATAATAATAATAATAATAATAATAATAATAATAGTATTAATAGTAATAATGTGTACAAAATAAGTGATGCACAATGCAATTGCTCACCACCCGTTGACTGATGCCCAGCCTATCCCCGAGCAGCCGGCCCCCCACTCTGGCTAGCCACCCCTATATATTGTTCAGCATGACGTCAGATGGTATGGAATACCCCTTTGGCCAGTTTGGGTCAGCTGTCCTGGCTCTGTCCCCTCCCAGCTCCTGCTGCATCCCTAGCCTGCTCGCTAGCAGGACAGAGCGAGAAGCTGAAAAGTCCTTGGCTTGGTGTAAGCATTGCTCTACAACAATTAAAACATCAGCATGTTATCAGCGCTCTTCTCATTCTAATCCAAAACATAACACCCTGCCAGCTACTAGGAGGAAAATTAACTCTGTCCTACCTGAAACCAGGACAATTTCATATACTAAAACACCAGCACTTGAGAATATACTGTTTTGTGAGGACAAGGGCAGCAATAGAACAGAATTATCTAACCAGCCAGGCAAGCAGTCTGCAGGTTTCAGTGTCCTACTACCAAAGTCAAAGGGCATGAAACACTTCATTGCAATAAGCCTTGGGGAAATTCTCAAGAGAAAAAAAAATAAATTCTGGGTTTGATTTGTAGTATCCTGCTACTGAAAGAAAAGGGCAGCTATTTTTACCTCTAAAAGATATATAGTTCACTGCTGGAAAAACATTCAAGTGCATTCTTAGAACAAGCATGGGATTTGAAACATTTTATGAGCTAAATATCTATACATAACACTTCTTCTTTATATTCTTTGTAATGAACACAGTACTGCATGGATTAAACATGCAAACAATTTAGCACTTGTTATTAGGACTTCAAGTATAAAATCCAAATCAGCTAATACAAGACATAGTATAGGCCCCTTGAAATTTGCTGAAGGACATTTGAAACATAAAACAACATGCTGTTAATATACAAATTGAAGGCAGGATTCATTTTTTCCCTCTCTCCTTTGTCTCAAAGCACAGAGTAAAGATGAGTCAGTTGCCAACATAATCTAGCTCTCCTGCAACAGCATTCACAGCTCTAACATTGCATCCATGATCGTAATTTTTTTCCCTATCAGCTCCAAAAAAACATAACTCGGACACAGCCTGGGTCACAGTACCCCTGCCTCTGCCTAAGCTAGTTCTGAGCGGTTCCCTGTGGTACATGTGGATTCTCACTACATAACAGGATCAAGCATGGGTCAAACAACTACTTTTATCAGAGCAGTGTGTGTGTAAGTCAAACAGAAAGGCAAAACTACGTTGAATGCAGAGACAATGTGTGTCACTGTGTTACATGGCAGGGGATTCCATAAAGCTCTGGATGCTTGCAGGGTGGCCTGCAAGCCATAGCTCTACAGCAGTACAGTTTGCCCACTCTCCCTCTCATCAGATCTCTAATGGTATAACAGAACAGCACTATCATAAGAACAACAAGAAGAGCAGAGGCAGATGTAGAAGAAGCATAAAAGTTAATTTAAAAAGGTGCAGGCATTTTTTAATCTTATGCATTGCTTATGAATCTCTCCAGGTAAAAAAAGAATAAAAAAAAAAACCAAAACACTATGCACAAACAGGACTTTCTTCTTCCTTAGTCATGACACACTTTAATGAGATTTGAAATGGGTACAGGAAGATAGAACAAGATAACAAGGTTATCTCCAACCCTAAATCTTCACACTATTTATGATGCTAAATTTGCAGACTATGCTGCTCACTTACATTTCCATAAAGTAGCATAATAAAAGAACAACTAGATGGTAGCAATTTTTCTTCTGAACTGTCCGTTCTGAAAAAAATATGTACAGACCTGTGGGTTCTGGTATTCCTTTTTACTTGTGCAGAATAATCTCCCTTTTGTATTTTATCCCTTCTTTGTGTGAAAATAAAGAGAACGAATGTTCTGCTCCCCTAAGTGATATGACTCATTCACACAATCTGCTGTACCCCTTAAGGGACTGTCACTGCCTTTTGCTCTTAATTCATTAATTTTACTTTTCTGTTATACTGAAGAGCTGCTAATAAAGTAACTTTTCTCAATTGATATTCAATCTCCTCTATGCCCCTGGAGGCACCTCTTCCTCTTCAGGACTAAAAATACAATGTGCTGAAGTCTCCCCATAGATCTCATGATGGAAGCATATATCTTCTAACATTCACTCCATCTTCTTGAAATACCCTCTGTTTTGCAGACTGCAAATAGGGAATAATGGCAGGCAGCAGTGTCTGCAAGAGTAAGAAGCTTTAAATATTACCCACTACAATCCAACGTACACCTGCTCCTACTGTAGCACAAACTGACTAGCCATTTTCTAAGGAAATTTTTACTTAAAGCTCTCAGCTGTAGGATTTCCTCTGTGCTTCTGAATTAATCTTAGAAGTGACCTTTAAGCCATGACAAACTAGAAAAAAAAATTACAGATTTGGTGATAGTACTAAGGTTTTTTAAAAAAAAAAGGCATGAAAAGGAGAGGAGAGCATGCACCTTTCAAGACATTTTCTTTTGCTGCCTCTTTCACAAAGTCCTTAACAATTAGGTCTTCCTTTTAATGAGGGGTTAACAGCAAAAGAACAGCAACTCCATCTCATCTGAGGAACACTGGTATATTGTCCCAGTTTATACCCGTATAAGATGATCTCCCTAAATCTTATCCTTATTTATGAAATATGTCAGCAGTTATACAGGAGAGAAACAAGGTAACTAACACAAATATTAGTTGATTAAACAGTAAATAAACTTGCAATCAGTAATGGGTGAGTTATGTATTGCAAGAGCTCCCTTTGCAATTTCAGCAGTTATAATGTTAGATAGCATTATATTGCTCAAAAAATGATATACGTAATTTTAAGATCAACTGGAAACTTGAGATCTAAACATTTTTTGCATTACTGGAAAATATCTCATTTGCTTCACTTGTCTTTGATTCCAATCCTTAGTTCATACAGAATGTCCGTGTTTGCAGAGACTAATAGGACAACATAGGACCAAGTAGAAGTCCATATTGTAAGTAATTTATTTGGCACTTCTGACATTTGTAAAACAAAGGGAATACTGACTAATCATGCTATTTCAAAGAGAAATAGAGAGCTTTTTCTGTACAGTATTCACTTCAATTAATCTGGAGAGAAAAGTGCTGCAAAGTGCGGTGAGTCTTTTCTATTTAAGGTCATTTAAAGGTTTAAATAATTAAAAGTTCGGAAACACATAAATTCATGAATCATTGTAGCACAACTTTAAACTACAGTTTAATCATAGTTTTCATTAAAAGGAGTAAGGAAAATGTGTTACTGTTATGGTTATGAAAAAAATGTAAACTAACTGATGAATGAAAACTAGGTGAATCTAGAGTAATAGCTATGAGACTGTTAAGTGGCTGTGCAAAAATTTAAAGACTGACACCTTTTAAATATCAACAGGTAATAAAAAAGAGAGTAAGGATTAGGGAAATATGTACAATGCTGTATGAATATGTTTTCGTGAACTCGTTATAAATCCTTTTACCTCTGTTGTAGCAAGTGTGTACAGAAGCGTCCTAAACTCAGACTGGACCAATAAAATTGCCTAAGGGGTTCTGAATGTCAGTACCAGTATTCTCTCTGTGCCTCTCCTTTAATACTGCCCCAGAAGGGCATCCCAGCTGGAACTTCTAAGACTAGAGTGAAATGCCAGTTCTCTTTGGCAACTGTGTGCCAGCCTTGTCCACATTTTGAAGTCTATGCTTGTAGTCATATGGTCAAACTAAGGGCTTGCAGATCATTTTTCCAGGGTGGGTGCTTTCGTTCAGTTATTTGCATATTCTTTGAAGGAGCAGAAACTGTAATCTATTTCTTAACATCACAACCAAAATTATTGTTTTCACATGTTATGACAGAATAAAGCTAGAGGCCCATTAGCATGAGATATCCATGGCCATTTGCAATACATTCGGTATCTGTTTCCTTCAGCTAAAGCAGCAAGACCGATCAGGGCTACCTTACTGAGCTGGTAAGTCAGTGGGCAGTATTTACTGTTTGTGGGCGGTCTGGAGGAGGACAAAAGCTCTTCTGATATCAAATACACTTTCTAATGATTCTAAGACATAAGTGCAGAATACCAGGTACACAGCATATGGAGTTATTGCTAGTCATTCAAGGTAAGAAGAATTGGATGTGTTGTTTTCTTGGAAGCAGGAATCTCTCTGTTTTTTGATGACCTTATCACAAAGCACTTGAATATCATCTAATGGCTAGTTCAGACGGCAAATGAGGGCCATTTGTGTGGATGCTGCAGTGGTTGGCAATACTTTATTAGTTTCTAAGCACCCAAAGGAAATGAGCATGATGAAGATGGTGGAGTGATCCCTAGAAGAAACCCCAAGCCATATTTCTCAAGTGAAGGAATGCTCCATTACTGCAGTCACAACAATATAAGAAGATGCAGGGTAGCTTGTAATTGCAAAACAATGAAAATTAAATATATTAATAAATCAAAATTCAAGAAGCTTATTTGGCACAAAGTAATTTGGTCTCAGATGTTCTTTCTCTTTGGAACCTAGAATGAAAAGGATCACTGAAATTCATGAGCAACAAACAATTGCTATCACATACTGAAAACATGGTAAGAAAATAGACAAAGGACCAAATCCAGTATTTTGTTTTGTTTATTTTTTAGGCTACAGTGGTCAACAATTATTATGCGTCAATATGCAAAGAGCTGTTAGCGAGGCAACACAAATAAACTGTCTGAAGTAGTTTGGAGCTTTATTCTCACTCACATGCTTTTTTAATCCTCTCTATAAAAAGTACTTGAAAGCACTGTCATTAGCTTGTTTCATCTTCTGTGTCATGCTGAGATGATTTAGATTATTTTATCCTATTTATAAACATTAATTTTTACCTGATTTCTTTCACAGTATTACATTAAGAATGAATTTAATCTGTTGTTGTTGTTGCTGTTGCTTTCTTATTTTTTTTTCCTAGCTATGCTTAATCAATAACATTGTACTTAATGCATTATGTAAAGTTTGAGCATTGCATTTTGGCACCCTTCTGTTTACAATACAGCTTCAACTATTTGCCTTTCAAAATTAGTACAGTAATATTTTGCAGCTGATGTGCCTCTTCCTGTAAATTTGATTTGTGAAGAAAACATTACCTCAGAATATAGTTCTATTCCTGAGGCCAGGAAATATCCTTAGGTGTTTTGGGCCTTATTCAGCTACGTTAGATATTTATTGCCTGTGTAGTTGTGGCACATCCCCAGTGAAAGATGAGCAGGGTAAGTGTCATTAGAAGTTGAGTTATGGTAGTACATACACAACATATCCTATGTTAGTTTCTCCATTCTCTTTGGGGCTGTGGAAAACATACGTGGTAGTCTCTCTCAAATACTGAGGAAGGAGATATGTATTATTACACTTCTGGGAAAAAGAAGCATTAGAAGATTAAGGCCAAAATCCACAATTGGCCTCAGATCAAAGGATCATTGAGCAAAGGATCAGGCAGAGATCCTTCCCTCATCACCAGCAGAGCTGGCTCCACACCAGAAGCATAATGGTCAGAAAACATGAAGTTAACATTCACTGATGTGGCTCTTTACTTTTGGAACCTCAGCAGGAGTGGTCTCTGCTGAGCCTAGAACTGGCTGATGGAGGCTGGCTGTGCTCTCAGGTCCTCAGGTATTTGAGCAGTATGGGTGGGCCCAAGGGATAACCAAGGAAAGTTCTCCAAATCTATCTTACATGCATTATGGATTGATAGGCTTCCTGTGTCTGGTTTTTCATTGAGGCACAACATACAACTCCCAGTAAGTTATTAAGCAGGAACTTCATATCTTCACTTCTAACTTTAAGAAAGATATGCATAGATGCTATGTGTAACACACACTGTACCTCAGTCACGAGAGACTTAAAAAAAACCACTATAACATAGCTAACAAGAAAGAGGAGTTAAGCAGAGCTGATAGATATACAACACATTGAACTTTAAATTCTGTAAGTGTAGACCACAGGCAATACTGGCCCGGGTATGCCAGAACTACCAGTGCAAACTGTTAAAGTCACAGCTACATTTTCGTTTTTTTCTGTATCATTTTCTATGACTAATTTTGACCAAAAGCACTAGGGGGAAAGGAAAATGAAGAATATGTGTGGACGTGAAAGAACCCCAAATTCTCAAACTCTCTAGTGCCTTTACAGAGCACTACAGCTATTGGCAATTTACCCTTTGAAAAGGAGCTGTCAAGTAAATGCCTTCCTATTCACGTCATGTGGTACGTACAGATCCTGAGCTGATCTATGCCTCATGATTGAGCAGACAGGTCTCTTCCCTGCAATCAATGTCGATTAGAACCTGTTTTTGTGGTACTGACAATCTGATGGGACTAAAATAAAATCTTCTAGGCCCTCAGGTAATGAAAAATTATCTACATGAAAGGAAGAAAGAGTACAAAAAGGATTTCAGACACCTGTTTATTACCTTTCAAATTGTAAAAAGGTATTTCACCAGTAAGTAAATAATCCTTCTTTTTTTTTTATTTTTACTTTCTTTAAGAGTATCTTGATTGATTATGACCTGCTCTACCACAGCAGACCAGATTGCATCCAATCAGCTACTTCTGAAGAAAAAATGCCTTGTCACTGGAGTGTTGAAAAGAGTCACAGAGAAATCGGGTTAAACATGTCATTCTCTTGATTGAATCAAATGCTAATAGACTGACTGTGTCATATATGGTGTTCTATAACCTCTGACCTTTTTAGGTTATCATTGTGGGAAAAGAGAACTAGAAGGATCTGTGTTTTCTGGGTAGCAAATATCTGGAGACATACATGCTATTATGTGTATTATCTACATAGAAAGGTAAGAAATATTTCTTCTTGTTATGCTTTGGCCAGGACACAGCTGTTAAGAGTTATGATGCTAAGATTTATGATGTTAAGATTTATGATGGAGGTATGGTGCAAGTTCAGATGATTAAAAAGTAACATGATGAGATAGTTGTTCCATAATTCCTTATTTTCTTGAATGACCTCACTGTGTCCAGCTCTGAACAAAACATTGGTCCCATCACCCTCCTTACATTTGTAACTCTGTGATCTAGCTGTCAATTTCCATGTATGAATCCTTTATTCTGAGGTCCACTACAATACTTAAGAGTTAAGTGAATTTACATAATCATAACTCTTCACATTTACATTTCATTTTACTGATAATTAATGAGTTATATCGAGGTAGACTTTCTTGTCCTAAAAAAATATGAAAGGACCATGGTTCCTGAAAAGTATAATGAACTTCATAGGAAGGAAAAAAAAAAAAGAAAGAAAAAAAAAAAGTCCTTCTATTCTCTGGAGTTCGTTAAAGATAAAGACAATACATTTTCCCTCAAATTTGTCATACCAGCTTGGGAGGAGATGGAAATAAATGTCCTTCTGTTTTCAGTGACCAGAAATTTGTACTCAGAGGTAGCTCATTCAAAATAATTGTATAATGAAAATGCGGAAATAAATTACTTGCAATGTAAAGAAAAAAAAACTGAGGCAAATTTTTTAGAGCACAGGAAACCTTCAGAGGTTTCATCACCAGTAAAGATCAGGCACTAACCTGTGTATACTATGACGGAGGTAGGGGAGGCAGAAATCACCTTGCATTCCCATGGACTCCACACCCCAGGGCTGCAAACATAATAGATGAGCCGAAAGTAAAAAGGCAGTTTGAATTTTAGCAAGTACTCTGGCTCAGGGGGCTAAACCAGAGACAGTGGAAAGCACAATCAATTTGTTTTTTCAGGAAATATCCAGTCTCCATAAATTGATTCATAGGATGAAGCTGCCAGCAGCCAGTGAGTAAATTTGTGCAGGAACTTAGAAACATGCTGAGAATGTGTGAAACAAGGAAGTTTAAGCAACTGTGGGGAAATTTCTTCTGAGCTAGAAAAGCCATACAAATTTGTCTCAGGAAAAAAAAAAATATGATGAGACACCAAATAAGTATTTAAATTTATTGAAAAATGTGCCCAGAGACACCTGTCTGTCAACATCTGGTTTAATTCTGAAGGAAGGGAAGGCCATGTTTTCATAGAAGGGGACGCTGTTTTCCCTTGTGGTCAAGGCAATTGGCATCAGGCAAGGTGAGCTGTGATTCAGAATAAAAGCATTTAGTTTTAGAAGAAGATTCTGAACACTACAGAGGTCATTTATGTTCATACTTACAATGTCTTCATAAACCTGATGCCTTTGGCTGAAGCTTGAAAATCTCGGTCCCTATAGCTTTAAAAAATAAGGCAAATTACAAATAGAAATTTAATTAAACTAATATAGTCAATATAGTATATAAACCTTAACAAGTAAATAAAAAAATCTGTCTGATAAAAAAAAAAAAAAAAAAAAAAAAAAAACACAACAAAATAGTCAAAACTGAGGAAATTAAGTACTTTTGACTAATTCTGTAATTCCATGCATCCTACCACCTTCCACTTTATTTCAAAAATAAAATGTAAACACACAGAGTATCTTTTACATCATCAATGTTTGTCACTATTGCACAAAAATTTATAATTTTCCATAGAAGACTGAAAATGTAAATTGATTTTGTAAGAAATTATTCAATATTAAATCATTTAATAAGTAACTCTAAATTTTAAGTAACTCTAAATTTTAAGCCTGTTTTGCTTTAAATAGTTTTTTGTACATTTCTCGATGGGGAAAAATGAATACCTGTATTGCTTTGAAACAAATATCTCTGAGGTATATGTCGTTAGAGTTAGAAGAATATGTCAAAACTCGTGAAATATCACATATTAAAACTTCTATATAACAAAATATCTTATTAATACTAGTCTTTTAAAAAACTCTTTTTATGGAAAATTTCAGACAAAACTGTTTTTAAAAGCAAGTTAAAGGTGGGTAGCATATAATTTTATATGCAATATAAAGTGGGAGGACTTTTTCATTATTATCATCACAAAATCCTTCTTTTGAAGCATCCACCTTCTCAAGAAAGTAGGAGAGCTGAAGAAATGTGAATAAGTAAAGTTTTTCTGTTAAGAAAACTAGGCTCTTTATCAAATAGTTGAGGCACAAGAAGCCTTTAAAATTCAAAAAGTATTTTGTTTTCCTGGTATTAGCAACAAATATGTATGAAAGATCTACAGCTGGTCTTGGGAATTTTGCCCCAATGGCTTAAATTCTTAGTTTGAAAACCTGTCAGGCTGATTGAAATAATAAAACTTGTTGATTGTTTATATCAGAAATTTCTTAGTGTTGTGGTTTAGCCCGGCTGGCAGCCAAACACCACACCGCCGTTCGCTCACCCTCCCCCCTCCCTCTCCGGGATGGGGGAGAGAAACGGGAAAAGTGAAGCCTGTGAGTTGAGATAAAGACAGTTTATTAAGACAGGAAAAATAATAACAATAACAATAATAATAATAATAATAATAATAGTATTAATAGTAATAATGTGTACAAAATAAGTGATGCACAATGCAATTGCTCACCACCCGTTGACTGATGCCCAGCCTATCCCCGAGCAGCCGCCCCCCCACCCCGGCTAGCCACCCCTATATATTGTTCAGCATGACGTCAGATGGTATGGAATACCCCTTTGGCCAGTTTGGGTCAGCTGTCCTGGGTCTGTCCCCTCCCAGCTCCTGCTGCACCCCCAGCCTGCTCGCTAGCAGGACAGAGCGAGAAGCTGAAAAGTCCTTGGCTTGGTGTAAGCATTGCTCTACAACAATTAAAACATCAGCATGTTATCAGCGCTCTTCTCATTCTAATCCAAAACATAACACCCTGCCAGCTACTAGGAGGAAAATCAACTCTGTCCTACCTGAAACCAGGACACTTAGTAAAGTGCAGTTTAAAGAAAAATAAACTTCTGGTGGGACTCTTGACAATTTTGGAAGCTTCCTGTAGTTCTTGTATTGCTGATGCTCAACTGGAGCACTAGCACAGCACAGACCACAGGCTGGCTGAGCTACCCACATGAAACAACCTTTTTTTTTTTTTTCCTTTTCTTTTTTTTCCAAATTTTAGCATCCAGGCTCATTTTCAACCTCTTTCTTTCTGAACCTTCAGCAACTTACTGTCTTGTTTCTAAATAGGCATCCACCGGCTTACACATTCATATACACAGTCACAGATGGTTCAAAGACAAATCTGTAATCTACCATAAGAAAGCTGAGCTGATTTAATAATGACCACTATGAAATATCAATACAACCCACTCTGAGGGGATTAAGGAATGGCCAACTGACAGCCCTCAAAAAGCATCTGGAAGTGAGGAAACAGTCACAAAGCAAGGCTTTTTTTTTTTTTTTTTTTTCTTGTAGGCCTGGTATAAATAGACATTTCAATACAAGTCCGTAGAAAATACTATCTATAGAGTTTATTTCTTACCTATAGAAAATAATCACTCCTGAAAAATTTTTGAATTCCTCAAAATTGAAACCCATACCTGAATAAGGTCTAGAAGGTCTAAGGGAGAACTGAACTGTTAAGTCTGAAATTATGGTACAAAACCCAAATCTTGCAAGGGCTGAAGAAAATTTGACCTTGAATCTTTTCAAATTTTTTTTTTTTTAACTTTTATGTTTTCAAACTGTCAAATGTCTGAGCAGCCCAAACTGTCTTTTTCTAACAACCCTGATATCTATTTTCTATTTCAGTTTATTCAAGGTCTAGAAATAAGCCCAACTAAGACACGGTGATTACATAAAGTCAGTCACAGAATGTAGCTACTGCTACACACTATGTGAAACTGATTCAAAAGTCTTTAATGCTGTATGCTACAGTTGATCAACACCAAAATAATAAATAATAAATAAACAAATAAACCTTTAAAGAGTCAGTATGATAAATACATGACATTTTTCTCATTTAGTTCTATATCCCAGTGATTACTTGTAGTGACTAGTCTAACAGTTTTCTTCAGGTAAGATGACATTTTAGCATGACTGTCTCTTTTTATTGTTGATAGTTCTGCAATTCTGTTTCATTTGTTGTCCTAATCAAGAAAGTGTGACTTCTCATGTTATTTGCATTTTTTACTTATGTCAAAAAATCTCTACACTAGTAATAGGTTACAAACTAATTCTGTCCAGTTCCACGGTAGTGAGGCCTCAGATTTATCTAATTTGTTTTCAGAGAAAATTTGCTTTACCTTTCTCCGTGATACAGGAGGGATGGCATCAGACACAAACTAAACAACTGTGGGTACATTTTGCTGTTTACTATATCACTGACTTTCAGAAATGGATGTTTTGTTTCATGTAATTACTATGCAGGTTTTTTTCTTAGGATTATACCGAAGCTTTATCTAAAGTATCTGTCTGTAAGCCATTAATAGAGAACACATTCTTCATATCAAAATTTCCTTTTTCAATTATCTTTATCTTCCATTTTTTTTATATTACATCACATATCCCTCTTAAATATAGAAAAGCTAACTAAATATTGATGTGTCTTAGTGCCTTTCATATGAAAGAACAGATATATAGTAATTATTTTTTAATTCTCTTCCAAAAACTGTGAGGGCCTTCGACCAGGATGCAACAGAGACTTCAAAAGTTTGATTTACTGCCTAAAGCTAGCTTTGCTTAATGGTAACAGGCACTTAGGATTTTCCTCAGAAACTCTGAAACTGCAGTTAATAAACTGTGCATCTGTTCAACCTTTTAAGTACAATTTTGTCACGATGAGTAAAATTAAACAACCCCCTCACCTAAAGCAGACTTAGAAGAAGACTTCACATATTTAACTGCAGAAATTAAGACAGTATACTTATGACAAGAGGAAAAAAAAAAAAAAAAACAGGAAAAAAAACTACAGCAAAGAAATCAAAAACCAGAAATATGTGTATTATGGGAGTAGCTATTAACAGTGGTGCCTTTGGCCTAGTATCACATACAGTTGTCTGTGCCAGAAACACTTTGCTGGCTTTTATTTTCAAGTAAAGCATAGTTTATTAAGCATTTCACAAATACTTCCCATATAGCTGTTCCAATTTCATCATGGTATATCTATATATCTTACCAAAACAGCTGAAAACACTCTAATTCTATATGAATCTGTTAAGGTTTTATTGGATGGGTGGTTGATAACAATGTCTGTCTTGAGATTTTATGCAGTCCCCCTATCTCATTGAGATAAACAGGGGTGCTTATAAAGACTGTATCAGTTATTAGAGTCTTCACAGAACATCAGGGCTTCCTGGTCTTCTCCAGGGAAGTTGCTACCTGAGGTAGCAGAAGTTTGTAGCAATAGTGGAGGGAGGTATGTGAAGGGCTATTCTAATGTTTAATATTTTCCTTTCTTAGCAGAGTCCACTTATTACTTTAAGCCCTCTGCTTATTAGGTGAGACTGCCCTTCCACAGGCATTGGGGCAAATGTAACAGTTTGCTGCCGCCAAAGGGAACGCCTCCCTGGTCCTCCTTTTCCCTCCTTCTTCCTTCCCCTCCTTCCTCCTGCTCATTGCCCTACTGCTCAAAGTCACCCTCTCCTGCCCTCCTCCTTGTGCTGCCTCTAGGGCATTTTGAGACTTTCACTGTCTCAATTTACTTCATCAACCTGGCAGAGAACTATCCAGCTTTTGCAGAGTTGTATTTCCTCCATTTTAATGAGTTACATGGAAGGGAAAATTCAGTAGGTTTTTAGAGCTGGCACAAGTTGAACCGTGGGACCACATGGCCAGGATTTTATTCGAAATCTGGTTGATATCACAGAGATAGGAGAAAATGTCTGTCCTTAAATCAACTGCTAAAGCTGAAATAATACAATTCCTTTTTAAGGTGTCACCCGGAATACATTGAAAGGGGAGCAGCAGGTATCCACCAGCAAAACTTGTGTTCAGATGGAAAAAATGAACATATCTATTTCTCTTTTATTGTAAAGGCAGGTCAGAAATATTTTGTAATTCACTGTGTTAAAAGCAGCACTGACAGCAATACTTCGAGCAAGTTCTTACCATGTCCAGGATCTTGCAAGTAGGTCACAGTCTAATACCACTAATGTAATCTCTGTTTTGTGCCTTAGGCTAGACTCTGTTGATTTAATGTCTTGTTCAAACTTGATATGTTCTACTTACTACTGAGAAACTGGGAGCCTGAGATGGGACCAGACCCAAAAGGCTTTTAGTATGTTTTATTAGTTTGTTCAAGTTTCAGTGAAGAAATCTGCTTTGTAATTAAATTTCTGGTAATTTGAAATGGCAGTTTGTTGTTTGTTTTTAGGAGCCAAAATTAACACGGATTAGTTTCAAAAGTTTGGAAAAATATATTGCAAGATTTCTTTATTTATTTCTTTTTTTTGGCCAGCAGGTCTAGGGAAGTGATTGTCCCCCTGTACTCGGCTCTGGTGAGGCCGCACCTCGAGTACTGTGTTCAGTTTTGGGCCCCTTGCTACAGGAAGGACATGGATGTGCTCGAGCGAGTCCAGAGAAGGGCGACCAAGCTGGTGAGGGGTCTGGAGAACAAGTCTTACGAGGAGAGGCTGAGGGAGCTGGGCTTGTTCAGCCTGGAGAAGAGGAGGCTCAGGGGCGACCTTATCGCTCTCTACAGTTACCTTAAAGGAGGCTGTAGTGAGGTGGGGGTTGGTCTGTTCTCCCACGTGCCTGGTGACAGGACGAGGGGGAATGGGCTCAAGTTGCGACAGGGGAGTTTTAGGTTGGATGTTAGGAAGTACTTCTTTACCGAAAGGGTTATTAAGCATTGGAACGGGCTGCCCAGGGAGGTGGTGGAGTCACCATCCCTGGAGGTCTTTAAAAGACGTTTAGATGTAGAGCTTAGCGATATGGTTTAGTGGAGTACTTAGTGTTAGGTCGGAGGTTGGACTCGATGATCTTGAGGTCTCTTCCAACCTAGAAATCTGTGTCTGTGTCTGTGTCTGTGTCTTTATGTTATTGTAAATTGAAGAGAGGACAAGGAGAGCAGTAAAACAGGTGTTTATTTTATACCTGGTTCAATATGTGATGAGATAATTTCACAGTTCACCTACACTTGTGAACAATCACTGTGTAGTTTTGGTGGTTGATTAGTGTTATTTATGCAGAACAGCTCTGATGGATGTGATTTTGCCATTCTAGTTGGCAAAGAGCAGAAAACAATCTAATCTTGTAAATCACATTTGTTATTTATAAAGTTGGGACTATATTGTTGGGGTGTTTTAATCCTCCCCCTTCCAATGTAACTACATGAAACAGATAGGAAACAGCTATACAGAAACCTCCATGGTACAAACCTATCAAAGAACAGTTTGATGTCTCTGAGTCCAGCTGCTATTCACAGCAATAAACTGCAACCCCAGTTACTGCACAGTCAGCATTTCTCATCCATTGCCCTAAACTAGAGGGACTGACTCTGAACTGAGGAAGCAGTTTGGTTTTCTTTCCTATTTGCTGTTGTGACTGCCCAAACAAACCCAACTGTGAAGGTGCCTTTACAATTCAGATAATTGTCAACAAAAAGGATCAGGATTAATTATGCTCATTTGGTCATTGTTATCTTAAAAGACAGGAAACAATGAACCATATCCAGCCCTGGCATAAGTACAGTCTGCACAAAAATAACTACTAGCCTGTTCCCTGCAATTCAGCATGTATCTGTTAATTAGTAGGCTTTGTCTTTTAGCCAGTTTGGTGCTCACGAGATAGTGTTACAGGCCAAACCAATTTTGATTCAATTTTTCCAAAATCAGGTGCTGTGAGACAATATGAAGAAACTTACTGAAGTCCAAATATTATATACATATTCTGAATATATTCCAGTTACTACTACTACTACTATATAAATATATATATATATTGTCTAGAAAAGCATATTTTTGTGAGCAAGTACTCCTGATAATTCACATAGTCTGGTTTTCTTTTAGTAATTTGCCATATTTTAACTGAAAAGAATGAAAATCTATAAAATACAATAATCTGGGTGCATTTTGTCTTCTCCTTAGAAAGGGAAAATCCTTTTTCGGTTTTGCATGTGTTTATGAACTTACAGTTTTCTGTGTATTTCCAAAAAGAATCTTCATTACTTCAGTAAGATCTCCCCTCCTTCTACAAGCCTGGATATTAACATTCTTTGGGAATTCCAGACTAATTAGAATTAGATCAAACATTGTAAAAAAAAAAGAAATATTTGTTCTCTGACTTTACAGTATTCATATAATATATCAGATTTCTTTTTCTGAAACTATAGTATTTTAGTCAAGTTATATTTCTGCTTGAATTGGAATCTAAAACTATGACTTCCTCTCACCCAAAAAGATTTGAGAGTAATCACTGTTGCCAGTCTTAGCATTGGCTTCTGCAATTTTGTCCTCGATTTCCCTCTAATAGGACTAAAACCCTTAGAATTATATATATATATGGTTAAATATATCACATCAAAAATTAAGCTACAACTACTGTCAGAAACAAGACTAGATTTTTTTTTTGTATCTCCCTGCACTCATTGAATTGTCACCTTTTTGTGATTTGCCTATTTCTGTATTTACAAAAATTTTTGTATGCACATTGTTAAAGGAATCTCTTTGCCTCTCAGAAGTACAGTAGTTCACTGTTTCTGCTAAGCAAGTTCACTAATAACACTTGGAATTCCACAGAGTAGGTTAACATGCACACTCCATGTTGGAGACCACCAAAACCATCACAGGTCTAGGGTCTAGGCTTTGACTCTCCTTCAGTGAAGGATCGAGACCCCCAGCTCATCAATCAAACTGGTGCCATACAGGATAATTCAACTGGGCATTTATGGTATTTGTAGCAATTATATTTGTTCTGTTAAACCAAGAACCATGGCAGACAGGCTGTTTGCAGGTACATCTTGAAGCTGAGAGGGTAGCAACAGAAGTCTTACCTATGGTAACAAAAAAATCCTGTGAAGACAAGATTTTCTACCACTCTGGATGAAATGAAAACTGAGGTTTCCTGGGACAATATAAAGGAAGTGTCACAAACCTGTATTTGTAGATTGGTATGTGAGAATCTTTTCCTAGGTTAAGTGTTTCTTTACTGTGTTTTCTGAGTGTAGTCAATTGCTAGTTTTATGTCTCCTTTAAATACAACTACGTAAAATTTGTATTTTGGACTAGTGACGTTTTATCAATTAAAAAAAAAAAAAAAGTGAAAATTTAATTAAATTCTCTCTAGTATTAATTTGAATCTACCTCGTCAGATGTGGTTCAAGAATGAGTTCAAGAATGAAACAAAAATGTTACAGAAGTTATAATGGTCTATGGGCTGAACTTCAGCTTCCTGGTCCTTCAAACCGAACCAACCATAGTGTCTGAAAGATCCAGATCCAGAGGGTGGATTCAGAGCCGTGACCTGGAGTTATCTACTAATTAATTCTGAGGGTAGTGAAGGACACGTGAAATCTCACACCTTTTATGTGTCTTCAGCAGGGATATGGGAAAGATCTATTAACTCTGCCTAGAAGCACTCTGTCAAATACCTAGATACACTGGAGGAAGTAATACTCACTTTTAAATATCTAATTTGAACATATAAGGTTTGTGCCTTGCATATATACTCACAACAGTAAGATGGAGACATCTACAACACATATAAATGCATAAATACAAATGCATAAATACAAATAAAATTACACAGTTATAAGTTCTATAAGTTATATATAAATTATATATGTTCTTAAATAAAGCTGAGTTACCCTAGAAAGTAACAAAATATATAGTTCAGTGCACCATAATACTAACCTTGGGAATCCTTGGGTTTTCCACTGTCTTTCCTTGAGATTCGGCATTGAAGGATTCCGATTTATTTTTTATGTTTTTTAAAATTTAAACTGAAAAATCAGACTCTTACTGGTGTGGAAGCACACACCTGCATATAGCAGCCATTAACAGTGCACCTCTTTGTTGTCACAGGCATCAGTTGTCACTTTGGGGAATATAAACTGTGTCCTATTAGCTTAGTTATTCCACATAGATACCCACCACACCAAGGATCGATGTGTTTTATGACTAAGTAATGACTAAATCCAGCTTCTGAAATCTGAAGATCAGAAATTCACATTTCATTAATTTTTCAATAAGCCAATATTTTGGTAATGCTTGTGCTACAAGGCATTGCAGATTTTTGTAAAAAGAGTTTAATATCATATGTTATAACACACAAAAAAGAATCTATATAATTTAAACCCTATTGATAAGCGAGTTAAGAACAAATCCATGAACAGTTATCATCTTGCATTTATCTATTAGTCTGTCTATGTATTTGTGCAGCACTCAGATTGCCTTTGATTTCACTGCACAGAACATTTCTCATTCATGAAGAGTGCTATCTTATTAAAATTTAATTTTGAAGCATATTTAAAATTTAAACATGCTTATGAATTAGGGCTGGAATGATACAAAACTTAGAGAAAAGTTTTGCTAAAATGCAAAAAACAGTTGAACAAGAAGATCTCAGCTCTTCCTCCTTCTACCTGTTCCGCTGCAAATATTGCTGGTGACACCATAAGTAGACCAGCAGATCTCTTGAACTGAAGAAATTAATGTTTTGCTGTTGTTCTTGCTGTGTTTGCCATGAACCATCCGTGCAGGGGAAAAAAAAAAAAAAAAAAAAAGCCTTTTTGTCCCTTTCTTCTCAACACTTCAGGATTAGCTAGTATTCTAAAGGCGATTTATTTGGTATTAGTACAAATAGATAAAGAAAAAAAGCATCCATTCACTCTCCTAGAGGGTTTTTATCTTTTCCCCACCAAAAACAGAATGTTGAATGGAAGACAAAACTATGTCAAATTTACCTGAAAAACTTCCAGTTGTCATCCTGTTAACAGATGATCTTCAAGCTTAGTTTGATTTGGTAAGAATGTTCCACAACAGCAGAAGAGGTTGGTTTTGCCAAATTATTTCATTTACAGTGAGGTTGAAAACAGCTGCCTAGACAAAAACAAGTTTTGTTTTTGTATTTATATTACCTGATGTATAGGACTTCACACAATTTGACTTACATACCTAGTGTACCAAGCAAGATGAAAAACACACAGATTTTTACTGGCAGAGGGAAATGACAAACTTTTTTTAAAAATGTAATTCCAACTTCTAACTCTCCCAAAACATAAGTGTTGAGGAGGGTGGAAAAGTGAGAACAAAACTGTCAGAAACCATTTAGTTACACTGCAATACTCAATCTCGAACAATCTGAAAGTACAAGTTATATCTCCAAATCTGGGAAACAAGAAAATAATTCCATTTTTAGCATCTCATAAGGATTGACAAGCATGATGTCTTGCCACTGGACAAAATATTCTAGAGGAGAGTCTTCTCTTTTAATCAAGCTTTTCCCTAACAAAGTATAACGATTTCTTATAACAAGGCATGGAAGCTATGCCATCCTGGCATAATTATTTTAGAATGCTCTTCCAAATACTTCCAAACAGGAAATATCACAACCTGAGGTTTCTCTCCTCAGCAATTTTCTAAAATGGTTCTTTTTTTTTTTTCATTTTTTTTTCTTTTTCTCTAAGCTAGAGTTAATCTGTCCTAACCATAATGATCTCAGGTGACACCATGCCAAATCCTTTCCCACTGTATCTGAGGTGACATGACAGTACCTTACACAGTGAAGTACAAGTTGCCAGCAATGTGACCTGATGAAACCTAAAAAGAATGTTTGGATAATGTAGATAAAAGTAGAAAACTTTGATCCAGTATTTTCATTTGTTGCTATCCAGAGAATAATAGGATGACAAAGTACTCTCTAGAACATTTCTATAATTCCAACAGACAAAGATATAAAAACATACTTTGTAGACATTGTAATGTACAAGACTATTATAACAGGATTTAAATGCCTACAAAAGTAGAAGTATTTACAGTTGAATTTCTGAATAGATTGATCATAACTAGGAAAAGAAGGGGCTTTGTTTTCAACCATAAACATATAACTATGTATTTTAATCTAATACAGATATTTTTTTCTAAAATAGTTGAAACTCTCATCAGTTGAAGGCTGGGCCCTTCAAATGTTATCCACCTCAGTGAGCAGTACGGAACCAGCTTTAAGGTCCCTTCCAACCCAAGCCACCCTATGAGCCTACAGGCTTTAGTGGGCTGTTTGAATAAGGTGACCATTTCAAGATGAACAGTGGTTAAAGGCTCAGGCCTCATGTTTACACAATAAAGCTGAGGCACACAAACAGTAGAAAAGCTATAGAACAATTTTGTCTTCCTAAAATGCATGATTATAAAAACTGCTGATGTTACCCGAAAAAACTAACTTTCCTTTTAACAACAGAGTTGCACCAGAAAATACATTTTCAATCTTTTTTTTCTGACCTCATTCACACAGATTTCACACCACTCTAATTTCATATACTTTAATTGTATTGCTTTTGTTTTTCCTCACTGTAGACATTCAAATGCAAACCCTTATTATCTTTCAAAATAAATTGTTCATTATTTTAACAGCTTCCTGTAGTCAGAGCCTCTCAGCATGTACCACATTTCTGTTTCTTAAGTTAGAAATGTAAAGCAGTTGGGGGTATAGCTGTTTTAACGTCCAGATTTGCTTAGGGGAAGTAAAGATGATTTTATGTTTCTCTGTTCATTTATAATATGCAATCTTTTAGCTTGTTCAGCTATGTTTGGAAGGACTTATCAGGCATCATTAGTGAGAAGAATGGCAAAAACTAAAGCCAATACTCAAGCAAAACTCCAGTTTAGCTCCTTTGCAGAACTGAAGTCATCATTCCTCTGAGAAGCCAGATATCAGTTCTCTTCAACAAAGGCTTGGATCTTAAATGAACGAGCACAGTCCTAATCCCTGAGAACATTTATATGCATACTTAATTTCGGCACAAGTAATCTGGTTGAATTACCAAATGTTTGGAAAGATGTTAAAAATTTTTAATGCTTTAGAAAGTTGAGGGCTGAATGATTAACTGCTCAAGAAATATAGTATCTTATCCCCTTATTAGATAATTTCAGCTGAAATTAGATAATTAAATTTCAGCTGAAATTAGATAATTTCATCTTATTTCAAGTGTGAAGACAGATTCACAAAGTAAAAAAGTACAGGGGAAAAAGCAGGCAAAGACATTTTGGGGAAAGCTGTAAAAGTTAGAAACCTCTGTTCCTAACTATTTTTCTGGGAAACCTGAAAATAAAAAGCAAATACTTACACATAAAATTTCAAAATTTAAACTAGGATTTTACACAATCTTTGCAAAACACAGCATTTTAGCTAATTAAATTTGGCATTTCTATTGTATAGAAATCCTGAGAAAGACAAGGCTACATTTTTTTTGACAGTTGACCTTATAAAATGACTACTTCCTAATAACAAAGACTTCCTGAAAAAAAAAAATCAGAATGATTTTGAATTTCATGATAAATTCCTGTTTGAGCACTTCTAGAAGATTACATTCATATGTCTAGGTCAACTAATTCTGGGATTAAATGAGACCGAAGGACTCCCTGTCTACAATTAGAAGTCTATATTCCTCCCCCTTGTTTAAAGTTACACCTTCACATGGGCTCAACTATCTTTCCAGTTTCCTATCTGCAGGGACTAAAGCAGGAGCCTTGTCATCCCAAATTCCCTTTAAGCCATTAGTGAAAGATAAGCAATTCCTCAGGGTGACCCAGGCGTTAAGTGATTACAGGAGGAATCTAAAGCAATGAGGTTTTTAATGCAGGTACCTGCAGCTGTGTAGGATTAATCTAGGCCAGATATCCCACAAGAGGATGTATTATGAAATAACGATGCTAAAACATATCCATAAATTCCAGCTACTACCAAACCTTCATGTAAAGCTCTTTCAGTAATAAATGAACTTTTAACACAATAAATAATGAATAATGGTTTCAGGACTTGACTTTATGTAACATTGACTATTTGAAACTAGAGAAAAGCATGTAACAACAACAAAAAAAATCTCTGCTCCTTGTCTGCCTCAGCAGTTCAGTCAGTATGAGCAGCTGCAGAGTTGATCTAAACACTGTAGCAAATGTTCCTAAAAGATCCCTGGATATTGAATAAATGTAAAAAATGAGAAAGTGTTGAAATGACATAGCCTATTATATACACAGCTCTTGAAACATGTATATGACCTTCTTTTTTTTGTACCACCTGCAGGAGCTCCACCAGAATTGGTATACAGTATGGAAGAGAATCTAATAAGGCTAACAAAGAAATAAGATTACTATGCCTTAATTGTTTTTAAGGAATGTTAAGAGCTCCTTCTTCTGAGCACTTAATACTTGAGATTTAGTCTCTGATGTATCTCTGTCAGCCAAAGGTAGGATGACGAAGGGCCTCAGTGTTTAATTCCATTTGGGCCTCCTTGTTCCATCTGAGTGCAGGATAAGTGCCGTTTTGCTTTGTGCAAGCTGCATCTATACCTTGGCAATAGTGCCCATCGATAAACTGATGCTCCAGTAGATATGACCACATGTCTATAATGGATATACCCATAATAAAGAAAGTTAAGGGAACAATTTCACATACTAGACTCAAAATCAACCCTACTGCCCAGCGGTTAGTTTGCTGCCTTCTGCTAGTATTCTGTAACTAGCTCTCCCCAGAGAAGTTTGCTTGAGAGACTGCTAGAAAAGGTCTGTAGGAGTGTCACTGCATGAGTTTCGGCTCCCTCCGTAGTATACAGCAATTATCACAATTTCTACCTCATACAGCAGAATGTCTTAAACTCTAACAACTATACTCTTAAAAAGCCAAGACAAAGGCTTTTCTCAAAATTACTTGAATCGGTGTAAAGTCTTAGATTTCAGTAATCTCTGAAACTGTCTACACAGAAGACAAGCAAGCTTGTGTCTGTCAAATCCAAGCCTTCTCTAACTTCTGAAATGGATCTGCATGAGTGGTATAAACTAAAGGGTAAGTCATATATGCTTGTGCAGACTACGGGAGGGTACTAGAATAAAGTAGGAAACTGGTGGCTTTCCCAGAAGGCTTATCTATCTGCTGTTCTACCAATTGAGCATGATGTACTTGATTCCAGCATTGAGCAGAGAGAATGGTTACTCTGAAGCCAAAATGAACCGGGCAGATATTCCCAAGGGCCTGATCTTACACACAGATAGGTTTTGCCAGCCAAACCAAGTAAAGCAAACAAATGAACTCAAACTGACAACCCTCATGACAGTAACTAATAAGTTTTGAGAGTTAATCATGCTGTATTTTGACAGATCACTGATGAACCCTTTCAGATTTGGCTTGTCAGTCATTTATTAGGGACATCTAATGGATAGCATACGAAATAGGCTTCTTAAGTATAGCTCCTGCTGACAGTTCCATTTAAAAGTGAAGCATTTATTAAATTCACTCCAGAGCAAGTGTCAGCTTTTCCACAGGAAAAAGCCTGCTTTGCGTTAACAGTCTCCACAGGTCTGGTAGGGGAGTTCCTCATCTGTGTGACTGTGGCTGCCACAGGGATACCAGCACAGTTAACAAGAAAGAGGTTAAGCATTCAGGGGAGAGACAGGCAAATACTACCAGAGTGATGACATTATCATATTAATTTCCTCACTTAGAAAAGATAATTGAAAGATACACCCAGAGGCATTTATATTTGAAGCTGCTTTTGCTGTTGAGGGTTTATTTTATTTTATTTATGGATAAGATTGTTGATAGGAACTATTATTCCTATTAATTTATGTTTTTCCCCAACATAATATAGCATGCAAATCATAACATTTAGCATAAAAATTATAGCATGAAATGCCTTTATACAAAATGTTTCCTAGTGTCTTTGGAAACGAGTCCTAACAAAACTCTTGCTAAATGGTCAAAATCTTAAGAGAAAAGATTAAAACAAATTCAAGGAAGTGTTCACTGTTATTTTATATGGAAATTTGTATCTTTAGCACAGACAAAAATACAGCATTTCTAAAAGAGAACAATAAAACAAAATAATTAAACTGCATGAAGAACCCGTATGAGAAACAGGTGACCAGGGATAACATATTACATTATATATATTCTGAAGCAATATACGTTTTGTGAAGGAACCTTACAGATTTTCATTCATGGTCTGTAAATTTAATTATATCAAATTTGAAAAAAAAAAAAAAGGAAGGAGGAGGAAAAAAAGAGGAGGAAAAGAGGAGGAAAAGGAAACTAGATTTTACAAATATACTGCTCAAAGAGAATTTGGCTTGGATGGAAATGTAACATTCAGGGACAGTTGTGGCTAAGACCAGACTGAGTGTTTGCTGATGAACTAACTACCACTAAGATCCCTTTATCTATCTTCATATAGTCTTTTCATACCTTTTGGTCACTTGTTATTTGAAAGATTTATTATGGTTATGAATTCAGATTTATTGGTGTCCTTCATTATACCCTAAGAGCATGGTGTGAGAACAGATAGGTGATAGAAGACTGAAAATAGAATAAGAGCATTATAGCAGAAAATTAAATATATGAAAAATACATAAGGCATTTCAGCACAGCTTCAGCTTTCCAGCAATGCAAGAAACCATGCAGAGACACTCATAAAAAGAAGCAGGTTATCATAAATGCACAATGATTTTTTTTTTATAAAAACATTTTATTTGTTTGTTTTTGAACATTCAGCTTTATAACTACTAGATTAAATAGTCTGAAGTGCCCTCCTAATAAGAGCTGCATAGTTTTCAGATAGCGATAGGTAGATGTGAAGAATACTACTCTCCCAAATCTATTTTATCTAAAGGAATCTATTTCATATGAAGAAGGAATAAAAATTCTGAAGCTTTAATGGATTTGAATTCAAGTGTTGTGCTGGTGGGCTGGGTACGGGGGAAGAGTTGTTCAATCCAGCAGTGATTCTAATGGTAGTTAAAATCAAATAATGTTTTTTTTTTTTTTCTCTCTCTAATGTTAATGTTGATTTTAAAAAAGTTTAAAGAGTGTTAGAAGATTCAGTATTAAATAAAAGAGGCATAAGAGGCTGATGCTGTGCATATAGAGGAAGTCAGGAAAATGCAAATCCATGTTTGACAGAGGCTTCCTCATATTAAAAGGAGAAAAAGTATGTATTTGATTCTAGATTATTATTCCCATTGCTCAGAAATACTGTCATTAGAGGAGAACAGTTGATTCCATGTATGAAATCATTATTTCCCAGGGCATTTTTGTCAGGTGTCTCAAAATAATTAAGTTTCTTTCTCATTCTCTGTGTGAAACCACTGAGGTGACTCAGAAGCCTGAAGACCTTCCTAGTGGCCTAGTATTCATTCCTAAAGCATAATATGCTTAGTAATACTATATTACTGGTTACACTATATTACAAGTAATATTTTCAATATTACTAGAATTTATGTATTTAACAAGTGTTAGAAGCAAGAGTGGGGAAAGATATTTTATGTAAGCTTAGTTATAAAGTTATCATATCTGAAGTTTTAATAAAGATTTTTTCACCGCAGACAGAAGGATATCTCACATGAAAAACAGACACTGAACAGTAGAGCAGTAAATACTATCCTACAGAGGCTCCAAAGCAGTTTCAGTTGTTTCCATACCCACAGCAGAATAAAAATTATAGACATTAGTACTCCACAACTTTGCAACCTTTATAGTCATTCACACCATGTAGACTGTTGCCAAATTACACTTCCACATTAAAATTAAGGTTGGCATTTTACATCCATTAGGAAAGATATGACTGACCCCTGGCAGTGCAACATAATGGAAGTTTCAAGCTCTCTGGATCTAAATATCTTTGTTATATCTCAGGCAGAATAAAATCTTTGGAGAAGTGAAACTGCAGTTATTTATTCGTAAAGAACTTACTGTGCTTCTGAGAATTAGCAACTAGTAATTCAGATCCTGAAGCTGATCTTTTTTTATTTCCACTCAGTCTTTACTCATATAAGGAGAAAAATAATCTTACCTCTACAAAAACTAAATATGGATGAATTCATAATTCTGTCAAGACTTCAATAAATGTTCCTATGAAATATGAATTGCGTTTAGGAGGTAACCGAGCACAGAAACTCATTCATTTGATAAAGAAATTTGATGAGAAAAAAATAATCAAAGGAATGCTACAAAAAATTCCCCTACAAAAGGAAGGAAGACATTGACTTTTACTCTCTCTTTGATTCAAAGGACTCCTGCAACACAACAGCTGTGCCACAAAAAGTCACAATGAATGTTTGCCATAGCAAGGCTTCCTGTGAAAAACAGCCAAAAGATTGTTCAGTGACATCTATTTGATGGTTGCACACATCTGTGTGCTCTGCAAAACTGCCACCTCTGCTTACTGTCAGAAAGGAAACAGGTAAAGCTCACTAAAGTCAGTTATTTCCTTAGAGTTAGATCTGCTTGGAAAAAATGTTGTTCCAAAATCTAAGATAAATGAAGTAAATTTCCCTGCATTTCAACTGTACATTATATATATGTCTCCTATCCACATTAAGAGTTTTTATAGAGGTAAATGTTGTATTCTTTGGAAACCCTTAGATAAACAGGATATTCTAAAAAAATAAGCATTTAGGAGGGACATGTTCTTGAGGGAAAAATGACTGATAAAGAAGAATTTATATCAACTTAGTTGTTCACAGAATTAGTTGGATTGTTTTAGGAATTGCAATATTAAGCATTCACAGATAGCAAATGCTAGAATAACATCTACCTCCTGGATTTTTTCTTGTTAAAAATTAACATATCTTTACCAATTCTGTTAATCTTTTTCTTTTTTTTTTTTTTTCTTTTTACAAAACTGTATACAGCAAATTACCCAAGAGGTGTATCTGCAATGTCTGATTTTGCTAGGTAGGACATAGCATTGTTTCAGGAGCTTTCATCAACATGTAATAGAATGAATGTGCTGAACTCATTTTCAACAATATTGGCTTGGTTGAATGCGAGACTAAGTGACATGGATGCTCTCTTCCACCCCCATATTCACAAGACAAATGTCAAATATTTCCAGAAAGAAAGTAATCTGCAGAGCTGCTGATCTTGAAATGGGTTGGAAGTATACAGAAACCCAAGAAGTGGCTACATAATTTCCTCAAAAATGAGAAAAAAAAAAGCCAAACAAACAAAAAACGTAATAGAAATTACAATGCTCACAGAAAGATAAAAAATTAAAAATAATAATTAAAAAAAAAAAAAAAGAATGGACATCAGCAGCCAGTCTTGAAAGTATCCAAGTGGTAATTTAAAAATCTGCCAACATCACTGCCTAAGGATGCTGCCAAGGCACAAATTCATTTGCTAAAACAAATACTTTAGACAGTTTGATAGCTAGATCTGTGACAGCTGTGACAGTCCGATGACTGAAACATGAAGGAATGAGAGAGATACTATATGGCACTTAAGCAAACTTACCAGGAGTAAAACATATTTCCCTCCTTTGTTACCTAAGAGGACTGCAAAACCCCCCAGTTGTTTTCTACAGCAAACAGTGTGTTTCTTGTCCTGAATTTTATCATTCTGAGGGCCAGAACCTCTGCCAAGGCTTTTCATCTGCAAATGCATGTTGCAATAGAAAGTAAGACCAGCCTGAAAGTATTAGTTGCTTATGTGTTTCTGAAAAACTAACCACATGAAGTAGTTGGGGTGAATTGGAGCTTTGGCCCATCTCATCTGAACCAACAGCAGATCTGAGACTTCTAGACAGCCCAGACTAGTGGGATAGTAACACTATTCAGTGCTACTGAGACGTGGGTACTTTGTTAGACATTCAGCTGCTGTAACTTGATCACAAAGTTAGGAATGAAGATGAATGCCACATTTGGGATGAGGGAGTTTATTCTGCTTTTTCCACCACCTCAGACACATAGGAACTGTGCACTTAGTCACATGGTCTGAATTTCTGGGTTGACCTGTGTGGTTCTGGGAGTTGGACTCAATGATCCTTGTGAGTCCCTTCCAACTCGGGATATTCTATGATTCTATGAACCCTGGGTCCAACAGAGGGGAGGGAGAGATCTCCTTCCTAACCTGTTTCCCAGGTCTCTGACACTGAAAGCACTGCAGTCTCCTGTACTGAGACTGCAGCACCCTTCAGCTTAGCCTTCTGCAGACTGAAATGTTTTAGGTCAGCTGAAAGTACTCACTTGTCTACAAGGAAGATAAACCATATTTCACACAGGGTGGGTGAAACTGAATGGTGTGATATGTATGAAAATGATGTCTATCACCCCAGCCTTCAGGAAATTCAGCAATCCTGGCATTACTAACACAGACAGGTAAAGAAAAGAAGCATGAAACACACGACCTTAAGAGGGTTAAAAGACTCTGAGGATTGAAACTCTTACTCCTGGCTACTTTATGCACATTTTTATTTCCAGTTCTTAATGGAGAATAATTATTGACACCCGCAAAAAAAATTGTGCAGAGCGAAACTTGAAAAATACTTGTTCCATTCCTCAGCTTCATTCTGGAAAGGATTTTATCATTGATGTCACCACCAAGTGGGCTATAAACAGTAAATCCAGTTAACAGGAGAGTAGAACAAGTCAGAACAGTAAAAAAAATGTTTTGTTTTTATACTCACCTCCAAACTCAGACCCAGCAGTAATTTCAGGTTTAACATCTTACGATGAGTATTGTAGAAAAAAAGGCCAAATTAATATTTATCATGTTTCAAATTGTTCAAATAAATATTTAGATACAGATTTAGTGGACTGAGAGAAAACTTTTTTTTTTTCTTACTCTCAGCATGCAATGCCCATTGTTCTCAGTAATGATGGATGGTTACTGGGTATTTTTCAAGACTTGACCCAACTGTTTAAAATGCAGGTACATCTGGCACTTAAAGACAACACTTCCCCTTCAGTCTTTGTGCTCTGCAAATTCTCTCCTTTATTGCTCTATCCTAGCCTGTCTTTAGTCACATTATTATAACACCAACTCTACCACATATCTGGATTATTTAAGGAAAAGCATACTAGAGTGTGTACTTTTTTCTTTTGCTTAAATTTGTAATCCAGATTTATTTTTTTAGATTAAATATACCAGCATGTAATTCCCCATTCAGCAGCTTCAGTCATTTACAGCCAACTGATTTGCATGTGGATTACATCAAGCCATTCAAATAAACACAGCTTTATAGTTTAAATGATTTTGTGCAGATGCTGCCAAGCAGATAGATAAACACAACACATTGTTTCTAAACCTGTCCCTGTCACCTTTCTGGTGTATATGTTATCTTTTCAACAGCAAAGTCCAGCTACATATTTACTATGTTGGGTGTCACTCATATGTGGTTAACCAAAATGACAAATATCGCTATTCTACCCCTCTATAAGTTGTCTAGGTGGGTTTTGTAACAACATCATCAACAACAAAAAGTTTATATAGCTAGTAGAAGCTGGTCAGACTTTGCCTGCAGAAAGATTAAAGAAAATGCAGCCTGCTTTGAGTAAAAAGTGAGAAGGGAAAGAATCTATCTCTTAGAAGTAAAATGTTACCCTATGGATCAGCCTAAGACAAGAGCTTGAATAGGGGTTTCAAGATGCTGTGTGGTAGGAATTTGATAGATTTCACATCATTGGCCAAACGATTTATTTTCTGCCAGCCAGAACAGTGTTTGTAAACTGTACTGCCTGGTGACTGATGATGCCAAGGACAAACAATGAACAGAGAATAAGAGAAGAGATGAAAAGAAGCTCTGCTGGCATAATGAGGGGAAATGGTCCTTTATCATCCTATCAGGGCTACTGCCCTGTGAGTTATACATCACTGTCCTCTGCCTCACAGCCTGCGATAAAGACCACACAATAAATTCATTAAAATAAAGCATTCAGAGTGCTGCAAGTATTTTTATGTGGTAACAGGTTTGTTTTTCTGACAGTTTTACAGAAATGCCCATCTTTGTTTTGTTAAATGGAGTGTATCCGTTCAGATATAAACTGAGCTGTGTTCATGATATACGCTAATATCTAAGCAACAATAAATGAGAAGCACACTTCATTTGATAGCATAAATCTGTTTCAAGACCATTTTGAACTAAACAGTGCTTTTTCATTGCCTTTATGCCAGACTCAGAAGACAGGAGCACTCTATTGGGTCTCATTTTCTTTTGAACAATTTAAAACAAATGAAGATTGGTTTATGATTTGCTGCAGTTTGAACCTATCAAACTGAGTTTAATAAGAAAGTTAGTGACTTCAACTGTCTGTTTGGCAATCAGGAAACTCTATTAAAAACATAACAAAACTGTAAAAAACTCTACGAACTTTTTTTTTTTTTTTTTTTTAGGAAAGAATTGACCTTTGATGGGGTACATATTACACAATTACTCTTTTTATATTTACACTTGCTAATGAATGGGAATCCTTAATGAAAATGACTGTCTGTTCAACAAATACAGTTACATACCTTTCTGTCTTTGTGTAAAGCCACAAGTATTATGGACCAGATTTTGTAATCTAGTAATCTTAATACAGGTAAAATTTCTGTGGATTTCAGCACTAAATGTGACTTACAGATTTGGACTTACGTTGTTATGAAGAAAACCACTTCACTAAATGTAAGTGTTTAGAGTACAGAAGAAAACTCAGTTGGAGACTTTTAATTTTAGCAACAACGATTTTTAACCAAACCTACCTTAGTGGTAACCTGAACTTTTCAAAGATATCCTGTTGCACCAGTGTCACTCACTTGATCAGGAGAGCTGTCTTTAGTCAAACCAGAACACACATAGTGAAGGCTTAATTGCTTCTGCATCCACTTTTAAAAATTAGTTTGCCCATATATCACTATTTTTTTTCCTAAATCTTTCTGAAAAATGAATACAACAGAAGGTTAAAGACTAAAAGGTAGACTAATTTTAAACATTTATTTCATCCTCTTTCTAGTGTAAGGTATTCTAGATTCTGGGTTCTCACAACCCAAAGACTCATATTTTTCCTTTATTATTCTACATTATTCTTATATTTGTAGCGTTACATGCTTCGAATTTAATATCTCAGAGATGCTTTAGATTTTCCCCTCACTAGAGAGCTACAAGAGACTCCTGATACCAACTATTTTTTCTTCTTTTTGTTGTCTTGTAACTCTTCCTTTACAGAATACACAAATTTTGCTTATTTTTACTACTTTAGCGTTATAACACCCACAAATGGTTAGTTAATCCATTTGTTAACTATTGCAAAGGCCCTAACATTGTAAAACATACAGTATGTCAATGTTATCACTACATGAAGGAAAATGAATGACCCCTTCATACTTGTCTGAATCCCTTAGGATTTTCTAAAACTGAAAAGCAAATCTGGCCTGTTAAGAAAATATCATGAGCAGACTACTTTTTGTATCATACATGTATGTTTTAAGGCAGAAGTCAGTTATTTCACTGGTAATGTACTTTATGCATTCAGAATCCCAGTCTACAGGTGAACAGGTATTTGAAGGAAAATTGTCTTGACATTATTTTTTTTATATATATTACAGTGTGATATCCCTCAAACAAACATAAAATTAACATCTTTGGCTAAATTTCTCAGGCATTTATTCCTATCATGTTTGAATGTATGTATTATATTTACATTTCTTATTTCATATATGCAGGAAAGAATTAAATACTCTTCTAAGTACATTTAGCTTTTTCATACTGTAACTTTCTTGTTATATGTGATTTAATTTGAAACACAAAACACAAGAAACTCAGTGGGCTGTGTCATAAATCATAAACATTGATTAATAAAACTCAGCATTTTCCTCTGCCATTAAGCACTCATGGTAATAATTCAATTTAAATAAAAAGTTTGACAATTTAATTAGTGCTTTCATAAGAAAACGAATAACTAAATTGCTTATAAGGGAAGAATTGAGAGAAAGCTGAAATTAGGCTTAAAAAGTCTGCTACCGTAGCCCCAAAGCAAATGGCAAATGTATTTTATTCTGTTTGGAATATGTTTCACCAATATTACCACTTTATACCGCGGACATCCTATAAAGTCCCATTCTAAAAATCTCTGCAAATCCACATTGAAACATTCAGTATCTTAGGCTTCAAGAGACACTAGACAAATACTAATCTAGTGTCAAGAGACACTAGACAAATACTAATCTTTTAGAAAACTGCCAAATCATCTAAAGTTTAGGAGAATAGATGGAAAAAAACTCAATCTCTCATAAGCAATGATTTTTTTTACTGCCTACTTGTCCTTCAGGTAATTCATTTTTATTTAGTTACTGCCTTTTCATTTTCCTTTAATTGCTTTAATTGAAAATGGAAACAACTTTGCTAATAAGCTACTAACTCTAGGCATCAGATTACCTATGGTCTCAGACTTAAAAGTTCAAATACAGACACATGTACTGACTGCACAGGTTTTGTGATATGAAATATGCATCAAGGTCCCAAGCCATGAGTCATACCTTTTCCCTCCAAGCCTGAAAGCAGCTTAGGGCAAGCTTCAGGAGTGAGACATCTGAGGCTTTTTCAGTCATTGTACTCCCACTCCCAAGGGAAGCCGGAGCCAACAGCCACAGGTATCCTGTGCCTTGTTTCCACCCATGGCAGCTGATTTCCCAGCAAACCCTTCCCCTCCCCACAGCTCCACTTCCATGTTGGCCACACAACAGAGCCCAGAATTGAGATTGCCCTTACCTGCAGTGCAAGAGGTGCAGTCCATTTTCTGGGCAGGGGACTCCTGCTGTCACACAATGGATAGGGCACAGAGATGTTTCAAGCATGGTCAACTGCAGTTTACTCCCTCTGCCATCCTCTTTCCATGGCTGGAAAATAAGGAAGTGGTCACATGGCAGAAAGAAAAGGGGCTGCTTTGCAGTCAGTGAATGCATTTCTTTTTGATCATATTTCTGGTGTGCTTTCATAACAGGAGAAAAAGAACACCTTAGGCACCATTCTTATTTTATTAAGACGTTTACATAAATATTGAAATAGCCCACTAAAACCAATGGTCCTGTATCAGAGTAAAACTACTGTGAGCAAAAAATTATATTAATGGCATGGAGATGTCTGCTTATAGAGTTGGCGTTATAGAAATCATTTATTTATATAGCAAATACATGATACTGGAGAATGTATTTGAAATACCTTGAAATTAGATAGATTGTTTTCTACTTGCATGAGTGGAATCTTGAAGTAGTCAGCAATCTAGTTGGTCTTTAGGCTATTGTAAACATCAAGACAGAGTAATTCGATTGCTTTTTAGTAAAAGCAAAAATAGTAACAGTAGTAGTAGTAGTAAAATAAATCTAGTAGGCTAGGACTCCCATTACCTTGTCTGGACTGATTACAAACTTTGTATAGTATTGTTACTCTTCTCATCTGGAAAGTATGTAAGGGGAGTAAAATATAGTATCTCATTATTCTACCAGGTCTGATACTTTGGATCATTCAAGTGTGTTTTCTTTAAGAATTACCCACATATTCCTTCTTCTTATATAAAAAAAAAAATCTGTATGAAGAAAGCCATTTTCTGATTCTTATCACCCTGGATGAGTTCATTCAGAAAAATTACAGTTAATTTTCAGCCTAATATCCTGCCTCCCAGTTATATTTCTGACCCTACCCAGAAAGTAATTTTCATTCTTCCTAACACCAAGAAAGAAAAAAAAAATAAAGCTGAATGAACAACTGGGTGACAGGGATGACCTCTTTACTGTACAGAGAACACAGAATTAATGTGATATAAATACCACTGTGTTGTCCACACAGCAATCACCTTTCTGTCCCCACAACACTATCCATCCCAGACCTAAATTCCACCTATTTAGAAGTTGAATATATCCATCTTTCTCATTTCATTATGAAATCAGAAGGGAAAAAAGATGTATAGACCAAGCAGAAATCATAAAGAACACATTCTCAAGTGCAAGGAACACTCATTTTGCACATTCAGAAATAGTTGAAGATATTTGACTTTAGAGTACTCACAGCACATTCTTACCTACATTTTATTCAACTTTCTTCACCTTTAAGTGCATTTTGTGAATATTTCTGATATTATTTTTATATTATTTTCTGATATTATTTGACATTATTTTCTGACATTATTCTGATATTTCTGATATTATTCTGATATTATTTGATATTATTTTCTGATATTATTATTGATATTATTCTGATATTATTTGAATATTTTCACAAGGAGGATAATCACCAAATAAGACTATAAGTACACCTTTGTTCGAAACATTTTCACTACGTTTAGTCAAGTAACAACTGGAATACTAAAAGAATAGAAATGGCCTTTCTCCCAATCTTTTATGTATTTTAAATGATTTAATGTTGAGTTCTGTCAGTGTAAAAAGTGCTATAAAAACAGTACTATGAAGACAGATTTCTAATTCCATCAGAAAGAAAACACCAAGGCTCAGGTTGGAATCCTGTATTTGGGTGTTTTCTCATAAATCACAGTCATTAAGCTATATGACTCAAGTTAATGGCAATTATATCATTATAAATCAATATTAATTAAAGTGAAAATTAAACACCTATCACATAACACGAGGCTGCTAGTACAACAAAAATTGGAAGGTAAGTTGTTATGCAACAGGAAAAGAAAGAAAATTACTTTTTAAAAGGGCTTTAAATATATTTTAAAGTAAATTAATACGATTTTAAATCCCATCAAACTGTAGAGATTATTTTAAATTAATCTTTTAAAATCCACTTTTTAAAATCCTTCCAAATGTAATCCTTGGCTGAGATAAAACCCAATTCCATTTATTTTTTTTAGTTGTTTATTTTTCTGGTAAAACAAGCTATTCTATTTTAGATCATTCAAGCTGCTATTGAAGTCAATGAATAATGATATTTCTTATGCAGTAGGGGCTTAGTCAGTCCCCATCATCCATGGTTTATCCAAGGGGATTAACCATTTATAATCAAATCTAGGTGGATTAATTGTGCCCTGAATAGGAAGACTCAGAACTGGCTCAGTGCAGAACCAGTTCAGATCAGCTGGGCTTCTTATAGCAGGTGTGGTGCAAGAAATGTGCTCTGCTGTGAAATGGAAGTATTGAAAAATAGAATGCAGAGACTCAAGTGATGGTACACAGTTAGCTTGGGTACAGTCGGATTTGCTAGTCCCCAGTTAGATGTCTCTGCACAGTGCTTAGTCCAAAGCAACTGCACATGCAAGACAGAAGCCAACTCAGTTCTCACGCTTGCTAGCAAACCTGAGTAGCTCCCCAGGATTTGAAGCAGGGGACACTAAAAAATTTTGAGTGGACAGACATGAGCAGACCCTGCCTGCACTGAGGGAACTGGCAAAGAGCTGAAGCAAAATGAACACAAGCTCCCTGTGAGCAGTGCCACACTACAATCATCTTTGCGTTTCAGGTGTTTATGTGGCTTTCCTGTTCTTTGAATACCTCAGTCTCTGATACTGTGTTTGATGTGGATTACGTCTTAGAAAGTCAGTGTTAGAGCCTTCTCATATGAAGGGACATGGTCAAATTCATGAACTACTATGCTCAGGCAAAACTTTGATGCTACATGAGCTGAGCACTGCAGGCTTTACAGCTTCCTGTAGTGCAACGGTGGGTTGTGTGCCTCTGTAACAACACTGTGTTACAGGTATAGGCATAGCATGTATGGTGGAGAGAAAGACAGAAGTCTTCCCAAGTTGTCGTCTTTCCCCCAGAACAGGCTATTTACAAAATCTGCCCTCAAGACTGACCTCTGCTTTCATTTTCTGCACTAGTTTTCATATAATAGTTTGGAACAGAAGAAAAGGGAGAAAATGCATTAAGAAATAGCAATCAAGAGCAAAAGCTCATTTACCTGATTGCTTTGTGTAGAACAAGTCAATTTTCTTCTTGCCTTACAGCACATATTTTTTCATCATTTTCTTTATGTGCAAAATCTCTTTTTTTGGCTACAATATCTAGATAGCAGCTGAAAACGAAGAATGAGTTTTAAGATGAGGAAACACAAAGTCACTTGAACTCCACACAGCAAAGATACACTGTTTGCTAACAGATCACAAACAAACACAGGAAATGCATTTTAATTTCTTGTCAAGAGCAAGTCAATTACATGGCTGCATATAGTAAGAATCAATTTTTCTTATAATTTCAATGTCATCCCCAACGTAAGGTGTAACTCTGTGGGATACATAATGGAATAAAATGCCTAAATAATATTAATTGTTGAAGATTGAGAAAATGTTACTTTGCTTTTTCATTTTTTTTCCTACCTTTTCTTCTACTTCTTTAGAATTATTAATGATTTTTAAAAGTCTAACACTGAAAATAAAGTAAAATAAAGTAAAATCAGTTAATATCAAGTATCTTGTACCCAGCTCTTTGTAAGAAGTAAATTTATCTTAAGTACATAGCTTTGGAGGCATTATTCATTATGAAAAACAAATTACAAAATGTAGATTTTGGAAACCATATTACTCACTTATAAAGCTTTCCTGACTATTCTGAAATCATTTATGATTCAGACATAGAAGTGTTCTTAGTAGCTGTAATTGCATATTTTACAACAGTCTAATTGTTAATTATAGAGCACATCCATTATATATATTGTCTTGTTGACAGTGAATAGACATAAATTAGCTTAAGGAAAAGAAGACACCTCTGCCCACCTGCTTATTCTTCAGCCAGCAGCCTGAGAAAAAGTCTCACAAGGCAGATGAATGATAAATCATTTAACTTCTAATTTCTGCACTTTCGAACTAGACCAACATTGTCTCAGAGGTCCATGTAGCTCTCCACAGAAGACTGCTATGTATACTAGTAAGGGTTGCACTGATGTAATACATGGATATACATGCAATCATCTAGACTGGGTCCTGTGTAATCAACTGGTAATTAACAATTTGCTCTACAGAGAAGAACAAGGAAGGGTTGGCTACTCAGAGCTTCATCTCTCTCATGTCTGGGAAAAAAGACATCACATTACCTCTTTTTTGAGAGCAGTTTTTTGCCTGTAATTTAATATTCCAGTTACCTGTGCACTGCAGGAAAACAGTGACTTGGCTGTTTATGGACAGACATATGGATATGATACATACCAGTAGGCCTGGTTACTGAAAGTCAGCTCTAATCCTGGAGCTGCGAGAGAGCAAAGGGAGACCTGTGCCTGTGTTAATGATCCCTGACAAGAAAAAAAAAAAAAAAAAAAAAAGTGGGATATATGAAATGCTGCACCTACTTTCAGAGTAGAGTTGGGCTCGGTCCAGACGTCTAGGAGTCCAGGCAAAGACAATCACTCTGCCTGCTTAGAGCATCAGGAAAGAGGCATTCACCTCTACCTGCTTTGCACCCAGTTATTTTTAGACACAAAGAAATTGTAGTAGTCCTCCTGCATGTTAACAAAAAGTGTGCTGGAGCTCTGCCTCTGATTCTTCAAGCAACCTCAGTGCAACAAAATAAAAAGCATGATGTTCAACATCACAGCCAGGCACTTCACATAGAAAGAAAAAAATATATATATTTTTGATTATATAAATGGATACCTGTTCTTATTCTTTCCAAGTACTGGCAGAACAAATTCACCAGGACCAAAGATGAAAAATTGCTCAAGTGTCTCAGGTTGTTTTAGATCCCATGTGGCAAAATTGTAAGTGAAAACAAGCTCTGACCCCTCTCTGAACACTAAGAATGTGCTATTGCTCCAACTCTTGCTGGAGCTATGTGAAGAGGATACACTTAATATATTCATGTCTTTCTTTCCTTAACAGTATGTTAAATTGAATTGATGAGCTATGATATTCAATAATATACCTGCTTATTGACAGCCTAGGGAAGTATGGAAGCTGAAAAGATTACATTGAACATCATCTTAGCTTGCCACAACTGGATAAGGATCAAAAAATCTGCTGCTAGAATATTCAATGAAACGATTTTGAAAAATTAAAGAAAAGTTTAGAGAAAAATGACTGCATGGTGAGGGACAAGTGCATAGTCATGCTGTTGAAGGTCAGATGAGTTTATATAACTTGTTACCTCTGAATCATCTTTACCCTGTATGAAAAATTACATGAATTTGAATTTAAAAGGGGGTGGTGATTTAAAAATATGGTCATATAATTTGCTTTGTATATGAAATAAGTGTTTCATAAATACTGAGGCTTAACAATATTATCTAAATTGGGGGGAAAGTGGCCAATGAGTGATTTTCATGCCTCAATTAAAATCATAAAGGAATTTGAGAGCACATCCAAAAAAAGGATTAGGACATTCTTCCATCATGTTTAATTCTTTTGTTTTCATGCTCCTATCCATAGTGGAGTTTCATTCATGGTAAGAAAGTGATAGAAAATAGAAATAGAAAAAGAAAAAAAAAAGTGATAGAAAAAGAAGTGATAGAAAAAGAGAAATAGAATGTCAAGGCAATTCTGTATAATTCTGAGCTACCTTAGGTGATGAAAAGAAAATAAGAACAAGTTATTCTCTTCAAAGTTCCAGAAGAATAATCTTACTTCATAGAAAGTAGTTAAATTGGCATCTATTAGTAAGAAAGTAAAAGAATGTAAAGAATTTAAAATTAGGTCATTATCAGCAGAACTGTGAATATACGATGCTAAAAAAAATAATAAGATAAAAATAAATCTGGCATTTCTTACCAAGTAAGAAATCACAAGGGGGAGCGGAGGGGCAAGCGCTGATCTCTTCTCTCTGGTAACCAATGACAGGACCTGAGGAAATGGCTTGAAGCTGTGACAGGGGTGGTTCAGGCTGTATATTCTTCACTGAGAGGGTGAAAAATGTAAGCAAACCTCATGTCATGCATACAAAACATCTGACCGTAGGAATAAAAGTATACATCATTAAATATTCACAGATGAACAGTTCCCTTTTTGGGGGTGAATGTCCTGGTGGTTTCTCTGTTCTCCCTGAGCTGTGTCAGATTTTATGGCACTGATATTTCCCTGCAATCACTTGGTCACTTCTTGGTTCTCTGAAAACTCTGGGGAGAGATATGCACTATAATGCCTGTTTTTTACATCTACAGAAAATGGAAGATCTTCCTTTTTTCACTCTCTGCTGACTTTATGAATTTAAAGAATCCATATACATGTAGCTATAGAAATGCGTGATACCCAGCACAGGAAACATTAGCTACATCAAACACCATTTAAATAGTTGTTAAAAGAATATACAGCTGACGACAAAGAGAGCTGTTAAATCCCAAAGCATTCAAAGAGTTTGACCAGTGACAGCTCCCCAAAACCTTCATGCAACATTCACATTTCCAAAATGTGAATGTCTAAATAATGAAATATTTTGACAGCAATAAGGAGAAAAGAAAAAGTAAATATGAAATATATTTATGTGGACATTTTAGAACTGATTAAGTAGTTAGGGAACAGTAAAAAGTTTTACTCTGTTTCATGAACAGGAAGATAATATTCCTGAGGGTCATTTTATCTCACAAATTACCTTTCTTTACTGAAAATCACATCTGAGGAATCTCTCTCACTGTCCGTCTGTTGCTGTTCTGAATTACCTATCTGTATTTAGTCCACTCTATGACTGGGGACTAAAAGTAGAAAAAAATAAAAATTAGGCTGTGGGATTTTTTGTTTGTTTGGTTTTGTTTGGTTTTGGAGTGTGGTGTGCAGGGTTTTTCCTGTTAGAAGCTGCAGTAGCACCAGCTAACAACATCCTAGAATCAGAGGCACAGACTTATCTGGAACTGAGCATTATTACACCCTGCAACACTTCCAGCAAATTCTCTTCCAGTCCTTTTTTTTCTGGTGACATGAGGTATTTATTTGTATCAGAGAAACGTAGTTCAGGAAGATTCATCATCTTAGTCAAAATGATTTAGCTCGATGGTCTTAACAATATATAAAGTTATCTCAAAATAGAAACAACAACAACAAATAAACTATCAGTAATGCACAGTACTTTTCCTTTCCCATAAAATATCTGGCTCATGGCTTTCAGCTGCAACTAAATGTGGCCAAAGGAATGGTATCTGAGTTTAAAGTGCCTTAAGAAAAAGAAAAATACCATTATTTCTTCTCTTTTTTATAGCTATAAATCAGAGATAAAATGTTTGGTGGTGGGAAGGATGTGCATATATTATAATAGATATAAATACCTTCTGAGAAATAAGAACCCGAAGTACGAAACATGGACCACTAGCGGCTCCCAGAAAAGCTACTGGGGCTCCTTGGTGTCACCTGGGTTGGACCCAGAGCAGCACTAGTAGCATTATTTTAGGTGGCCTGACTTGACCAGTTGTGCAAAAAATTAGGTATCTTAATAGAGACTCTGCAAAAAATAGCTGACTGAAAAGTGGATTGAACTAATTAGGAATTAACTGCAAAGTGAGGATAATTAAGGGATGTCTCTAAAGACCTTTCTGATCCAGCTGTTCAACTGATAATAACTTAGGTCATGTAAAGGTAAAATAAACAAACAAACAAAACACAGTCACACACAAAGAAATTGATTCCAAGGATGCTGTGGACATGAGATTCAATGGGATATGGGAGCCCCTGATTCACTTCTCTACTTGGACAGAGCATGGATAATTCCCATAATCTGTGTAAGTGCTTTCAATGTTAGAGTAACTGTCATAGAATAGTTTAGGCTGGTACAAACTCCTTAATATCATCCAGTCCAACCTTCTGCTTAGAAATACTAACTTCAAAGTTGCTTCAAAGGTTGCTTCAGACAGTCAAGTTCTGAAAATCTTGATACTGAGATTCTGCAGCCTCCCAGGGCAAGCTTAACCATTTCACTGTGAAATATTTTTTCTTATGTCTAATTTGATTTTTCTTTGTTGCAAATTGCAAATATTGTATCTTCTTATTCTTTCATTGTTCAACAAGACATGGAAAGAACAAACAAACAAACAAAACTATCCTTGTTGTTCAGGTAAGCAGGGATCTGGTCTCCTTATGTTAGTGATCAGACATACCATCAAGCTAAAGCCAATATTAAGGTGTCCTTCTATAATTAAAAATTTGCTTTTGAATTTCATTTTAGATGGCAACTTGTTGTCAATATGAATTAGCTATTGAGTATAGATGATGGAGTTTGCTATGCCTTAAATACATGACTTGTATGAATTGAAGCTTTAGACTATGACGTGTCAGTGTCAGATCTTTCTTTTATTTATCAGAAATCTTGCTTGTCACTGCATGAAAAGAAAGCAGTGAAAATTAATTAAGACTTTTCCATTTCTGTACCTTCATTCTAAGACAGCATAGCACAGCTGTCACTTTATGTGGAAAGTTTAAGGAATACTATACTCCACTGCTAAAAACAGGTCAAGGGCAGAAAACTTTCATGGTGATTTCAAAGTTTAAGTGCTCAATACACAAGTACTATGTTAACACATCTATGAAAACTAAACTAAAATAAATAAATTTTGCAGTTCCAAAAAAATGAAATGTCATTCTCTTTTCTTCCATTTAAAGATTGTTCTTGACCTTTGAAGACACTTGAAGTTCACTGAAAAGGAACGCTTACTAGTTGCAGCTTGTACTAAGCTAAAGAAGAATAAAACCACTTCAGTACAATAAGTCTAATTCAATGTATGTTCCTCAAGGATTTTTGGTGCCACTTGCCACATATTTGTATGTCTTATATTTAAAAAGTGATAAACAAAGTATTCTTTTCATACTACTAATAAAAAAGTCTTATAGTCTTATACACTGCAAACAAACCCAAGTTACGTAGTTGCAGCTGCAGTTCAGGATTAAAGAAAATGTGAAAAACTTGCCTTTGGTTCCTCGCAAAATTAAGACCGAATTCTGATATAAACAAATTCAAATGGTAATGGTTTTCTGTAGTAGCTGAGCAGTAATCATATAACATAAATTAGGGTGAATATCACACTGTACATTTTTGAAAACAATATATTTATTTAACTGTAGAAATGAGAAATCGGCTTATATTCTTACCTGTTCTACTTACTTTTGAAAAGTGGGACATCACATAGTAGTTTTGTTGTCATTGACACTCAGTGATAAAATAATCAATAAATCTGCCATCAGGAAATAACTTTTTCTCAGCTTAGACTGAAAGAAAACACTTTTTTTGTGTGTGTTTTGTTTGTTTATTTCTTTGTTTTCTTTTTGGTTTTGGTGGTAGAGAGTTTCTGGTGGTTTGTTTTCCATTTATAGTTGATGTGTAGTCCAGTATCCAAAAATCCTTGATATTTATGAAATAATGACTACTTTTGAAGGGCATTTGGAAAACAAAAATGAAGCTCTCCTGATCTCTTTTGGTAGCTCTCAGACTTTTCTGTAAACTGTTAGTCTTTTGGGAATGTCTTTTTGGCCTCTGTTGTATGGGAATGTATGAAATGTATGTTGATGACTCTAGTGTTCTTGATAAAATACCTACTGTTTGTGATTGCAGAAAATGGTCATTTCCATTGTTCCTAAAACTCAAAAAGAATTGACAGCAGTAACATTCAGCTGGATCTACACATAGAAAGCACTGGATGAAGTTGATTAACTGTTCCTAGTATGCTAAACTAACACTAAAATACCAGTACTCTTGGAGAACTCATCCTCTCCCACAAAGGTGAAAGAAGTTCACGGAGCATCTTCAGCCTGGAGAAAGGGGAAACATATTCCTGGTACATAGTGCATGGATAACAGAAAATTAGTGTGAGATGTTTTAACTGAATAATAGTGCCAATGTGGAAATGAGGTGGAGAGAATATAAGAGGTGCTAAATGCAGAGAAAATAGAGAAATAGAGGAGGAGAAGAAATATATGAAGGAAATGAAGAATGCGAAAGAAGACTGAATGAAATACATGAGCAGGAAAAATGATGAAGAACAGAGTTAGATGAAGAACAGAGTTAGAAGGCAAAGTGTAAAAGGCATGAAGAGGAAGAAGCAATAAGTAATAGGAAGACATATGTAATGAAATGAACTGTACAGAGAAATAAAAAGCAAAAATGAGAAGGTAAATTGGAGACAGATCAAGTGCTCAAATTTGAAAAAGTTACTTGCCTACAAGCAAAATGGTAATTCTTGCTTCATGTTAAGAAGAGATTTGACTGTATCCTCAGTTAAATTTAGTACCAGAGTCTTCATTTTTCATGTAAAAGATTCTGCAAACTCAAAAGAAAAAAAAATTTAAATCAAATTGATTTTAAAATGGTGTTCTGAGGCAGTCCAAAGACATTACCTATGCTCTTGCAGAACTTCAGCATTCAGGTTTTTATATTCTGGCATCCATCAAGTTCAGTCAAAAACCTTAACCAGTAGACAAGAGAAATTAAGCAAAATATATTAAAGCAACTGTTTTTGTTGTTGTTGTCATCGTTTTTGTGCCTTTTTTTTTTTTCTCCAACCTTAGACTTTCATGAAGTATGTTTTGTAATATGGAAGAAACTGCAAGAATGAGAGAAAAATTAATATGTTAATATCAAGGACACAGGTTAAGAAAATTAAGTTCATTTCCATCTGATAAATTTGAGATTAACAGAAAAAGACTTCAGTTCCTGTGGCTCCAAAAAGTACTTAAAGAGCAGTACTCAGAAAAGCTGGTACCAATGGGTTATTCAGTGAGGTAATGAAGAATGTAAAGTAGGGAAACATAAACTGAGCTGAGAAATGACTAGGCATGAAAGGCATTGAGGAAATAAATTGGCACAGATGGTGATTAGTATGTGAAATGGACCGCCAAAGACAGCCACAAAAGCTATAATAATAAACAAATTCCAAAACAATTATACAAGCACTTAGAAGAAAAAGAATATTACTGGGTACAAAGTCCAGATATTAACAGTGGGACATGGGTGACCTGTATGTCTCCTTTCCGTGGTGAGGTGTTACTTTGTTGTTGTCAGGATACACAGTATGCCACCAAACGTATTTAATGTCCTGGGGGAAGGAGTTCTCCCCACTACACACTGCTCACAGCCATTATTCTGCTGCCTGTTTCACAGACTTGTTGCACACACACATTCAACAAATAGGTGTGAAAGTTAATTACTCCTTGGAGAATGAGACATTCTGAAAGATTTCTGAAGAATGGCATCTTAAAGGGAAATTCACAGTGCATGAGAGAGATTTAAAACAAACAAACAAACAAAACAAAACAAAACAAAAACAAAACAAGCAAGCAAACAAATAAACAAAAAATTCATATAACCCATCTCCCAGTCTCTCCAGAAAAGCAGCATCCTCCAAGGAGAAGAAGAAGAAGAAAAAAAAAAAAAGGTATAATAATGAATTAATTAAAAGACTTGAAATATTTCTTCCCTTATATTAGTACAGGAGATTGATTATATAGGCTGAACAGTTGTGTTTGCTTGTTTTTAAATTAATCCTATATTCACCATTTCTATTAAATACAAAAAGTGCATGTGTGTGCATATAGATATGTATACTAGAACTTTTAGTGAGTACATATAAAAGGGTGCATGGAAATATATTTGCTTTTAAAAAATTAAGTTACATAAGTTTGTTCAGGCATATGTAATCCAATTCTGAGGTTTAAAATTTTCCTGTTTTCCTCTGAAGTAGATTGTTAGACAAAAAACTAAGCTGTTGTTACCTGTGCTGCCTCAGGAAAAGGAAGTCAAGCTGCTACCTCCAAAATGATGTGCATCTTCTGGCCCCAGAGTACAGACTGAAGGGCAGAATTCCAAAGCCTGCTGTCACAAGAGCAAATGCAAAAGACTTGGAAAGAGCTGGAAAACTGTGAGGGATACGGAAACCTGGAGAGGAAAGGGTTCTCAGCGTCTTGGCTAATTCAATGTCCTTAGAAACACACAAAATCTGACCTGCATGATCATTGTTTCTCAATCAATTCTTTGGAACAATTGTCTGGCCCATTTATTATTGTTTATTTTATAAAAGCAGCAAGCAAGAATCAGCAGTGTTTAGTAGGTCACAATAATCTACACAAGCAGGTCACCAGGGAGAATGGAAATGAGTGGCATTAAAGTACCAACCTGCAGTCATTACACATTAGGAAAGGAAAGCAGCCAGAAACAGTGCCAAATTATTTCATCCTGTTTTTTATGAGCTTTTTGAAATAAGGAGGATTATGCAATTACTATTTACCCAGCAATATTGATAATAATAATTATTATTATTATTCCTCCTATTAAGACTGTTTCTACAATCTAAATAGAAACAGTAACTGTTTTCATAGTGTGTATGCAATCAGTGTGTTAGGTGCCTGGGAAGCTGGCAAGCTGGTAAGGAAAGAATAAGGTAACAAGGATTAAATAGAGGTATTCTGGCAAGAGCAAAATGTCATTTGTAAGCAAGAACAATTGGAGCCACTATAGAGATACTGACCTTCTTTTAAGCAAAACAAATAAACAAACAAACAAACAAAATCCTGTAATGCAATGTTTTTTTTTTTTTTTTTTTTGTGTATGCCAACCTCATCTTTAATGACTTGAACATCTATAATTCATACAGACAATTTTTCTCACTACATATTGATCTGTTTTTACCAGTATCTGTTTCCTGTAACCTTGTCAATTGATCCTTAGATTTTGAATGTCTTTTCATAGGCTAGATCTTTTACTGAATTTTTGGCAAACATCTAGGACAACATAGATGATGACAAAGGAACAACAATGGCTATTCAAACAAAACACTTTCCTGCTTTTCACTCTACCTCTCTACCTTTGTGGGAAAGGTATGAAAGATGAAAACTTTCCTGTTTTAATGGCAGCAATTTATGAAGTCAAGACTGAAAATAAAGAAGTAGAGGGAAAATATATTTGCTATGCTTAAAGCAAACGTTTTAATGGAACTATTCATACTGATGAGCATGTCCTTTCCTGGTTAGTTACAGCTAAATGTTTTTACTTCCAATGTGTTTCTAATCTGCATGAAATTTACCATCCTCTGTCAAGCTGACTGGGTTTGCTAGGTCCTTTCAAATTCCCTAAATATCCTGTTTAATTTAAGTTAATTTTTAATAATTGGATGACATCTGAAAATAATTTATCATTTCCTTTTTCACCCAATGCATCAAGGTTTTTAGTAAATACATTAAGCCATGGCCTAATATGAGTTTTGGAAGAATCTACTGCGCAGCTGTGAAGACGAGGGTTTCGTTTTACATGAAACATACAAACAAACAAAAACATTAATTTTTACAAAAACATTATCTCAACTTATAATCAATGTGAAACAGTCCATACTGAAATCAAGTAACTGTGATTATTCCACACAACTAGTTGCACACAATCAAAAGAAACGAAATTGTACATAACAACAGTTACTGCTTAGTAACAGTAATGTAGCAGTTTTTATCAGTTTCTAGATCAACTTACATTTTGAAGGGTATATTTCTGGAAAGGGAACTGAGAGTCACATATTAATTTTTTTTTCTTCTCTTCATGCATAGCTCTGTTTTAGAGTGAAACAAGAACAAAACCTTGACACAGAAGTAAGATTAATACAATGTAGTCATTGTAGTCCTTGAAGTGTTAAGAACCAGAGTTTTTAGGACTACGAACAGATGGAAAAATAGAAGATTAGAGATGAAACTGCCCAAAGCTACAATCCTGTTGAACAATTTTGGACAGAAGTATTCTTCATGCACTACTTTCATGCACTGGAATTTCTTAGTATTTCTCTGTTGTCCTGCACTGATGAACAAACTCTTTCTGCATAAAATGCACAAAATAATGGGGTAAAACATTTCAGCCTAAGTATATTTGATCCACATCTGTTTAGACTATGATAGGGAGCAAATAAAGAAGGGAGAGAACAATTGACTCATAATGCATTCTGGGGCTACAAAACCATCTAATTCATCCACCTTTTCAGAAGTAAAAAATGTATCCCTAAAGCCAAATACAGATTTTCAGGTCCCTGTTCCAAAACATCCCAGCCTACAAAAGATTTAGGATATTTATTAGGTTAATACATTTAAGAAGAAAAAGGCATCAAGAAATATTAATACCCATTTTTGGGGGTTGACCTCAGTTAGCAGCTAAGCCTTCACACATTCTCTTGCTTAATTCCTTGACTGGGTGATATGGGAGACGACCAGAAGAGCAGAAGTTCAAAACCCATTGGTTTGGATAAATACAGTTTAATGGGTGAAGCAAACTGCATGTGCAAGCAAAACAAATTAAAGAATTCACTCACTGTTTCTCATTAGCAGGTAGGTGTCCTGGAGCGCAGGACTTCAGCGCATGTAATGGTTACCTGGGAGGACAAATGCCATAATCACAAATGTCTCCTGCTTCCTACTCCTTTCCCAGAGATTTTCTGTCTGAGCACAAGGTCATACGGTAAGGCATATCCGTTTGGTCAATATGTGTCTGCTGTCCTGGTTGTGTCCTTTCCCAGATTTTTGTGCACTCCAGTGTACTCACTGGGGCAAAAAGAGAGAGAGAAAGGGAAAGAAAGAGAGAGAGAGAGAGAGAGAGAGAAAGGGAAAGAAAGAGAGAAAGAAAGAAAGAACGAATGAACGAACGAACGAACCTCGAAAACCTCGAAGTTGTGCAAGTACTGCTCAGCAACAGCCAAAACACTGATGAGTTAGTTATCAACACTCTTTTAGGCACAAACCCAAAGCACAACTCCATATGGGCTGCTATGAGAAAATTAACTCCATCCCAGCCAGACCCAGTACACCCACCCATGAACTCCAGTCCAGATTCCAGTTTTCCTGTGCCTGAAAATAACCAGCTCCTTCATCCATGCAATGACCAGAATCAATGAGAGATGTGAGTAATTTATGTATCAGCTTTTGCAGTGACTCAGTTGGCAGATGTTTTAAAGGCTTATCCAGTTACTGGGTTGCTTAACTACCAGAGTTTACAAAACACCAGCATTACGCTGGTTCAAAATAGCTAGAATCTGCTTAAGAGGCATGATCTTCTAATAATATAAGACCCCTCTAAAGGCTCAGAAGAAAATATATTCAGTGGGTATGATCTGTATCTAGAAGCTTGAGCTTCAAGTGCAATGCACCACTTCAGTACAGTGGTAATTACAATAAGCTTGCTCAAAAAAAAAAAAAAATCTAGTGTCCTATTTAGTACATAAAGACAGTGTCACTGTGAACTGTTGCCATCTGTAGCTTCATTAAATCTACTGATGCAGTGTCATAGCTAAAATCATAAAAGAGGAAACAGTTCTGTGAGTAATGAAATGCTATTTATTACAGTGTGGTCTCATTTTGTAAGGAAGATTTGTGGAAAAGATGAATGGCTTAACTGTGACTCATAGTTAAAGAGATCATGGCTGGAATTACATGTAATTATCATTTCTGAGAAACAGAGGTTTCTCACCTCTAAGTTTGGACAAAGTGTCAAGGATTCTTGATTAGAAATCTGCCACCTTTACAATGCTGTGGAAAGCACAGGAAGTAAAGCGGGCAGTCAAATCAACCTTCATTAATCTTGTATGCTTTAAGGTTACAGCTCTTATATAAATAGGATATTAAGATAAATTACTACGAGTCAGTGTTCTGCCAGAAAAACAGTCTCAAATTCTTTTGCTGGCATACAGCTTTGTCTGTTTTAAGCCATAAACAAACTGTGCTATATAGTAAGTTTATGTCCCTCAAGCAGATGGCACTCTGATTACTCATATTTGTAATAGACTATTTCTACCCCCACCCCCACCCTTAAGAGAAAGCTAATGATGTGAGATAAATTTTAAGCATCAAAGCAATATTTTAAAATTGCCTTTGGTTGGTGAACTAACTGTGGAGGATTTCTTAACCCCCACTACTCCCATATAATGTGGAAACTGAAAGAAGCTCTTTAGGTCCATTTTCATTTCATAGTATTTCCTCATTATATCATCAGCTGTGTTTTCATTAAGCCTGAGACAGATACATTCAGCTCCACAAATCACAGTCTCCCTCAAATACAATTAGATTTAGAGCAGAAGAAAAAGAAGGAAGATAATGTAATTCAAAATGTCTTTCCAAATTGGGATAAGTGTCTTAGAAAATATCCAGCCTTCAGAGTCAAAAGTTGTTTAAAATGTATTTCTTTAGCATCCTAAATGCTTACCGGTCTTAGAGAATAGTACCAGGAAATATTTTAGATCCAGCAGCATGCTGAATTTGAGGATAATTTGCATCTATAAATACTCTGAAGAAAGGAAGTGTCGTTAACTTTTGAGGGAAAGGTTTCCACATGGACCCTGTAATACTCTATATGTTGGTCTCTTGTGGACACCAAAACTCAATATCTGAAGACTCTTGTGACTATATTTTTGCTTCATAAAATTAGCTTCTGAGGTGTGATGTTAAGTGTAAATCTTTCACTGCCAAAGTCAATGATGCAGAAAACTGAAATGCATGATAGGAGTTGTATCAGGGCAGCTGAACCAAGGAAAATAGTGTCCAATTCCAGTAACAGTTTCTGTTAGCTCTGAAAGTGAGCAAAAATAAAGATTCTTGCATTAGAAATATTAAAACCCTATGGTCCTCTGTGATGAAGGTGGTATATAAGGTATAAAGAATCAGGTGCCATACTGAAACAACATTCAGGTTTAGGTCAATCAGATAGAGTCTCCATTACTCCAGGTAGAACTTATTTAGATCCAGGCAATAGTCACCTATTCTTCAGGTACAGGAAATTGTCAAAAAAGTTTTGGTTTCAAAGTTTCTAGCCAATTTTTTAGAGATTAAAAATAATGTCTAGCAAATGCACTTGATATCTGTGATTAAGAAGATTAACCCACCTGATGCATCAATTTATGGAAGTTCACCACAGAGACAGCCTTAAGAAGAGGTAAGAAGGTCTGGGGGTTGGCTTAAAACTCTGTAGTAATCTGCTCACGGAGAGAAATTATGGCCAAGCAAAAGGTGAGTCAGTGTTCAAGTTTTGATTAAAAAATAAATAAAAAAAATATTAATACAAAATATAAAAGGTATTTGATCAAATCTGAAATGAAATAAAATCATCATGCCTAAGGGCCATAATCGTAGCAAATACAAATAAAGGTATGAAAGCGTACGCAATCAGACTCTTACTGCCAAATTTTGGCACCAGCATTGGAATTTCCTAAGCAGTGTTTATCATTGAAAATATTGCCACAGTATTACATTTATTAAAAATACCAAGAGCAATCATTCATCCAATTAATCACTTTTCTTTCTAACATAATAAGGAGTACAATATGTTTAAGTGCAGAATAAGTAATTTAATCAACTGCATGGAGAGTATTCACTGAATCAGACTGGATCCACCAGTCTTATCATGTGTGTTTTTCATTGTCATTTCTTTGGTTATTTTAACGTACATGTTTTTCTAATGCTTGTACTAAGATAGATACCAAATTAACTTGGTATCTATCCAGGCCTTTATAGTCCTACATACAACCTCAGTAGTTTAACATGTTATCTTTTTTTTTTTTTTTTTTTTTTTTGAAGGCCATTTCATGAGAGTTTACAATATCCTAAGAAATTGACTTTGGTTGATCAAGCACACACACTGGGAAAGAGAGAAAAAAAAACCAAACAAACAAAAAAACTAACTGTCCCAGTTTTCACTGCAACTATGAAACTATGAAATTCAGAATTCAAACACTCCATGCAATGATCACTCAGAAAACAAAACTCTGAACACAGTTAAAAGTCCAGAGTATATCAGCTGGATAGATTATTTTTTTCAAAACAGCAGAGATGCCATTTTGGATACAAAGTTTGTTCTCTTCCATTACTTACAGCAAGAAAAGATGTTCTATATGATTCCAGTAGGTTCAAATTTAGTATATGTTTCAGAATTGTTTCTTAATTTCCAAAATAAAATTTTCCAGCTAGACAGTTATTTTTTCATTGCTTTTTTTTTTTTTTCCCAAATCAAAACATTTTGGAAATATTTTTCCCAAGGAGAACATATATATTATTACAGAATATAATTAAAATAAGTTATGGAACTATATCATGTTGTATTTTGTCTAATGGTAGAGAATAATTAAGCTATAAATACATATTTAGATTATATTAAGTGGCATATTTTCCAGTTGGTGCACAGTAAATTAGCTGTAAAAGTCCTATTAGTGTTAAGTAGAAGCTGCATTACTAAATCTGTTTCCATCACTCCAAGGTTTACCACTTAAGTTAGCAGTATGCAGGAAATTCAATGAGAGGAATTGTACTTCTCCTTATATATAGATTTCAGAGTTAAAAAAAAAACTCAGTATATGCCAATACTCATTATTTTCAAGCATGATGTTTAACACCTGTTACGTATGTATTGTTCTGTCAAATATAACATAGCTCAAATTTTAAATTCAAGTTAGCAGGTAAACTATAGATTGAGACATACCATCAGCTTCATAATGAAAATCCTAGAGGAGGCAGTTTCAGAACCCAAGTCTGCTTGTTATCCCAATTTCTTTTGCAAGATAGATCTGTGCAACCAGACAGGACTTCTGTTTACCTATTACCCTGTCAGATGTTATCATAAGTTTTGCAAAAACATCACCTGTGTAGAGAAGAGATCATATAATTGCCCAAAGCAGAACTAAATCACAAGTCTGTGCCAGAGATCTTTCACAAGTCTTAAAGAGCATTTTTGTCTTTCATGTAAACCATGGTAAAAGTTTTCACTTCTAAGTCTGTAGACAAGTCTCAACATTAAATCTGGTAGGAAACCAAGTTCTAAGAACTCTTGCAATAGGTACTTAGAAATAGTATATCCATGTCAAGCTTCATACCAAACCTGAGACCAGTATGTACATGTGTAAAGTCAATGTGCATAGATGAAATAACCAGCTGGAGAACTGGTGGCACTGTAGCCACAGCTACATTGAACTCAGTATCAGCAAATTCACAATTGCTTCCGTGACTACTGTACTGGGTGTTTTTCTAGGGGAGTATTTTAAAGGAATAATTGCCGTGGTTCCATTAAAATAAGGAAGCCTAGTACAAAGACTCTGTCATCTTGGTGATTTACTCAAAAACAACAGATCCAGAATTTTACAGTATTTTTAATAAGACTTTAAAAATTCAATGAGATTTTTTTAATTAGAAAATTCTGATTTATTTAGCTTTATCTAATATCTAATAGCACATCTGTTGGTTCCACCATAAAATGGAAGGAATCTTCATTCACTAGTTTTACCACAGAGACAATAAAGTCTTCAAAATTGTCAATGTATGGAACAGACTCTGCACTTAAATTAGAATCTATCATCATTTCAGCCACATCAAGACCGACATCAATAATTAACCATACTTTAAAAAGACACAGCAACTCAAGTTCTTCCCCCCCCCCCCCCCTTTTTTTTATGAGATATTAGTTAGGAAAACTTTAACATCCTTCCAAACTAGCTATGAATATTTTAATTGCCGAACAGCATGTCCAGTAAACTATTGTGACAGAAAAACATTTTCATTATATGCTTATGTTGTATAAAACATGTAAATACTTCATTTGTTAAGGAGGCTAAAGACTACGTCCCCAGTTCATTACTAGCTGTGGAGTGTACTTGAATAAAAAGACATAAATTATGTGTGACAAGAAGTTGTTGAAGGAAATGCCTGCCATCTCTTTGATCTTGGTCCTGAACTCCATGGAAATATCCTAAAAACTATATAATAATAATAATAAAGAAAGTGTGAAGTAAAAGGAACAATGAACCAGGCTGTGTTATCATTGTTGTGGCACTACACAGGAACAGAAGTGCTGAGAGTCATGACACCACAGCCAGGGTCTCGTACACACAGCAATGCACATGAAAAAGTAGCTGAAGCTTCTGAACTTTCATTCTGGTCCTATTTCTTCATATGCAAAGCTCTGGACTTTGGCTGATCTTATAGGAAAATACAGTTGTGTTTTAGTAACATTGTGAGCAACTTCAACTTCTGAAAGAACTTCGTAGATAATAATCTCAGATCACGCAGTTTCATCAAATTTGTATCCATACAGGCTGTGATATGACTCAGAGATTTCAAAAACAGAATTACTGGAAAATGGCAAAGGAATATGAGTATTTATGTGTGTGCGCACAAAACTAAAGCAAATAAATATCATGCAAGGAAATGCACATCTATATCCTTCAGGCCCATAATTGCTTCATTATCTTAAAGCAGGACATCAAAGAACTACAGGTCCCAAACACGACAAGTCAAAGGCAATTATATTAATATATCACAACATCCATGTGAATGAAGCAGAAAAGGTATATTTTTTAAGTTTCCATTTAAATACTTTCTATAAATCACCCTTTTATAAAGTAATATCTAAAATGCAAAAATTAAAAATTAACAGTCACAGACAAACAGCAGTATATACAACATTGATATAATGAAATAACCAGCCACGGCCCATGTTATACTTTGCAAACCTAGTACAAAAAATAGTCTTATACTAGTGTCCAAAGTTTAGATTTTTATTTTTAGAAAGATTGAACTGACAGGTCTATAATAAATTCCTAGCATGGAAGCTTGCTTTTAGTTCACTTAAGGGCTGTCTATTGCAAACTTATTGTAAACTTATAAGTCAACAGAAACACAAGTAGATAAGTATGCATTAATATTCTCTTTAAAGAATACTGCAGATTTGTCACAAGAAGATGTACAGAATCTATTTCATATAATATTTATATTTCTCTTTGTCTATTGCAGATTTTATCTGGAAAACTTGACATTGCTAGCACTCCACAAGTCTGTGGAGTCTGCCCAAGACATTAAGTCTGAATGTCACCTTGTTAGCTTTTTGTTCTTTTGAGAAATAATGATCAGGTTCTTCCTAACACTACATCATTTGCTATTCAAATACCTTGATGTATTTTTCTGCAGACTAGCAACTACAGTAATGAAGAGACACCTGGAACTGACTTTCATTTACTGGAACAGACAGGCCATTATGGAAAAAGCCTCAGTGTCTCAAAAGACAGCTATTGCAGGTCTTCCTCCCCAGATGTATCTATTCAGCTATAAATGCTAACTAGAGGCATCTGTGCCTCCCATGACACAGCTACTCCAAGCTTCATACCAAAGCTGTAACCAAGTCCTTTTTGATACACATTGATTAGTGCTGCTTGTCAGCATCTTTGATGGATATACCCTTGGAGAGAAATGCAGACATATGGCAAGAGCATAGATGAGGACTGGAATCACCTGCAGCACATCATTGCTAGGATATGAACCACTGAACATTAGACCACTGAAGAAACTGCCCTGACACACTAACTCATAGCACAGTGCTCACAGGAATGTCACTCTACATTCTTTAAAAATAAACAATGTTCACATATATTTAGTTATCAATTAAAAGGTACATACAAAAAAAATTACATACAGTGGGATAATTTTTTCAGGTGGGACTATCTTCTGGGAAAACAAGCAATGATAATTTTAGGCCTTTGTAGACAAGCATATATTTTTATTGCAGGTAAATACAGAAGACTTAAACCTGCTGATTAATATTGATATTTACTAATGAAAATTCACAATTTACATGGAGCATGCTTAAAATAGGCACATTTCTCAGTTTGTTATCTTACCATAAAATTCATCCTTCCAGGTTCTGCAACAAAGGGGAGTTTCAAGCTTCAGGATGTGGAATACAGGAACTTCTTAAAAATTCTATCTCCTAAAATGTGTCCTTCTGGAGAAGTGTTTCTAGTGATAAGCTGCACTCATTAATGTTTCTCATGATTGTCTCTAATAATGTAAAGATTGTCTCCCTTTTAAGTAAAATGTTGTCCTGTGAAAATGTATTTTACCATTTCTGTTATAGCATTTCAGGGGGTTCTACAGTCCAAGCTTTTAAAAATAAAACTTAGTTTTGTGTTTCCGTTGCCAAATTTCCTAATGGACTGAAGAAAATTTTTATTCTTGAATGATTATTCTACCTACATGCTTGCTGTACATTCTTTTATATGAAGAACTACTCAGACAAGGCAGGTATACAAACTGCCAGAATAAATGTCATGTACTTTTGTAAGAACAATAGGTTGAACAGTAAGTACACTTCACTCTTTTTAAACCTAAGGGGAACTTGACATTTAATGAGTAAATATGAAGTCTATAATACTTCAGATTAGAAAACAGATGGAGAATAGCATTTTTGGACTTTACACTGGGAGTTTAAACTTATCACATTGTTAAAAATGAGACTGCACACAGCAATAGGAACAATAGTATTTTTCTTTTTTTCTTTCTGTAGCATATGTAGTGTGCAAACAATCGCATAAATAATGCGTTGCTGGTGATTTCTCATTCAAGAAAGCCTTCCCTGTGCAAAGCTTACTGAGAAAGATAGACTGTAAAACTCTTTGCAAAATGGGAAAATTATAGTTTGTATATTATACACAGTGTTTTGCCAGTAGTGAATCTGTTTTATTTTTTCTGTGATTTTGGTAATTGAGAAATGTTCTGGCTCAACAACACTAAAGGCACCACAATCCTACATTTATCTACATCATGGGGAGACAGAGCACAAACCTTTTCATTCCGCCCTCTTTCATGTCTGCCTCACACTGCCTTCAATAAAAATGAATCTCAGCTGTAGAAGAGCCCTCTCTGATGAGGTAGCTCCATCTCCAAGTTCTAACGCTAAAAATGACAGAAAAAGCTATAAATACCATTTTCATGTTTAAAGAAACCTTTCACAAAGGTTTGTAGATTGAAAGCAATGCTTCCACTGACAGCAAAGAACCATTCCTCTAAAAAAGATGTTGGTCAGACATCAGGTGGGAACAACTTCATAACATTACCAATAGTCCACATAGTTCAAGGGCTTTAAGAAAATTCTGATTTTTAGAGACATCCAAGTACCCACTATTTCTGAGCCTTCAATAAGTCTCCAAACCTCTACTCACTGAAAGAAAGAAAAAAAAAAAAAAAGGCTTCATGATTATTCACAGCAAAATAAATTTTAATACAATTATTTTAAAGTAAATTATATATATATTGATTACATAAATTAGATATAAACAAATTATTTTGCATTCAAGCAATATTTTTAAACTTTGTCTATTTGATGAAGACGTATGACACTTTCTCAGTAAGTTTATTGGGATCTATGAGAGCACCATTTTCTTAAGAATCTCACCCTTTACATGTTCTGAGTTGCTTAGATCCAAATTCTTTCATATTTAATATGCATGAAGTTTTTCTGTTTGTTTTCAACGTCTTTGTTTTCAAAGCTGTCCAAATAGCTCTTTGTTCCATATGTTTCCATTTTATGACAAATTAAGAGAGGAGCATAGAAAGTTATATCTAGCCTATATCTGGTCCCTGCTGCAAAAAATGCATCTCAATTACTTATCCACTGTGCATATTCCAGCTGTTTCCACACTCAATACTAGAGTGAGAACCAGCCATAAAACCTTCCTCCCTATACACTTCTTCCCATGTAAAGAAAGTCCAGTTCACATAACTGTGATGGAAGAAGTGCTCTAACTAATGCTTTATATGCAGTATTCATACTCAGAGAATCCTAAATTAAGCTGAAGCAGGCAACAGAATATCAAAACACAAGCTAACTGAGGGAGCTGCTTAATTCAGTCCCCTGTTATCACAGCTGACTGCATCATGTAGTCTTGACATAATCGTTACTTCTCAGTTCTAAATACTATGAAACAATAGAGTGTCTAAAGATATACCCATAGACATGTAGCAATAGACACGTAGCAGCCTGGCAATTCTATGGGTAGTTTAAAAAAAAAAAAAAAAAAAAAAAGATTCAACTTTAAAATAAAGGAATACATTTGGTTTCCTAATAAGGTATAACATACTCATTTCTTGGACTAGAAATGCTTTAAGGTTCATGAGGGTATTTTGATATTATTCAAGAATGATAATTTAAGAAGTGGTTTGTCACACTGAGTAATTTTGTAAAATACTTGTAAGATAACTGGGATCATAATAACGTTGCAAGTGTAACTGTAATTGATATTTAATCAGGGATATAAAGCATAATGTCTTGGGAAATATTCATTAGCTGCTTTGGGTTATAAGAGGCAAATTTAAGAAGAGTTTTATACAGCTTTTTTCCCAAGATGGCACCTTTTACATCTGTTGGACATCTTGTTTTTGTTTTTTTTTTTTTTGTATCAAGAAAGTTGTGAGTATTCAAGAAAGTACGGATAATTATCTGACTTTTGTTTCTTTGGTCTTAATGGGAAACTATGACACTTCACTCCTGGCCTTGCTTAAGTCAACCATAGGTCAACTGAACAAAGATATTACATCTAAACTAATCTCAGTCTAATTTGATGGTCAACACTGATACATGAAGTCATTGTCCTTGCATATGCATCAGTTCTAAGGAAAGGATGACAGCTTTAATTTTGCTGCATATTAATGATGGTAAAATGTAAGGACTGGGAATAAGAAGAGAATAAGCATAGTGGGGCTACCTTTACAAATGCATTCAGCTCTGATGCAGAATAAAACATGTCTATTTGCACGAAATATCTACTGCTTCTGATATATGTTGAGAAGCAAAAGCTGTTACATTGCTGTACTGCTTACCAAAACTAAAACAAAAAACAACCAAACAAAAAAACCCTGTCATCTGACATATGGTGAGTGAGGATCTTCCTCTCACATAGATATCATATAGATATTTTTACTAAACTTAATTGATACTCCCTGACAAAGTTATACTGCTTCTCCCTTGTACCTGGCAGTAGAATAATATTTTTGTACTGCATTGAGCACTAGATCTTTGCCAATAATTAACTCTTGACTGAAATTGTCAAATAGGAAAGACCAAACCAAGCCATTTTTTAGATTTGCTAACATTTTTTTCCTAGAATTTTCAGCAAAGTCACTTTTAATTAAGAATGTGCAGGCATTTTAGCTGGCTTTACAAATGAAAAGGGAGTGTCACAGCCTTTTTCAACATCCTCACCTCTGCAATAAAGAGAGAAACAGACCCTGGTACTAAAGTCCCAAGTTAATTCAGAGTAGCAGTTCAACAACACATTAATATTGTTGCTGGATTTAGGTCTGTGATTCCCAAGCTATGACTCATAGCCAGTTGTTTGCTCACAGGACCCTCTGATATTGCTTGCATCTTCCTCTTTTCAAATGTATGTGATCCCTTAGGCTGACTGGTAAAGCAACATGAGATGCTGCTCAGAGCATCCTATTAGCATGGAAAAGTTGGAGATCACTTCTTGAAGCATCAGAATTCATCCCAGTTAGCAAAGCAGAAAAAACATTATAATGCTAAGTCGAGATGTTTCCATCACCCAGTAAATCTTGCAGCAGCAGGTTAAAGTATGTTGGTGGAGTATGTTTTTAATGAGTCTTGGAGAATATATTGATGTCTGGCCTTTGTTACCATCACAGCTGAAAATTTTATTGCAACCAAAAATAGAAAGCAAAAAATCAAATTTCAGTTGATTCCTGTACATATGTATTTCTAGCAATTACTGTTGCATTAGTAATGCATTAAAAATTCTCCACAAGTATTATATGTTGCTGAACTCAGTTAAATACTAAGCTTTTCCTCATTGAAATGCCATTAAGAATGGAAGTGTCCTTTGATATGATAAATGGACTCATGCAGATATTCGTGCAAAGCACTATGTTCCCGCATTCCTGGTACTTGCACTTTTTGGTGACATTTACCTTAGTGTATTGTTCTGGGTTCACTAACTAGTGAAAAGAGCTTAACCTGGCCTCAGTAACTTCTAACATCCTCAGCAAAGAGAATCAGTACCAAACTGCCCAGCACTTCAGTGAACGTATTTGTTAGCTTTTATTAAGCAAAGTTATCCCACTGATAGTACTGCAAATCTACTGACTTATGTTGTGCCCATGGGAGGAAACTGTTCAATTAGTGCAAAGAAAGTGATTCTTGCCTTGATAAACTCAGATCAGAGAGACTGTGCTGTGGTCAAAACCTAACTAATGGCTATGGTGACATACCTCAAAGAAATATACTGGGAAGTTCAATGTAACATTGTTGTGCTTTCATGTTCAACTTTTCTTTTAAATCACCTCTGCATTACTCCCTTCCTCATTATGCAGTGGATTTTCCAATTTCTTTTTAGCTTGCCATTGTTTCAAGACTGATTTTTATAGGTTGTCTTTTCTTGTGGGTCCTATTTTCTTCCTGCACTCTCAAGAGATCTATTATGGCATGAAAAAGGCATGGAAAAGTTAAAAAAAAAAAAACAAGCTTCCAATGTGAATTTCACATTGGCTGCAAGGTATAGGTGGAGTTTCCAAAAATGTTTCTCTTCAACCTACTCGAAATAATTTGATGTCATGAGGTTTTGAAATTACTGCTGAAGTGGAGCTCCAGTGACCAGAACACAAAGCTGAAAGTTGGTCATTTGGGCTATATACAGGGCCTCCACTTGTCAGGATGCCGCCTGAATGTCCAAGAAAAGCCATAGGAAAATAACAGAAAATCCCAAAATAAAAAACCTTCTATCATTTTCTCCATATACCTCAGTGACTTCCTTCTCTCTTCCACCCCAAGAAATCAAGTTCTGAAAAATGCTGCTTTTCTTCTGCATCAAATGCAGTTCAGGCAGTTTTACTATGCAACCACATGTAAGAGCTCTTGAGGTACTATGCTATCGTCCAAGTTGTTTGTTACAGCTTTGAATTTGCCAAGACAGTGATTTTCTAAGGAGGGAAAATAAATAAATAAATAAATAAAATCTATTGAATGACTATTTAAGACCAGATGGAATTTTTCATTTTTTTCACTTATCTTTTTCTTTTGAACCATTCTGAGAAATGATTTTGCAAAAACACTTCTACCTGCCTTCTCTCTGAGGTGTCCTGCTTAACGTGACATATATTTCAGCAGCTCTCTAACTCCAGGTCTCTTCTGGGATGGGTATACACTTGCCAGTAACAGACCAAATGGCACTTATGCAGGGACCTCAAAAGTGTGCAAACAAAATATGTTCCAGGTTACTGCTTGATCATTTATTTGTTTAAAATGACATTTTATTAATAAGAGATTAGTCACATTTCATTTGAAAACATAAAACATCTGATGTAAGGGTCATGGCAGGTCCTATTTCATATGCATTATTTTTTGACCAGGAATCCAAACTCACAGGAAATAGAGAGTTAGAAACATATATTCAAATTTCCTATTGCAATATCATACTCTTAGATAGCTGTTAATATCTTACGTACCTCAGAGCAAATTCTACTGTTTATATCTCAACCCCCGTTTGAAAATATCCCCAAAATTTTCCCCAAACTTTTCTGGCCTTCAGGTTGTAATAAAGACCTGTGCCACCTTACGCAATTTCTCACTTTCCTGCATGGCTTCCCTAGGACAAATGTCATGAGAAGTTAGTATTTTTGTGTCCTCACCTCCTTCTCCAATAGCTGAAGCATGCTGCTATAAGAAATATATCTTTACTCAATTGTCTGGTAAGAAAAGCTCAAGTTTAACAGTGTTAATCATTTAGTCAGTAAACGTTTGAATGAAGATTAATGATCCCACATAAAGCTGAAACAATAAGTGCAAACGCTAACAGTTTGCTTCATTTCTTGTTACACTGATGATTTAATAGAACTATACAAAGTTTCAAATTAATTTCTTTTCAGAATTATTGTTTAACACTTTCTGCATTTTCTCCCTTATCCAGCCAAGCCCAGGTGGTGGTGAGTCCTGCCTGCCAAGAGTGACACCAGCTGCCACTCCTACACTTTCAGGCTACCACTGTGCAGTCTGGTGGCATAAGAGACCACGTCGGTCTGGGGTTTAGACCACTCAATGAAGAGAACCCCCTGCAACTGCTTTGTGATGACATCTCGCATGCAGCTGGACATGGATAATCTTCAAAAATAGTGCTTGTACAAAGTTGTGGTTCATTCAGAAAGTGGATGGAGCCACTTGAAAATATGCTACTGCAACATTTTTTGCTTCTGTTTAACAGTGAAGAATAATATCAAAACTTTATCATGACAAATGCCCTCTAAGTAACAGTGATTAGTTTTCTGAATATGCATTATTTTGGCTTACCTGGTTGACTTAGTAAAATAACCATTTCTGGAATAATAAATCAGAACTTCTACTTCCCATATCAAGCTGTAATTGATTTTGACATTTATGTTACTTGGAAATAGTTGAAATCAAATTATTTAATTTCCTTCAACTTTTTTTTTTTTTAATGTCAAGCATTAAAAGATATAAATATGGCTTGCTTAATTTTGTAGAATGATCAGTAGAAAAGAAAGATCTGCCAATTAAGCAAAATCCTATGCCCTATAAATACAAAATGCAATAACCAAGGTAAACATAAATATATATGTTTCTTTTTCTAAGTGGAATTTAGCTATTACAGACAGACAGACTCTCTTCTGAAAGACTTCCAACAGGAAAATGTCAAGTCCTCAATACTGCATGGAAAACAAGGGATTCCTATCCTTACAGAAGCGATGTAACTAGATCCAAATATTGTTTTTTTTTTTTAAATTATTATTATTTTTTGAGTCAAGACTTACTGTAGAAACTGGGAAACATCAGAATTTTGTATCTGCACCTCATCTCTCATTTCTGCCATTTAGAAAGGATAATGAGTGTCTCAGCAGAAAAAAACAGAGGATCAAAATATTTTAATATATTAATTACTTTAAAAACTAGTTCAGCCAACTTATTTGTGTCTAAGCACATTTTAAACAAAGTGGCTATGAACACACACAATGGAATACATTATCATTATGACAAAAAATCCCCAGTGTTTCCCTGTTTATGTTATTAACGGTGAAAGCTAATTTCTGCTTTCCAACAATGAAGCCCCATCAGGGAACAATCTCTTCCCCATGTAACAGAGGCAATAAAATGATCAGGTAAAAAATCTAGTCAAAAAAAAAAAAAAGAGAGAGAGAGAGTTTTTGCAGCCACAATAATAGGACTGAGAAATGAAAAAAAAAAATCAGAAAATTGATTCAATTATTGAGAATTAACTTTTACGTATTAAAAAAAAAAAAAAGTAAAGCTGTCTTGCTTTCCTGCATCAATGGTAGTCTCCTGGAGTCAAAGCACATATCATGTAGAAATCTGTTAACATTTCAGGGCCAGAGGGAAGAAACACAGCATGTGCTCATCACAGGTATTAAGTATTACTGCTACTAGGGAGAGAGAATTTGAGGCTGTCAGCTTTTAATTTGCTTGATCTTAAACTCACTGAAGTCAGTGAAAACCTCTCCACTGATTTCTGTGGGATCTGGAGTAGTTGGCAACTATGTCTTGGCTGTAAGTTATTGAAAAAACAATAATTTCTTAATTCCTTGTAGACAGAATTTTCTGTATGAGCTTTAGGGGCACTTAATGTTTCTTGAGTTTGAAAGTTGTCACTGAAGAAACACATACTTGCTAAATGTACTGCCTCAGAATATAGTCACCGAACATCAAACAAGAATTGAAGGATTTGAAAACAAAAAAAAAAAAAAAAAAGAGGAGGAGGAAAGCATACAGGTCATTTTTCCATTCTAATTACTGAAAGATATGTCATTACAATATTTATATTGTGTTATTTATGTACAGTGTATGCAAGGATGCATTATTTAGAAAGACATGGGAATATCACTAGTTATAACCATAACACTTTGCTTATCAGTATTAAACCCTTGCTCATGAATCAACACCTTTTTAATTATATGCTCTGTGTAGGTGTTGCACAGAGAAGCTGTAGAGAGATGTATCAAGCACCTTCCTAGCCTCCAAACATTTCAAAGCCTCCTACACTTTCAAAGTATTTGTATCTGAGAATCAGTTCTCCTTTGAGAGAGATTTTCTCCACCACTATTTTGAAGACATGTCTTACTTAAATGCTATAAAAGGAAGATATACTGGAGGAAGCAATGAGGAAGTGCCTAGAAAAATCTCTGTGGTGAGATCAAGAATATGATTGCACAAGCTTAGTAGTAATTCTTGTCATTCTTATTTTAATTAGGTATTTCTTCAACAATATGTACATACATGTAATATTTCTCTATTTTTGCCACCTGTCATTTTACACATGTAAAATCATGTTCAGTTATTGGAAGAGCAGCTATATGCAAACCCATGTTTTACTTGTTATTGTTGTTGCTTTTAAAGCTAATTTTTCATAATGAGCTTTTAAAATGGCTTTACAAAGTAGTCAAGATTTCAAGTGAGGAAGAAACTAGCAATTTCCACTTGAAACCAAGAAAAAGAGCATTATGATTTTACTTCGCATGCATCAGTATATATTTGAAATAGCAAATGTATGAACGAGATTGAACCTGCAAGAATAAATAAAGCCAATTAATTTCTCAGAGCTCTGCAGAGCACCTGGGATCGCTGATTACATCTCACTTAACACAAGTCACATAAATTTTGGCCATTTCCTTGGCTTAGGCTATTGTGCTTTACTAAGACAGTAGAGAGCATCCTGTGGTTTATTCACTCTGGGGCAAATCTTCCTCTTTAGGTAGCCAAAGCTAAAAACATCCTCAAACATACAAAATTATATATGATAATTCTCTTGTCCTGCCTGGATGTTTTGTCTATGGCCTGTGCCAAATTTAAAGTCTTCCTCTGGGTAGCACTTACTAATTTCTGTTATTATTATTTTTAGTACACAAGGAATCTTTTGCCCTCAGCTGGCTACAACCTCATTTTAAATCTCTCCTCTCAGCATCAAGGTTTTCCTGACATTTATTTGTATCGTTCTTTATTGTGCAAGAGAAAGCACAGAAACTTCAGTAGAGGCCAATGTCATTCAGCTGATGAATCCATTATTTCAGAGCTCCTGAGCTTCCAAGTAGTGACAAAGACATGCTGTAGAGAATAATGTAAAGGTGACAAATATTCACATACAAAAATGAATGATTTCTGCACCTGAAAACTAATAAATCTATTGGATGAAAAGTCTAAATATTTATATGCATAGGGTAGAAGTTCTGAGGACATAAAGCAGAGATAGAATGTGTACAGATACATAAGGTGACATATTTGGTATATACTGTAAAGGTCGCTTGTGTTATTTAGAATTGCCTTTTCTTAAATATGCTTTGAGACCCTCAAAGAAAAACCTGCAGAGAAGTTCTGAATGGAAGATCTGCATTGTTTGCAGAAAGTGAGAAAAAGGATGGGCCAAACAACATGACGTTTCATAGAGAGCTTCTAAAGAATTCATCTGGTATATCCTAATTCTTAAATCGGTATGGCAAAAACCTTTTCCCTAACTTTGAAAAGAATATATACAACAATGTGAAAACTTCATTTTTACATATATATATATATATATACACATATATATATATAATAAGTGGAAATTTTTCCTTTATCTTTAGCCTCAGTTATGACTCTGGTTCAGGCAATATCTCAGTGTCCCATATTATAACAACAAGAGATTTAAAGCCAGAAGCCCACCCCATCTTTTTTCATGTTTTTTCATTCACACATATGTGTGCACATGCACAGACATATGCATACTCACACAGAGTGTAATAAAAAGGGCACCATCAATTTCTTTGTCATTCTCCAAGCACAGAAGAAGTTGCAGATTTCAAGACAGAAAGGCAAGATCTGAAGAACAGAATGACCAAGAGTGTTGACAAAGCTAACAGCAAGAAAATGCCTAAAAATGAATGACTATGTAGAAATGAATGCCAGTGACTGACTGCAGTTGTACATATGAAACTTAAGACCTTTCTGAAGATTTAGAAAGATTTAGAAGAAGATTCTGAAAGATTCTGAAAGATTTAGAAGCTTTTTCATTCGGTTGTCTGGTAAACAATTATTGATTAAAAATGAAAATAATAATAAAAAATCCTGTTTGGCATTTGAACCACAGAGAAGAGAGAATTCTAACAACATCTTGTACAAAGAAAAGATACAGCCCAAGACCTAATTTTGCTAATTGTCTGAAGTGGTGACTACTTTTCCTATGTAAGAAACCTTTTTTCTTTCACTTTTCTCTCCTAAACTTTAAACAATAAAGATTAAAAATAAAATAAAATGCTGTCACAGCCCTACCAGGAATTAATGATGAAGAACAGAAAGACAAATTTTGTCATTAAGCGTTCACAAACTCAGATGAAGTTACCACTGACCTTAGGTTTTCTGTCTGGTGTTGGTTTACATGGCTTACAAGGGAAATCACAGAATCACAGAATCGTCTAGGTTGGAAGAGACCTCGAAGATCACCTAGTCCAACCTCTGACCTAACACTAACAAGTCCTCCACTAAACCATATCACTAACTTCAACATCTAAACGTCTCTTAAAGACCTCCAGGGATGGTGACTCAACCACTTCCCTGGGCAGCCCATTCCAATGCCTAACAACCCTTTCGGTAAAGTTCCTCCTAATATCCAACCTAAACCTCCCCTGGCACAGCTTTAGCCCATTCCCCCTCGTCCTGTCACCAGGCACGTGGGAGAATAGACCAACCCCCACCTCGCTACAGCCTCCTTTAAGGTACCTGAAGAGAGCGATAAGGTCACCCCTGAGCCTCCTCTTCTCCAGGCTGAACAACCCCAGCTCCCTCAGCCGCTCCTCGTAAGACTTGTTCTCCAGACCCCTCACCAGCCTCATCGCCCTTCTCTGGACTCTCTTGAGCACCTCCATGTCCTTCTTGTAGCGAGGGGCCCAAAACTGAATACAGTACTCGAGGTGCAGCCTCACCAGAGCCAAGTACAGGGGGACAATCACTTCCCTAGACCTGCTGGCCACGCTGTTTCTTATACAAGCCAGGATGCTGTTGGCCTTCTTGGCCACCTGAGCACACTGCTGGCTCATATTCAGCCGACTATCAACCAGTACTCCCAGGTCCTTCTCTGCCAGGCAGCTTTCCAACCACTCATCTCCCAGCCTGTAGCTCTGCTTGGGGTTGTTGCGCCCCAGGTGCAGGACCTGGCACTTGGCCTCGTTGAACTTCATACAGTTGACCTCAGCCCATTGGTCCAGCCTATCCAGATCCTCCTGCAGAGCCTTCCTACCCTCGAGCAGATTGACACACGCACCTAACTTGGTGTCATCTGCAAACTTACTGAGGGTGCACTCAATCCCCTCATCCAGATCATTGATAAAGATATTAAAGAGGACTGGCCCCAGCACTGAGCCCTGGGGGACTCCACTAGTGACCGGCCTCCAACTGGATTTGACTCCATTCACCACAACTCTTTGGGCCCGGCTATCCAGCCAGTTTTTAATCCAACGAAGCGTACGCCAGTCCAAGCCTGAGCAGCCAGTTTCTTGAGGAGAATGTTGTGGGAAACAGTCAAGGTAGACCACATCCACAGCCTTTACCTCATCCACTAAGCATGTCACTTTGTCATAGAAGGAGATCAGGTTCGTCAAGCAGGACCTGCCCTTCATAAACCCATGCTGACTGGGCCTGATCGCCTGGTTACCCTGCAAGTGCCGCGTGATGACACTCAAGATAATCTGCTCCATGAGCTTCCCTGGCACTGACGTCAAACTAACAAGCCTATAGTTCCCTGGGTCTACCCTCTGGCCCTTCTTGTAGATGGGCATCACATTTGCTAGCCGCCAGTCAACTGGGACCTCCCCTGATAGCCAGGACTGCCGATAAATGATGGAAAGCGGCTTGGCCAGCTCCTCCGCCAGTTCTCTCAGTACCCTCGGGTGGATCCCATCCGGCCCCACCGACTTGCGTACATCCAAGTGGTGTAGCAGGTCACCAACCATTTCCTCGTGGATAGTGAAGGCCACATCCTGCTCCCCATCCCCTTCCACCAGCTCAGGGTACTGGGTATCCAGAGAACAACTGGTTTTGCCGCTAAAGACTGAGGCAAAGAAGGCGTTAAGCACCTCAGCCTTTTCCTCATCTTTTGTAACTAAGTTTCCCCCCGCATCCAGTAAAGGATGGAGGTTCTCCTTAGTCCTCCTTTTTGTGTTGATGTATTTGTAAAAACATTTTTTGTTATCTTTAACGGCAGTAGCCAGATTGAGCTCCAAACGAGCTTTGGCCTTTCTAATTTTGTCTCTGCACAGCCTTGCAACATCCTTATAGTCCTCCTGAGTGGCCCGCCCTCTTCTCCAAAGATTATAAACACTCTTTTTTCTCCTAAGCTCGAGCCACAACTCTGTTCAGCCAGGCCGGTCTTCTTCCACGCCAGCTCGTCTTTGGGCACGTGGGGACAGACCGCTCCTGAGCCATTAAGATTTCCTTCTTGAAGAGTGCCCAGCCTTCCTGGACTCCTCTGCCCTTCAGAACCACCTCCCAAGGGACTCTGCCAACCAGTGTCCAGAACAGCTCAAAGTCAGCCCTCTGGAAGTCTAAGACAGCGGTTTTACTGGTCCCCTTCCTGGCTTCGCCAAGAATAGAGAATTCTATCATTTCATGGACACTCTACCCAAGACAGCTCCCAACCACCACATCTCCCAGCAGTCCTTCTCTGTTTGTGAACAGAAGGTCTAGCGGGGCACCTCCCCTGGTAGGCTCTCTAACCAGCTGCGTCAGGAGGCTATCTTCCACGCTCTCCAGAAACCTCCTAGACTGCTTTCTCTGGGCTGTGTTGTGCTTCCAGGATATGTCTGGGAAGTTGAAGTCCCCCAAGAGAACAAGTGCTGACGATTTCGCAACTTCTGCCAGCTGCCTGTAGAACTCCTCGTCCGTCTCCTCATCCTGGTTCGGCGGTCTATAACAGACCCCCACCAGGATGCTTGCCTTGTTGGCCTTCCCGCTGATCCTAACCCACAGGGACTCAACCTTATCAGTCCCAGCCTCAAGTTCCACAACATCAAAACACTCTCTAATACAGAGAGCCACACCACCACCCCTTCTGTGCTGCCTGTCCCTTCTGAAGAGCCTATAGCCAGACATTGCAGCACTCCAGTCATGAGAGTGGTCCCACCACATTTCCGTGATGGCGACCAAGTCATAGCCTGCCTGCTGCATGATGGCTTCCAGCTCCTCTTGTTTGTTACCCATGCTGCGTGCATTAGTGTAGATGCACTTCAGTCGGGCCATTGCCTTCTCCCCCGGCCTTGCCACTGTTCCCCCATCACAGCTCCAACAAGCCTTATTTCAGCCCCGTCCCCCTTCTTACCTAGTTTAAAGCCCTCTCAATGAGCCCTGCCAGCTCCTGGGCTAGGATCCGTTTTCCCCTTAGAGACAGGGACCCGTCTGCGGCCATCAGTCCGGTTGCTGAGTAAAGCACCCTGTGGTCAAAAAAAACAAAATTTCTGTGTTGGCACCAGCCTCTAAGCCACATGTTAATCAGATGGGCTTTCCGTGTCCTCTCTGTACCCCCCCTTCCACTGTAGGGATATATGAAAACACCACCTGTACTCCCGCTCCATCCACTAACCATCCCAGTCTCCTAAAGTCCCATTTGATAGCCTTCAGGCTTCTCTCTTCAATATTATCACTGCCAGCCTGGACTATCAAAAGCAGATAGTAGTCAGAGGGGCGGACCAGGTTGGGAAGCTTTCTGGCAGCATCCCTGACCCTGGCCCCAGGGAAGCAGCAGACTTCCCTATGGGTAGGGTCAGGCCGACAAATAGGGCCCTCTGTTCCCCGGAGAAGGGAGTCACCTACAACGATCACCCTTCTATCTTTCTTGGTGGAGGCAGTCTTGAGGCATGGAGTCGACTTCCTTGCCCTAGGCATCCTCCTGGGTAGACTTTCTACGTCATCCTCACCCACAGGTCTCTTAAGCTCCAGGGCCTCAAATCTGTTGTGTAAGGGCACCTGGGAAGGTGGGGCCGGTAGGGGGGGATATCGCTTGTGAGGTCAAGCAGGGACCTGTCTCCATTCCTCCTCAATGCCTAGGTCCCCTCCCTCTGCCCGACAGCAATAGGGCAGGGGGTCCACCCCCATTTGGGGTGTCTCACCCCGGTACCTCTCCTTCAGGCCCTGCAGGGAGTTGCTCCACCAGTCTATCTCCCGCTCACACTCCCTGATGGCCCTCAACCTCTCCACCTCCTCCCTGAGCTCTGACACCAGGTGGACCAGGTCATCCACCTGCTCGCACCTCACACACACAGTCCCTCTGCCTTCCTCAGATGGCAGCAACAGGCTCAGACACTCCCTGCATCCAGAGACCTGAACTGCCGCATTTTTGAGCAGGCAGTCTGGCTGGTTACAGACTTTCTAGAGAGAGCACTCTGCCTGGTGTAGACCATTGCAGGTCGACAGCCATTAGAGAACTTGTTCGTATGGGCGGGGGGGAACGCTGTGCCCTCCCTGCTCGTCCTGCCTGCACAAACTGCCGCACCCCGCCCTTCTTGACGCGCCACGCCCTGTTCGCCGCGCTCCCTAGGGGCTGCTTTTGAATGGCCGTGGAGAGGGCTCTACTGGCTCCGCCTACGCCTCGTCAACCTTCCTGGGTTGAGCTGCCGGGTCCTGGCGGCTCCCTCGAGTGGCCTCGATGCCGGAAAAAAAGCCCTGCCTGTCCCGATCCCCCGCTCTGCTGCAGAATGCGCCTGCCCCGGAGCCGATCACCTCGGCAAGTCATAATAATCCCACATATCAGAAAATTGTTCTTCCATGTGCTACCTGTAACTTCCTGAATGGTTTAACTTTTCCTCCAGTATAGTTAGAAATGAGAACTAACGGCAGGTCTCCTTTGCTCTGAAGGCCATTTTCCACTCATGCATATTTTAGTCATTAAGAAAACAGTGGGGTTCATTTAGCTGCTGAAAAAAAAGCTGCTGACAGCAAAGTCATTCGAATGTGTTACAATTGTGCATTATTGAAGATGGTAGCAGGGTGAGACTAGTGGATTGTCAGAAAATCTCCCACTTCTGCTCTTGGTCTAGCTCTTCTGATTAGCGCAAGTATCTTTTTGCAGTGCAATCGAGAACATCTCAAGAACTCTTGCAGTCACAAAATAATTGTAAACACTCAGGTCATTCAGCAGCTTTAAATAAAATATTATTTGGAATAAATTCTATTACAGAATTCAGAGAGGACCCAGTGCTGATTTTTAGGTATATCAAGGGGTTGGAGATGTGTAAGGTAGTGAAACCATAAGGTATCAGATAGTGTTTGAAAAACTACACTATTACTTTTTCCTATCACTGTCTTGTCACCGTTCAGGGAGATTACTGAATGCTGCAGCCACTGTCCATGGATATCTTTGATTACCTTCAAAATCATCTGAAATAGGTATTAGTCTGCTGAGAGTCCTGGCACAGCTTTACAGAAAAGTAATTTTTCTTCAATAAAGACATGAGCTGTCCAGCATTAGTACCATCAATTGATGTATCAGATACTGTCATTCAGCATTTTCAGCTTCTGAGATTTGATTCTACTGATCCGAAATTCTAACAATGATGGGGCAGACAATAACGTCTTTTGATAAAGGTCCTATTTTCCCACCTGCAACAGACTGAAATGCTTTTAACTTTACAAATGTTTCTATGGTCACAGACAATTAAGAGTTCGTTGTTTTTTTTTCACTTTGTGTTTTGAACCCCATTATGTCATATCAAATAAGACGCTGTCCCATGGGTGTTTATCACACTGAATAATCAGGTCTTGATGATTTTTGGATGCTCTCTGTTGTCTTGGGAAAAAAAAATCCCCAAGTTTGTCTTACAGTGACAGATGGTTTGGTTAATAAATGTGGCAACAACTCTAATGGTGTCACAGTCCTGACAGCTGGTACTTCAGGGCACACTATATGTAACAACATTGAGTCAATCAGCACAGAATTATACATCTATGTACCTGTAATCACCTTTTCTTCATTCTTTCTGAGTTGTCATAGGAACCAATTGCCATGGCCCATTTCACAATAGGTCTGTTTTCTGAAACCCCTTGGTCTGAAGAAATTTCCTTCTCTTCAGCGATATCAGAGAACAAAAGAATTAGTAGCTTATTTAAAGGACTTCTTTTATAAACTTGGAGGAAGAGTAAAGGTTACAAGCATTTCTCTCTCTCCCCTAGTAAAATTACAGTGATCCTTCATGGTCTCTTCACTCATTCTTTGCAAATGTCTTCCTCAGCCTTAATGTTAAGACATTTCCTCAGAGCAACAGCCTCTTCCTGACATATTTCTGAAAAATGAGGAAAGCACAACAATTGGATAAAGAGGGGAAAATGGAAAGAAGTGATTCACAAGTAGACTAGGCTTAACAGAAAGAGACAGGAGAAAACTTCAGGAAGCAAATGGTAAGAGGCTAAAGGAGAAAGAATGTGTCAAAGTCTGAGTTTGGGGATAAGCAGATGGGCAATTATAATGAATTAATTACCAAACACAGAGTTCAAAGACTTCAGATAACAGATCAGAGTTAACCTTAGCTATTTTCAACAACTTTATTTTAAACAGATTTTTCTTAATAGAAGGGAAAAAGGTGTCTGTAATGCAGAAGAAAAGGTTTTCTAGTTTAGATTTTTAAAGCCAGCTTTAGAAAAGCTCTACTATGATTCACTGAAGCCATTTGCTAAGATTAAACTGGAATCTAAATCTATCATTGTTCACAGAAAACTACAGGGAAATATCTCAGAAACGTAGTCCATACCTTACCTGTTCAAGTGATCGAGACACTCTCTAAACCAGCCTCTGTAGCTACTCTAACTCAAAGCTACAACAAATCAGAGGTGCAACACTTTTAGCAGGTTTACAGAGACTAAGTACACCTCGTACACCGGTGGCTGATCCACCTCGATCAAGTTCTGTCAGCTCCCTCCCTCATTTCCAAGCCTTGCTGTAGGATTCTTCACTTCCTTTTCCCCCTCCAGTCTTTTTCCTTTGCTCTTCAGGATACAAAAATCACTGAGGTGAATCCTGAAATTTTAAATTACAGGAAAGCATTTACAACAGATGAAATGGGAAGAGAAAAGGGTTGAGCCTGAAATGAGACACTGGTTAATCTAATCTATTGCTCACCTCACAGGAACTGCATATCTTGGTTAAAGACATACCAGGCTCTGCTGCAATTGCTTTCATTCAGTCATACTCAAGGAACAGGAAGTATCATAGCATATGTACAACTCACTTCTTCATGCAGGGGATCACATAGTAAAATATGCAAGGAAATAGCCTGTATTGTTAAAAGCTGCAGTTCAGAAAGTATTTTCTAGTTTTATTCCTAAAACTAGTCTGTGTAACACTACCTACCTACCTAAAAGGATGCTGATTGTCCTCTTTGCTTTCAGCTGTTAAGTCACATTAAAAGATGCTAAATAATGCAGAGGGTTTTTGTAATATTATGCTTCAAATTGCTGTCATTGTTGCAGGAGTTCATTTGGTGGTAAATAACAAAGGATCTCACTCAGAAGAATGCTATTTTAGTCTGTCTGGATGAACATCTGTTGTTCCTCATCCCTCCTACCTAATACAACACTGAACTGTAAGTACTCAATTTACAAATGCACCTTCCGAAACATTTAGGTGTTAACTGATTAGATTTTTCTGAGAGAAATTTGCAGAAATGACTAAAAATACACTTCCCACTCCCCATTCCAACCCCTGTCTCTTTCAGTGCTATTATTTGATGTAGGAACTTTTTTTTTTCAAAGCTCTGTTAGTTTTAATACATATTTCATGTTGGAGAAAATGTGGTTTTGTTCTCTTAAAAATAAAATTAAAAAAAAAAAGGAGAGAGAGCAGGGAAATGACATTTTTGCCATTCATGAGTTAGGGGTCATGGAAAGGCTCCGAAAAGACCAGGCTCTCTCTTTCCTTGACAACAAAAGTCTTGTTCTCAGAGATCTATGATTTTTTTTCTTGCACCCAGAAAAGCGTGGAAAACTCCACTGCAGAGAAAAGCCAAAGCTTTGTAACCACATATTGGCAGGTGAAAAGGTGGGGGCTTTTTCTTGCCTGTTAGTCTTGGCAAAGAAATGAAGTGGCTATCTAAGAAGGATCACAGCAGAGTATTGAACCTTTCACACTTAGCAGAGCCATGAGTTTACTGACTGAAGCCACTTCTTTCTTTGTAATACATCTGACTTTGACAAAGATCATGAAAGATTAGCAGCTGGAACTGGATTGAAAAAAATAACAGCTATACATTTTGCTTCATGTTTTTTTTTTGTAACATTCAACTCTAAGGAATGTCTTCCTTTTGTAGTACACAGATGGCAGATGGGTTCTCAGAAGATTTTTTTTCTCACTAAATATCTGAAATAAATAGTAAATAATGTCATTACCATTATGCAAAGTCATGCAAGGCATTCAGGTACTTGAAAGTAAAACAACATAGCACTTTAAAAGCCTTTTGGAGAGTTCACTTTCATCTATACAACATGAAAACAAAATCAATTCTGCTTAGAAATAACATAAGTGATCCAGTAATTGAGGCAATCTTTACAATACAGTTTGTGCAGTGACAAGAGAAAATGCAAGATATTTTTTATTTTCTAGAAAATAGCTTAGAGGCAAAGTGAGCGTAGCCCTTTGAGACCTGCAATAACCTACAACGAGGGCAATAGCCATCACACAGAAAATATAACAGATGGCAGCATGGTTGCCTTACTCTCAGATACAGGTTACTGAACAGATGCCTTTAGGGCTTAATATTAGATTTTTTCCCCTTTCTTGTAGACTATGGCATAGCTTTGTGCATATGCTGTTTATAAAACAAATGTAACACAACATAGGGAAATGAATAAAGTTACAAATGGCAAAATGTCAACAGAATTTCAAATTTACGGAGGATAATGGGGTTATCAATGTTGCTAGTATAGATTGAAACATAACCTTACCCTTTGCAGTACACTGCATCTATCACACATTATTTTGAGCTATGGTACCATAGTTCAAAAAGCAGACATGTAAAATCTGTTACAAATCCTCCCTTTGCGTCGCCAGAAAGGTCAGCTACCTGACAGGCAAAAAGTCACCTTTTTTGCTTACCACCTTTAAACACTCAAAAGCAGCAAGTGTAGAATAGGGAGGAAAAATGTCATACAGATTTAACAAATAGGGAAAAAAGTTGTGATACGCAGCTAATACAAGGATTTCTACAAATATCTGAAACATTAAATCACACAGATAAATAGATCATCCATTAGCGGAAGAGAAAACAGAAGACAGATTATTTCCATCTTCTCAGGCACCACAGAATTCACAACTGAACCAAGAAATCAGAAATATATGATCAACATGTCAACTTGCTTATTCAGATCAGTCTCCTAGCATGGATTCAGTCTTCATGGATTGCTGGAATACATTATAGGGACCCTAAGGCCATATCAGGTTTTTCAGGTCCTGAGTCTTTTCTCCAGGTGACAAGACAAAACTTCTGTCTTCTGTAAGACCAGAATTTCCTCCTATGTATGTGTACAAAAACATATTTGAGCACAGACATGCATTTTTCCTGAGCTTCTTTTGAGACAAATTGTAACCATATCCAGAAAATAAAAGAATCACCTCAAGATAAAACCAATTTCACTTTCACAATGGGATGTTTCAATATTAAAAATAGTGCATTCTTCAGATAGGTCATTTTAGTAAACGTTTCTTAACTAGAACTGCATTTCTTCTACCATAACTTCATTCCTTAACCAAGAAAGAATAATGTTTAACAAAGAAATGAGCTTCCTGGTTTTAGAATGAAGGCACATTTCTTGCAGTAAAGAAGTATTCAGGTGGAAAGCATAGCAAGATGTGGGTATTGCTGTCACTGTCACCATGTTCCCTGTAGAAAAGGAAACTATGTTCTTATTGGCCTAATTAAACAAACTGAAGGAAAGACAAGCGGATAGTGAAATATCTGAAAGCAGATATTGTGTGTCAGAATACTTGATGTAGCTTACACTGCTTTGTTGGAAAAGTGGTGTCAGAAAAAAAAACACGGGACTTTTCTTAAGTTTCACAGAAATTATGACATGATACATATTACTAGGGAAACTAGGAAGACCTTCAGCTGAGGCTGAACAGAAGAGGTTTGCTTTTATTTTGCTTTGAAATCTTTTGACCTTATATAAACTATTTTCTCTGTCTGGATTCTCCTTCAGCAGTATGGGTACTTTCCAGAACTTTATGAAGTGGTTGGACAGTGTGGTATTCAAGGTTGGTGGAAATCCATAAGAAAGGCAGATTTCAAAAGCTGTGTGAAAAAACTTCAAGCTATCTAGGGGTAAGGAAATACTATTAGCAACAGACCATAATAATTACTATATGAATCAACAAAAACAGAATTTTCTACTCAGTAGAAATCACTCTAGTCAGTTGTTCATCAAGTTTGATTTACCAAAACATTAGCTGCTGCTGGAAGCCAATTTCTTTTCCTGGAAGCAAATGATGGACACAACATTATCTTGGTCATCTTACTGGATTTATTAAAACAAAATATTACACAAATGAACTGTAATAACAGAAATTAACTGAATAAGAGAAAACCCATCCAACTGCAGGAAGAGTGGTACGTAGCTACAGATTATGCTTCCTTCTTCCTTTTCTCTTCCACCATCTCCAAATATTCCATTTTCATAGTAAGCAGACTGACACTAACAGACTGAGTTGTTAATAAAAGGCTTTGACTTTAACAAAAGTCTTTCAGATAGATACCCTAGCAGAAAGGCTGCATCATCAGTTGGTTAATCTAGACAGGAAAGGAGGATAATTCACAGAAATCAATATGGTTTTGTGTTCCTCTCCATCTTCATTAATCATCACAATAATGTAATAAACAGCAGAGAGTGATATAGAAAGATTAAGCTGAAGTAGAAGGAGATAACAAACAAATAAATAAAAATGAAACAAGAAGACTGATCAAACTGATCTGTGGCCAATCACATATTAAAAAACAAACAAAAAAAACACATTAAATTGAATTTTGAAAAATGCAGGCTACTTAATCTTTAGATAAATCAGGAATACATATTCCATGGAAATAGCTTAGAAGTAACTGAATGCAAATGATTAAAAATAACTGACAGCTGAAAGAGTTTTAGTCTGAAGTTGCAAAAGACCTGTTCAGATATGCCAAAAGAAAGTTTTAATGGTAACAGAATACCATGTTTCATTTCCAGGCATAAAACTACATTAAAAAATAAAAATAAAAATAAAAAACAGTAATTGGAAGGTATTTAGAGAAGAGAGAAGAGTAACCTGCATGATTATTAAGAAAGAAGGAGAAGGACAAAAGTGGAAAGAGCTGACACTCAAATTGCCAAGTTAGGACTTGATAATGCTCTCAAGGGTGCCAGTTAGGACATTGTAAATATTTGGAAGGTACAAATCCCAAAGCAGTGTAGCAGACCTAGTGGGATGAACAAAAGCCTGTAAAGGGAGTTGAGTTTCCCATGCAGCTGGATTTACTTTGAATGATCAGATCCATAACCAGATTGCTAACAATCCGGACACAGAAAACACAGCTTCCTTCTGCCTCCTTTTGAGTCAGAGGTGTTTTTCATTTGCGTAGCAAATATTCCAAAAGATCTAAAGCTTGCTAAGCATCCCTGTTCTTTCTATGCTTGCTTACAGAAAGCTAAAAAAGGTGCCATCTAATGTAGGAAACTCCTTGATTTGACATTCAGACACTATCCTGCCTTGAGTCAGCAATATAAATAAAATTTGGGGTATATTCTCAAATGAACAAATTCCATGGTTTGTGACAAAACTCATCACCAATTACATTCCTCATCTAGTTGAAGAAAGGTAGACTGAATTTTCTGGAGAAGTGCAGTAGTTGACTTCAGCCTGCAGGGACGACTGATTCTATATTTGAAGTATGACAGGAGGTACATCATAAACTGTAACACAAATTTTAGATGTTTACAAATGATTTTCTCCCATCTACTCACCATCTCCTATCCAAAGCATGTAGTAGATTGCAGATTGCAAATTACTGGGGGGGGCACACAACATCTAGCTAAAAATGATTGCTTTTTTTCTGTTCCATTTAAATCCACTCAGTTATTTGTTACCAAACTGTTTTAGTGCTCTGCTTCTAAAGAAAATAATCTAGTTGTCTTCTGAATCCATTTCAGCTTTTCAGCGTTAATTGCCTCTTTCCCATATGTTCATTATACTGTGCTTCACAGGTTTTAGTTTACTCTATTTCTCTAGATTTAGGTTGTGTTTACTTCGTTTCTTCATTCATTACTAGCATATAGAAAGTAACATTTTCAACCGTCAGCCCTTCACATAATCAGTGTAGGGGGAGTATTATTTTGAAAATCATAAGGTAAATAATAAATGTTTTCTAAAACTACATATTGGACCAATCTTCTATTGGGAACAACAGTAAAGTGGAAAGAGTGTTGCATTTATCTTTGAATTTACAGCATCCTCATAGTGTGGGTACCGTGAAAACTGCACTTGCTATTGCAGCCTGGGTCCTTATGCTTGCTCCTATCTGGCACTCCTTATCTACTGGGTAGGAGTCATGGCACAGGAAACCCTCAAATGTATTTTACAGGTATATTCCAGTAGTAACCATAAGAATTTTACCTACTTCATCAAGATTATGCTCAACAGGTCTCATCACTACATATTTTTAGGCCACACTGCATTTTAGAGGCTATCACTTAAACTGAAATGTGATGACTGTAAAAAAGTATTTGTGCTTATATTGTGTAGGAAAAAATGTAGATTAAGACAATCCACATGCGTTCATATATTCTGGTTTTCTCAGTTTATTATTGCTTAAATGCATTGTTCCACCTATTATTGTTATTATTATTATTGTTGTTGTTGATGTTGTTGTTATTATAAACTAACAGCATTTAACTATTTTATGTTAAGAAAAATACAGAGCAGAACTCAGATTAATAGATTTTTTAGTCCAAAGGGATCTGTATAATCTTTTAGTCTGACCTGAATAAAACAAAACTTCCTCAAATTTCTACCTCTAGTCTAAATCATCTAGTTGAACTGAGCTTCTCCTGAACTGCAGCAGCTATGTAGAAGGACACTTACATGGCCCCTGGCTACTGGTTCCAACAGCTACATCTTTTCACTATTAAAATTCTACAATATTAAACAAGTTGGAGTTTGTATTGTTTGAGCCTCTTGTCATCAGTTCTTATAACTAATTAGTTACAGAACTTAACACTAGTGTTCCCTGGGGCAAACTCGTGAACAGTGATTCTTCTTAACCTATCATTTGCTGCAAGTGCTGATGGCACATATCCAGATTCATTCATCCTACAGATCACTCAGATCACACAGATACACAGATCCTACAGATCACTCAGATACTCAGGCTGACAGAACACCAAGGCCTCAACAGTGTTCTGAAGCCTGTGGCTGAATGCACTACAGCCATGTTATAATAGTCATCTTACTCAATATTCCATTATTTGTACATCCGTATTTACATTCGTGGGGTGTTTGGCCAAAATGTCACTCTGACTCATGAATCATTTGCAGACTTTCTGTGCTCTTGGCAAAAGAATAACCAATTACACACACACACACACACACAAAAAAAAGGGGGTCTTCCCTAACAAATAACAAAGAATTAATGGAAAGTAAAATGAGAAATGTCAATTAGCTTGAGAATATACCAAATACACATCTATTATCTCTACCCTACCAGTCAAACTTACAATTTCATCAGAAATTATGAATGTTTTGCTAAAAGAGTCACATCATTATCAGTCACACCATTCCCCACATTCCCTTCCCCAGGAATCAGTGTTTGGCTGATAGGTCTATAATCAGACAGGTTATACATTACTCTTCTGAAGTGTTGGTTCAACCCCTTTTTCTTTTAATGTTCTGGGTATTCTTTATTGCACAAAGATTTGGTAAGAAGATTGTCACGTGTCTACAGTTTACAAGTCCATTCTTTTAAACCTCTCCATAAAGAGACTTAATTTGTCATGTGTGAGGAAATGCAGATAAATATTCTCCTTAGCTATTACTGTATTATCACCATTTGCATCATTACTCCTTAAGAATAAATAACTTGACTTTTCCCTAAAAATGCATAACAAAGTAAAAGTGTTGAAGGAAGGTTTCTGACTTTTTACAGTAACTGTGGACAGCTCTACTCTTTATGACAAAATCTGCACTATTGTAAGGGTTTGGGTTTCACCAAAAGTATTTTACCTAACCTTTTTACATTTTCCATTCCTTTTTTTATATGTTTACATATAAAAAGTGTTTGATACAACAATTCCTTTCAATTCTCCTATAAGGCAGTGTATTTTTATTTTAGTATGATACTGATTTTTTTAATGATACTGAGACCTTGTATAGTTACTGCTACATTTCCCTTTGATTGTTGAATCTTTTAAAAACGTACTTCTTGTCTCTCGGGGGCGGAAGGTTACTTTAAATATGTTATGGCAACTTCAGAAACAAAACCCTCTACTGACTTTACACCCTGTAAAACCGCAGGGACCACCTTCACTGATTTTCCTGAAGCTGTATTTAAGCTGCTGAGAAAAAACAAAACAAAACAAAACAAAACAAAAAACACTTTCTGTGGTTTGATAAGATCCATCATTGAAACACATTTTCGGGGCAGCAACTAATCTGACAGAGGAGAATTTTGCTCATTGACTACAGTGGCTTAAGTTAAGATTTGGTCCTAGAGCATTATCTTACATTCTTTGGATGAAAGCAGGAAAAGCTTTATGGTACACTGGTACATAGAAACAAGTGTCAGCTGCTGACCACAAGACAATTCAAGTTTTTTTTGATACATCAAAAAAAAAAAAAAAGAAAAAAAAAAAGGAGTGCTTTCAATAAATTAGAAATAACTCTTACTTTTGAGTATATCTCTGAGAGTCTACCTACAGGTATGAGCACAAATATATATATATATATATTTTAATTTATTTATTCTGGGTTCTATGTAAACTCTAACCTGTTTCACTTCAGACTGCACACAGATAAATCATTTTCTGCAGTGGAGGATTTTTCAGACCGGTCTTATTTAAGAGGTGTTATTGAACTTCAGAATAAGATGAATATACCTCTAGTATTGATAACTTCAACAAACACCTTATTCTGCAGTCATTACTGTTGATTCTTTACAGCTTGTGTGCTTGTGCAACCATATATATATATATAAAAATAACCAAAGGAAAACTATGTTCCTTCTTCACACACCCTCAACGTGCAAGCCCTTCTTTTGTGTTTTTGCTTCAGCTGAGATCACTTTCAGGGCAGATAAATGGGGAATGAATCACACAATTCAGCAGCCATTATAAATATTTCACCTATATTTAGAAGAACAAGATACCATCTTCCTGTGCACACAGGCATTTCAGAAGTTACTTTGAGGCACTATCTCAGACAATATATTAGTAGCTGAAACAAAAAGGAGATGAAGTAGATCTACATGTACAGTTTAGCTCAGACTCAGAATGTTCTTTGAAGACGTGCTGATTGTCCTCACAGCTCCTCACTGAGATGTGTCCAAAACAAGGACCTCATCCTGGGGCACACAAACTGAATTTCTTTTCAGTAAATGCATATAACAATATACATTTAAATGTTAGGATCCATGAATTTAGAAAAGCCATCATTCAGACTAGTACAGGTTATATTTCCTCACTACACCTGGAATTATATGTGCAAAATCAGCCATGCACTATACTCTGTGGTCTCAGAAACAAAAAAAAAAATGGAAATATGTCCCTGGACTTCGGTAAGAATCTACTTTTTTTTCTTCATACATAAACCCATAAACCTTTTACTTATTATCCTCTATTGTGAGACTAAGCACAAGTGGGGCTGCTATAATCTGGCACAAGAGTCACAGTCATTATTTTCTGGTTTTGCTGTTAGTGTTGGAGAAGGAGCAAGTTTGCCTTCCTGCTCGCTAGCTTGGTGTGTTTACAGGGCTCATCAAGACTCATCAAGGCTCATCAAGATCCCTTAGCAAGAGCTCATTAAGAAGAGCACAAGTTAACATTATCAGTGGCTACACACAGGACTACAAACCAGTCTTGAAGGTTTCATGCAATTTTAACGTTATGGACAGATATCTTAATCATATCTATGTTTATTCTGCTTTCCCTTAATATGCCTAGACTAGAAAATTAGTAAAATAACCTGCTAGTGGCATCACAGGTGGACATTGTCTAAATGTTTTTTTTCTTCTTAAGTGAGACACTAAAGCTGTTGAAAAAATATTTGTTAAAGGGTCATCATTCCCCCTTGAGTTGGCATCTGAAGCTTCTCACAATGTTAACGTCAGCCTTGTAACTACTGTCATATGTTACGTTTCCCTATAACAGTTTTAAAGAATTTACATCAGCAATACAGTAATCTGCAATGTTAGGTACCACGGTAAGAACAAGGTTCAGTTTGACATATCCATGTACCCTTCTGTGTTTTCCTTTATGCTGTCCAGGTAAGTACTTCTCACATACGCACCAGAAGAAGTATAGTTTGAGCTAAGACAAAGCCCCTGAGGATTGGCACTATCAATAGTAAATAATTCTGATAAGTAATAAATCAATTACTTAAAATAGGGATCCAGGGAAAACAACTTCTGAATACTAATACAGCACTCTCTTGGCGAAACTCATTTTTATCTCCGTCAGACCCATTCAGATTGATGCCATCTTTCCTGTTACTAAAAGGATCCATATATTCTTCTGACCACCAGCTCTGACAATTCTGCTGAGAGCTATTTTTCCCAGTATGTCATTATAAGTTTGCCTTTAAAATGAGTTATAAGTACCTAAGCCTGAAATATGCCAGAACGGCAGTTAAGGAAGTTCAGAGGAAGAGAAAAAGGTGGTAAGCCTGTCAAGCTGAGACAGCAGAGTATTATGAATGCAGCTACCTAGCAAATCAGTCACAGGAGGAAGCTAAGCAGAAAGCAGCACTCTTCTTGAACGCCACAGTAAATCTGAGTGGGGAGTATCGACTGTCCACTAGAAAAAAAGTTTAGAAACTTTTTACTGAGACCATCAAAGAAATTATTACATGGTAAACCCAAAAATACCAAGGTCAGGTAATTCTTTTTAAAAAGTTCCAGTCAAGTTTTCCCCCCACATTTATAAATTTTCTGTAATAGCACAAAATTTAAAGCTGCACAGTGACTCCATTTTGAAAACTAACTGAGAAGCAAGGGATTCAGGTGCATACAAGTATTCGGTACCAAAGTTCAGGTCTAAGTAACTGAAGAAAAAATGCATAAAACTGACATGATTTTTCTATCTTCAGAACATGTGTATCTGAATACACAATCTCTTTTCAGATAATACATCACCTCTGATTGGAAATGGAGGTCTGATTAATGATATTTGTTTATTGTGGGCTTAACACTTGTATAAAATGGGTTGATGACTTCACGCTAAGTTAATGTAAATGGATGATCATTGAAAATTCCTTTCAACAATTTCAAGCAATGTCTTTGCTTATGACCTCAGTAAACATTCAAAAATCGTCATAACTATAGAAAATAGAAAATTCTTTTACTCTGATAGTGTTTTTCCAGATAAACACATTTATAAATAACAGCAAATTTGGGAAAGCAAGCCTTAGCCTATAGATTAATCTCTTCTTCTCCCTGGACTTCCCCAATGGGGAAAGGTCTGGTAGATGTTCAGACATAACCCATTCCAAAGCTCCCATAGTCCAACTTTCTCATTAGATTAGATAGATTTTCTCATTAGAGAAAGTCAGTTAACCAGTCTTCAGAGTTCAGCTATGCATCAAGATTGACCTGCCGAGGCTTTCTTCTTCATCTGTCTTAAAAGAGAAAACCAAACTGGTCAGGACCATTGTAGTGCCTACAGCAATTTTAGGTTATGGGCAGGAAAAAAAAAAGAAAAAAAAAAGTACAAAGCTACATGCTTTAGAAAGAGCAGCTAAGGAGATTTGGCTTTCCTACTGATTTTTGTCTACTGCTTCTCTAGCACTAGAAAAGCATAAGTAGAAAGCATGCCCTGTTTATTGCTATAACAGCAAGATGCTGGTGTTTTCTTTGTGGCTAAGTCTTCACTTCATACATCCAGATTGAAGAATTCTGAGTGTGAAATATACTGCCCTCCCACCTTTCTATAGACCTAAATGTGATAAAATGGTGCATTAGACCCTTTCAAAAATTTCAAATCAAAGTGCTCTAGATGAGAGATGAATTAGACCATCTGGCTTAGGGGATTTAAATGACTACCCACTCACATTTGGTATTTAACTATAATTAGACCAATATATCTGAAACTTTTTCCTAGATCAACAATCATGTCACTACCCTCTTCATCTGCATTTCTGTCCTTGCATATCAGTGTTCAGTCCCAGAAGTACAGCTCTGCCATTCCCTTACAGTCAACAGTATAGTTTCCCAGGAAGAATTTATAAGTCTGAAAAGTATTTTCTAAACCTCCTGTTGGCTGCAAAGAGGAATAGGATCAAGCTTCACATGCAGTGCTACTCCACCATCCTGCAGCAGACCAGCATGGGGGATAAAAAGACCACTGAGTCCTGTTCACTATGGACAGCTGAGGACAACCATGGTGTTGATTTATAGCTGAAGGGTCATGGGGCGGGGTGCCTGTGGACTCCAGAAGTGGCATCTGATAGCAGATGTGGATCACATATATTAATTTCCATTTTTTATTTGATTTTACTGCACAGCCACCTTGTCGCAGTGGGAATAAATATAAATCTTCCTGTAATGGATACACATGCTTCTCTGTATATATTTCAGACCCTTTTGTAAGTAACTTATTAGATAGCATTTTCAAATTAACAGAAAGAAAAAAAAGTGATTTAAAAACCCTTTTTAGGCCACTTTCTGTATTTTTTAACAGAAATACAGATGTAAAAATGTGAGAACTTGCTAATTCTTGTGTGTTTAGGATTAGCTACAATTCTCTTACAGTGAACTTGCAAATGAGCTCCTCAAGCCTGTGAAGTGTTTAGTGATAAAATGCTTGTTTTCATTAATTTGTTTGTTTTTGGTTTTTTGTTTGTGTTGTTTTATTTTGTTTTTGACTGCAAATCATATGAAAGTGCCTTAGACCCAGTAGGGGATTTTTTTCAGGGTGGTGAAAGAATTAAGAAATTTGCTCTACTGTCTGTCCGATGGCTACTCATCAAGCTCCTACGAAGGAGATTTAGGTTTTGACTAGCATTAAAAAATCTCAAGGTGAAGGATTCTGAACTTGGAGCAAACATGAACTTGAGCATTTACCTTACAAGTAAAGTTATTCGACACATCCTGTAATACTGAGGCAATAAGTGAAGGCTACCTTTCACACAGGACAGATTCTTCAGCTCTTTCTCAGAAAAGAATGCCATTTACCAGATGACTAAGAATTACTCGCAAATTGTGTAAAGGCTTCTGCATTTTACTTCTGAATCACAACCAATTGTGGAGAATAGGCAATATATAATAATAATAAATCTGTACGGTAGCCCGTAAATCACTCTTTATATTGGAAATAATACTGAAAGAGTTTCTTCTTTCGTCCTTGAGCTACAACATCTCATTGTAACTATAGAAATAATCAGAGATCCTGCATGCTGCCAGTACATCTCAGTCCCTGCCATCACTATCAAACATATTTTTTTCTGTCAGAAAAGTGAAGCTACTCAAATCCTGATTCCCTTTATTGCTTAGCCACAATTACTTTTTTTGTTGACATTTAGCATACAATAAATATTTGGGGTACTGCAAACAAGAATCATTCAAGTGTTTCTCTAATGCTTTCCTCAATACCAATTAAGAAGCTGCTATAAAGAGCCCAAGTCTAAGAACTGAACTGTGGAGAGGTTTGCTCTCTCTTGTCACTGCATTTCCCAGTGACATTTGCTTCAATATTTCTGGGTGAAATCGAAATTTCTTTTGTAAGTAGCCCAACCTACAATTGTCTGCTCCTGGGTAAATGAAATAAAATGAAGATTTTCATCTCAGAATTATTTTAAGGTCAAATCTGTAGTGAAATAATTCAAGTATAAGGGAAAAGAAGGTAATTACTAAAATCACTAGCAGGCAGGATGCATAGGCAAAAAAACCACAGTGGCAGAGAAGACTTAGCAGTAAACTCGTGTGTCACAAAGATGGAAATATATGTTTTCTAAAAGAGAAAGAGCCACCTCAGCAGGAATTATCAATATAGGAACAATCATGATTTTAAGTGAAGTTCTGTTGGACAATAGTGATACATGGACTGTAGTAACACTCTACAAATGTAGCAGTTTGCTTATATTTTTTGAGTTAAAATTCATAAATGGCATATGCTATATAGACCAGTAGTTAAAACTCAAGAAAGGGATAGAAATTCTGTTTTGTGGGGAGGGAAGTCCATAGGTCCATAACCTCAGTGTCCGCTGATGATGACTCCTCAAACCCATGTTATCTCCCCCATCCCCCTGTGCTCTTTCTGATCCCATCTAACTGCATGGTCCATCCTCACTGACATGCCCCTTTCCTCACCTCCCATGTACCTCACCCAGGCATCTTACACCATGTGTTGCCATCGTTTCCACCTCCAGCACCCACTCTGGCTGGAGGCTCACTACCTACCACTTGGCCATCACTACCAGGCACCCACAGTTTTGAGGGTGACTCAAAGTACAACCACTAAAATAGACGTATGATCTTACATACACCCTCAGCTGCACTAAATGCCATTCAAATAGTTTGACTGAAATTAATACAACCGATATTCCTCATAAACATAGATGGATGCAGGAACAGGTCTTACGCATTTCTCAGGAGCACAGTCACTGTATTCTTATAGCATATAAAACATGTGTCTTCTCTTAATACCACTGTGTAAAAGTGACAACACAGTACTGAGCTTATGAGCCCATCCAAATTAACTAGTTTTTAAGCTAATTAGACAACTTTTATTTTTGCTGGGACACCACTCTTCTTTTCAAAAATGCAAAACCATTAAATTATAATTTACAGCTCAGCTTTCAAAAAATCTATGTCTGAATAATGCATATCATTTTCTAATACTCTCATGATATAGGTGGGGAAAACTGTGCTAATGTGCTAAAATCTATCGAACAGATCAATGGCAAAGCAGTGAATAGAAAATAGCTTTCTCATTATGATTTCACAGACTCATGGAATGGTTAAGGTAGGAAGGGACCTCTGGAGGCCATCTGGTCCAACCCCCTTGCTCGTGGAAGGCCACCTAAAGCAGCTTTCCCAGGACCATGTCCAGATGGCTTTGAAAAAAGCAAAATATTAACAAAATCTAAAATGTTTCCCAAATAATTTAACTATTTACCAACCTATCTGATAACTTATTTTGCTGTGTTTGTTGTCATTTTTTTGTTTTCAATGCATTCACTAACTTGTTTCCCAGGCTCAAGATTTTAACAAGATTACTGGTCAATACGATCAGGAGTAGAACCCACATACAAAGAGAATATTGACAGATTTTTCCAAGCTATCAGACAGTGCATATTAAATATTAATAAGCTAACACTTATACAGTATTTTGTATATGTTAAAAGCAAAGCGAGCAGTTATGCAACTACTTAATTTCACCAAAATCTAGAACTTATGCTACAAAATAAAAGTTTTCATTACCAAAATATCACTTATTAATTATTTCTTTGTGTACAAACAGGACCTCTCTATTCATGCACTAAAAGGGAGAAATCATATCTCTTTCTTAAGGAAAAGAATCCAAAACTCATCTTCTGACCAGCAAACACATGCAACATACTGTTTGTTTTGTCATCTAGTGTTTCTTTGAGAGTAGTCACTACCACAGCCATTCTAGAATCACCTCTTCATAGAATTAATTACATTCTGAAGTCATGGCATTTTCTTGCTCTACTGAAAATGTTCATTACTCACTATCCTCACAGATAATTTTAATTAGCTGAGAAAGAATAAATCCTAAGAACAAAACAATGTAAAACATCACTGTCATGTAAAATGTCTGTGGTCATTCCTCTCAAAGCAAGCAAGCAAATCAGAAACGGGAACTTAATTTGAAGTGAAGTAGAGATAGATGTAAAGACTTTGAGGTTTGCCTCTAAGAAGTAAAGAAGTTTGGCTGCTACTGAAAACTTTTAGGTCTGGAAATTGTACAAGAAGGATTCCCAGATGAAATTTGCAGTACTTCCTACTGTTGGCAAGGTGAACAATAAACTGAAGCTATTTCTAACATTGCCAGCAGAGTCACTGTAGCATTATACTACTTCCATTATGGGATCTGGCAGATGATGGCAAGTATGGTTACCCACAGACATTTAAAAAATAATAAAGTATTAAATATACATTTTTGGATGTATATATTTTGTCCTATGGAAAAAAAATGGCAGAAAGAAAATGTCATAAAATCTATTTAAATTACTTTAGTTAAAAAGCCTTTTTTTTTTCCCAGAAATAAAAAAGACAGATAAATGAGTTTCAAAGAAACTTGTAATATTTAACTGAGACTGTAATAAAAATCCAGGCTGTAAAAGGAGTGGGGTATTAAATGATTTCTCATGAAAAAAATAATGTTACGTTAGAACAACTATAAAGGTCTTTTTCTTCACAAGCATGGTAGAGTAAATTATCAGTGACCCCTTTATGCCTGTCAAATGCTATTAATGTCATATAGCTTGGTGAAAGGAAAATTTACTTTTTTATATCTGTTTTTTTAATACCACTGGATGCAATCCTTAAGTAAGATGTTACACAGAATACAAATTCCAGCCAATAGGTCATGTTTTTTTTTTTTTTCCTTGATTCAGATGTGTCTTTGTCAGTTCTAATATTCAACCAATAAAAGAAAAGGGCACTAAGCCGTCTAGGAGATCTTGCCTAACTCTAGGTTTAACTTCCAAGAATTTGTAATGAAGGTCAACAATGGCAAGACCTGATTAATTTGGACTTTATAAAGAATCTGACAAAGTTCCACTCGACCAGCCTTCTTTCAAGAAATAAGAAATAAGAGGACTAAGCATGAGAGCAAAGAAAAGGTGATGTAAGAGGGAAAAAAATATGGTGTGAAGTACTTGTAAGAACATTTACTTTCTGAGTTAACTGCAAGTTCCTAGGGAGTATGAAGATGGCCATCTGCTTCTGTGAAGGATCATATGGAAACGATCTTATGGAAACTGCAGAAAGAGATCTGTTGAGCTTATGTGATAGTGGAACAAAGAGCAACTAAGGAGCTTCCTGACTGCTGCAGTAATCCTTCAAAAACAGAAAGTATTTAGTGGAAAAATAGATATGGGTAAGGAATAGATCCAAATACATGGAAAATTCACTTGTGCAGTAGGCGGTTATTAGATATGAGGGTTTTCAACAGATAATAGCCAAAGAGAGCAGAACCACAATGTCTCCACAATGAAAAAGAAGTCTCCCCAGTAAAGTCACATTCAGAAGAGGGAACAACTTGTTACAGTTTGGTGTAGTAAGAAGAGGCATAACTGACAGTCTTGCTTGCTCCCTCTGTAGTCAAGACTATTTCTTCAGAGGATGTGTTCATCACTTCCTAAGTCTGCTGAGAAGATGCCACTTGAAGGGTGACTCTTAGAAATGATGTATAGGGGCTCTCCTAGGTTCTTTCAGACAGCTTCTAGGGGGACAGTCAGATCTGCTATATGCTTGCTTAGCTCAGTATAGATTGGGAGCCATTTACTGGTGCAGGACACGACTGTTGGCTAGAAGCATTTCTGCAAAAAAGCAGAAATGTTAATGTCGTTAATGGACTGGTGTTTTTTTTTTTTTTGTGGTGGTGGTGGTTTTTTGTTTGTTTTGTTTTTTAATGTGTACATTTTGTACAACTCTATTCTGATTATCCATTTCTGAACCACTAATATTTAATTTAGACCTTGCCATGTATGTGAAATTAGTGTATAAAAAAAATTGCATATTTTAGAGATGGAAAAAAAAATCAGGTCACACTTTCCAAACATGCATTTTTTAGTGAAAATTTTTAAAGTTACAAGCAGTCTATGAGGTGGATTATGAAAACCTGGAGAGGACTTGGGCCCTTAAGAATAACTATAGCCCACCTGGAATCACATAAATTCACATATCTCTGGGTAACTGTAGCTGACTTTTTTACTAAACACCACTTAACTTTCAGTTGGGATGATTTCAAATTTAAATTTGCCTTGAAACTACATCTTAGCTCATTTCTTAGCAACATAGCTATGAAGAAATTCAGAGCGCTCTGGAAGGTTCACTGAAGTGTTTCAATACCGTAATCATTCCAAGATCAATATTTTAGCTGCTGGAATAAAGTAAAAGAAGTTACTGGAAGTCATAGCTTTCTAAGGGAAGTACCTGACTAGCTCTAATATCAGCATTCTTAATGAGAAAAAAAAATGTACTAAGTTTAAGACGGTGATTAGAATCCATAACTCGCAGTATGTGATTTTTTCTTTTTTTAGTGTTTTTATCACAAAAAAGGTGTTCTGAAGAAGGAAAACAACATTTTTTGACATTTTTGTTTAAACATGCTGCAGTATTGTTTGTTCCATCCCAAGCAATGGTGACTGGAACCTCTTCGTATGTGAAAAATGCAGCTTTGGCAATCAACACAGATCATAGAAGGTTTGCTCCATGAGCAAAATGGAATCTCAGAAATATGGGATAAAGTGATGGCTACTGACTGACGCAGATACAGATCAGGAGACTAACAGAGCCTTTAGAAATCTTGTGGAGGTTTCTTACCCTCAGCAGATGACAATTCTTCAGATTTCTGCCTTATTTTTTCTTCCCTTTTGTCATTTCTTTATTTTTTCTAACAGCTGGGCCAAGAATATTTGAAAAGTGAAGAAGCAACATTAGAAGTAAACCTCACAAGCACATTTACTTCTTTTTGAGATAGACAAAGTGATAGTGAAAATAAGTTTATTCTGTGTTTACAGTCCAACCAGCAGAAATGTTAAGTTGGCATGCCTGACAGAGCAAATGCCGTTTATGAAGATAAAGTAGAGAACCCAGAGAGGCCACAGCTGTGGGACTATCCCGTTTGTATAATCTGACTATGCAAAATGAGAAAAAATCTTTTCCTTTTTCTCATAAGATCCAGGGAAGCAGCAGCAGCACTACCATAAAGCCCTTAGGCTCGTGCAATTCCCCTTAAGCAAATCTTTACTCTGTGACAGAGCTGATCCCTTCATAGTCAGGTGTCAACACAGCTAAATTGGTTGCAGGGATGTGCTGGGGAGGATGGCACACAGATGGGATGTGCTGCTTAGCAGAGGCTTCTGAAAGCCTGCACTGCTCGTGATAGCAGCATTCGCACTGCTATGTTCTGCACGCCACAGAAGATGTGGGACGCATGGCAAGGCTTCTGTCTGCACATAAAAAGAGAAAAGGCCTATCCCTGTAGAGCAGCAAATAATAGGAATTTTATGCAATTTTATTCCTGCTGCTGAAGATTAATAGGCCTTTTTCTCCCCATTGTTATGTAGTGGTATTCAAAGAGCAGCGGAGTGGGAGAGAACTTAAGATAAATTGACCTCTAATTAACAGTAAAAGACATGTTTTACAGACTTGAACAGGGTGGGGGGAGAGAAGAGGAAAGAGCTTGTTTCACTCTCTCATAATAACTGAAATCTAAATATGGGCAGAGAACAGTTAACCAGGCAGCTAGTGCTTGTGGTGTAAGTCAGATCTGTGAATCACAGGAGTGAACTATAAATTGCAGTCTACTTATTAGCTGCTTGGCCTTAAGACATACCTTGTGCCAGTACTGACATTTCTTTTATCTTTTCAAAACCGATACAGGAAACTTAGTTAGACAGCAATGCTTTTTCTGCAATTGCTGATTGAAATGAAAATTACTATGCAAAGAGATAAAGTCCTAATGTAATTTCTACTACATAATAATCAAACTATCTTAATGGACAAGATATACAATTTTCAATGACATTATTCCAGTTTTACTTCAGAATTTAAGTAAATTACCATTGACATGAACAACAGCTCTGGACCATTCCCTGCACTCAGGCAAGTGTTTGTAATGAATATACCAGAATACATCTGGGCAAATATCTGCTATAATTTTTTTCTTCTAAGGAACCCTTTAAAGTGTAACATTCTCAGCTTCTAGGCTGCTCAATGGTGTTATTGCCTGCAGATGCTTTCTGCTATGATGCTACTATGGGAGCTGCACAGCTCTCAGCACACAGAAGTAATTTTCGCTGTGAATGATATGCTACAGAGCTACAGAGCCTAACAAAAACGTGTGGGGGCACTTATGAGGGGAAAGAGCAGCACGAGCAATGAAATTAGAATTCTCAGTGCCTTATTTTGTTCTCAGTGACAGAACCAGTCAGCTGTTCAAATACATAGTTGCTGCCAACACCATCTTATTCTAGTTTTTCTCTTGAGCTTCTTTCAGCCTCTTTGCTTTGAATTTGCCTTACTTACAGCATTACTTCTCCCCAGCTCCCTCCCCTTGTTTTTTCGTTTGTTCATTCGTTTGCTTGCTTACTTTTAACTAATAAAATAAACTTCCCATGAGCAAAGTTTATATTTAGGTACATTTTAAACAAATAAATTAAAACTGTAGGTAGCTTTTCTTTAGAAAATATTCCAAGATAATCAGTCTTATTTAAACAGTGCATTTAAAGCTGCTCTGCTTTAAAAGGAGTCACCTTTCTTTATGCTAGCAAGATTTCTATGGACAGACCCTACAGTTCTTGCTACTGAAGGAAGCAGCCTTACTCAACACTTAATTCCCTCTTTTCATTGGAAACTAGTCTACACTTCTGAGTGTTTTGGGAAATTGTGGGAAACAAGGCTAACTAGATTGAATGACTCAGGTGTTTTGGCTTGTATTCACGATGTAGCATAGGTAGAAATTGGTACTAAATAAAAGGCTGATCATAAGCTATGGCTTCATGTTTGAATAGAAAGGATGAAAAGACCAATCTATGAATGGTTTTTGGGACATATCCTTAGCAGAACACCAAAACACTCAAATCCACATTTGATGAGAGCCTTCAGAGACATAGGCTTTTCAGAGAGAAAGAAAAAAAACCTTGTCACAAACCCCAGCTGGATCCCCAAGTTTTCTATTCCTGATTAGTACACGCAGGGCAAAGTGAGGCTAAGCTAGACACATCAACCTCCAGCAACTCTTAAGTTGTCTTCCTTCCACATTCCTGAGGCCATGCATCCACACAAGTCCTTAGCTGGTTATGTGAGATAGGCCATGTGTAATGTTTTCAAGCTGTATGCTTAACAGTCATGAACCAGTCACTTATTTTTTCAGTACAGAACGCCATTTAAACCCCCAGACCTACTCACTTGGCTTTTTAGTGCTTTTTCACTCAAGTTCACTTGCACATCAGGAAACAGGTATTATCAGTGTCACTTTACATAGTCCATCCTCTCATTTGAATTTACACTAACATATAAACTTGTAGCATCCATTTGGTCAATTAATTGCAATGAAGGCAAAGCCCAGTGACATTAACTTTGTACAAATCTTTTCATCACTCTGAACAAACATGAAAACTGCCCAACCCAAGACAAATACATACACTTACATATATGTACAACTCTACTTGCCAAGTAGTTGCCACAGAACAATAAGAATTCTTAGTTTTTAACTATTTCATCCTTGGTGGCCAAAAAAAAAAAAAAAAAAAAAAAAAGCATACCTCATATGATCCAAGAGTGTTTTTATAGTCATGTTTTGCTTTGGGAGATTTGGCTTGAATTCATACTTGTGACAACTTTAACGTCATCTGTGGGTTTTGTTCTCATCAAGAATTAATATTTACACTAGCAAACAGATAAAGAACTTCAACAAAATACAGATTTCTTTTCTTAAAGCTTTTTTCAGTTGCTTATCACCAGGGCAGCACTAAGGAACATAAAGAAGTGAAGTAAAACTGAGCAAGCCCCAAAGACGTTTTGTATGCTATTCCAAAACAATCGATTTTTAATTATCACATGCTGTTAGATAACTGCATTATTCTCTACCAATAAAGAAAAAAAATGTAGCATCGTGGCTGCAAAAATAGACTCTTACTAAAGAGCTATTTTGTTGTTGTTGTTGATTTTTTTTTGAAAGAAAGCATCAGTAATCTTTGCTAGCTTTGAAAAAAAAAAAAAGTTAATTATTCTTTTAATCACTACTTCACCACCTCAAACCGCATAAATCTTAGCATGGCCCTCCAGCCCCCTCAGGCACATGGACATACAGTAACAGAAGTGTTACTGTACAGTAGAAGAGATCCAGTTTCCTCTGCTTCACCAGGACTAAGACCAACAGGCAATGCAACCTCACCAAAAACTGTCATTAGGTAAGCATGTTATGTAAACAAACTATGAAATGGGAAAGGAATTTGAGGGTATTCCTAAAAACAGGTATCTGATGCTAATAAAAAGACCTATGGAACACACCTTCAATGCCAGATCTTTTTAAAAATGTTTAGCCAGATCTTTTAAACTGCATTTGTCTCATGAACAGTATGATGGCTCAAATTAGCGATGTGGTTTTGTTTGTTTGATTGTTTGTTTTAATTCAGGAGACTGTAGTTTGCTGGCAAGAATGTTAGTAGTTCACAAAGTAGCCATGAATGGTACTAAATGCTATGGGTAGACAGGGACATGGTGCCATCTCTCTGTCCATCTTTATTTTAACTGATAGATTTCAACTACCTTGAGAAAAAATAAACTACCCTAGTTACAGGCATGACAGATTCGTAGATACCATTCTCTGAAATTTTAATCAAAATTTTCTGTGGGTTGATATGGAAAGCTGGTGAAGAGATATAAACCACACTGCTTTATCCAATATAGCACAGAAATTCTTTATCAAAATAGGCACACATATTTTATTTGTAAAACTCACCTTCAGGATGACAGACAGATGTTGTATGGTAGTCTCCTTTCCAGGATGTGGTTCAATTAGCATCTGGAACACAACAAAAAATTCAAGGCGAGGTGTCACCTTTTAGTGTAGGCAAAACTGTTTCCCATTCTCGCCCCAGTTCCTTAAGTTCAAAGTCATTTCTACTGCCATTTCACCAGTTGAATTAACAAGTTAGCAAAATGCACTCATCCCGTGCAACAAGCACAACCACATCGTGTCAGTGGAGTTCTACTCATAACAAAGGGCTACGCTATTAGTTCAGCATGTACAGTACAGTAATTAATTTCAGGAGTGGGATTTTTTATTTTTTAACTTCTGATTTATCATAAATGATAAAATAGTTAACTAGTTAAGTTGAAGATTCTTTTTTACCAATTCTAATTGTTCTTCATGTTTATTTGGATCTGTTTCTTCAAATGGAAATTTGGTGATGAAGTACTTAGTGTTCAGTGAACTAGATGAAATAAAATTGTGGACACTTGTGGACAATTTTCTACTTCGATATTTAGATTGGTAGAAAAACACTAAAAATGATTACTGTATTTCAAGTAAGCTTGTGCTGCAACAGCTCTAAATCCAATTTTTAAAAACATTTAGTAATAATATATATATTCTTCTAATGAAGAATCCCTGTAAATACAACCATTTTTAAACTTTCCTATAAAACATAAAATTAATCCACTTTCTGTTATAATTTTATTATTCCACCTGGGTACTTGACTCTTTCATACTTATAAAACTATAGTCCTTGTCTATGTGTAAAAAGCAAGTAAATTTTTTTTCTACTGTCATTTTGTTCCAACTTCCTCAGTCTTGTACAATAACCTAGTTTTTATAGAAGTAAGCTAATGACACTAATTCCTTTGGTTCTAAACTAAGCACATCTATATGGCTTGACCTGAAAAAAATATTTCCTTGGGAGATTATATAATAATTAATTTAATGGAATGCAGTATTCCTTACTTTTCAATGAATATGGGAATTACATTTTCACATATTCTCAGTTAAGTACAAAGATTAATCACTGTCTGAAAAATCTCCAAATTTATATCCATATCTTTGCATATTTATAATATATATGTGCACAACTGTAAGATCAAGAAACAAACAAACAAACAAAAACACAAAATGACAGTGACACCATAAAAATAATGAAGTTTTAAAATCAAGGATTCCCTGCTGCCCTCTGCCTGATTGTATTCATGGGGATACACTGTGCAAATTCTTGGATATGATGGAAAGAAGCTTTTGAATGGCATACTAATTTCATTATATATTTTTTGGCATTGCCTTCATTTGTTCTACCTGCACCTGATTTCATGCATTTCTTTAACGCTGCAGTGCAGTAGCTCCCAATTCATTTGGTACCACGAAAGCAAATCCAGCTCCATAATATTGATCCACACTTACCTACGTTTTCAAAGGAAGTCTCACATTAGTAATCTCTTCTCTAGCTTTTCCTCATGAATGAGAAACAATTTATGTTTTTGGTTTTGCTGCTTTAGATTTTGACCACAAAAATTCTCAAAGATGAGCCTGAATCTTCACTGTCACTGTTCTTTAATAAGTTTAGCTATCTAGACTTATTTCGGACTTCTGTGATAGGTAGCTGTCATACTCAAGGACTAAAATCCAAGCCAGTCCTCCTCTTCCAGTTCAATGAGGAATTTTCAGGGAAGAAAGAATACAAACCTCTTTCATGCTCTTCTGCATGACAGTTCACTTTAGAAGGTCTTCGTACTGTAATCCCAATAGGCTAAATAAATTATGAATTCTCTTTTCATACTTTAATTCCCTAAGTCACAGGTTTTAATGAAATGCATTTTAACTTTGTCAGCTAGTGACCATTTGTCACATCACGAAAGAAAAAAAAAAAGTATGCTACATCAGCCAATAAGGACAACATTTTATCTTTAGGTTCTTTATTTAAAATCAATTTATATATCAGTTAATTTCAGCCATAAGAAACTGTTCTCTGATAAAATCCCATTGTATCAGAATGGTAAACTCTTAACTACTTTTATTTAAGAAAATAATACAACTATGCCCCACAAATTATGAATTAGTTTGAAAGGAAGTATGTCTCCCTTCACTATGTAATGAAGACAATGTCACAAAGTACATAACAAATGTACAGAAAAATACAGAAAAATAAATTTTCCTTATGGGTTTTACTTTAATCCAAAATTATTTACTGGAAATAAAATATTGATAAATGGTTTTAATACAAATAAATACATATTTTTGTAGGTGAAATGTAACTGAAGCATGAATTCTTCCTGTTTCAAAATTTCAAACCTTGTAAAAATTCAAAATGATGGGCTATGCTGGCAGAAAGTTGGTTACAAGAGTCTTTATTTTGCAAACTATACAGAAACGGTAAAAAAGAAAATGCATTATACTTTTCAATATTACATAGGATAAACATTAAATTTAGTATTTAATGTGTAGAAATTAATTCAAACAAACTGATTTTCCTTCTAATTAATGATGGGAAACCAGTGATCCAGTTTTGAAATTATACAACCTGTAGTATTACATTATACAGGTCATGTCAACTTTATTGTGGACAGAAAGCAATAGATATGATATGAATGAAGATGGTGGAGTCCCAAAACGTCTACACAGTTGATTAACATGCTAACATAAATACAGTGATTAAAGAAATTTTCTCTATAGTCAAATCTTAAGTGCTACTCTACACAATAATTATAATCTAGTCCACGTGGTAATTACATAACAATAGAAAAAAAATTAAAACAATCCATTTTCTTCATTCCAGCAGCAGTACTTATACTGGTATTAATTTGGTAACTGGGTGTGCTTAGCTATTGCCTAACATCCTATACTGGTATGCATGCTAAAACCTCTCTATCTCTATTTTGCAAGGCACCTTTACAATATGTTCTCTAAGTTTCTGCACTAGTAACAGAAAACAACATGAATTTATATAAAGATGCAAAACTATTTCCTGAATTAAGAAAACAAAAAGTATAATTATACGCTTCTTAAAAACTATGCTGGGGGCAAGTGTCAATACTCTGACTTACAGTCATGTATAAAGGTAATACAATTTTAAGCATTTTTTCCCCATGTAAAATACTTTATAGTAATCTGATTAGAGAGAAATACAGAGAAACAACAATGGGTGAAGTGATGTTTGAGTAAATAACAATAACGCCTACATGACTTTGACATGAAAGAAAGAAAGAAAAAAAAGAAGGAAGGATAAGAAAATTATTAAATTTACAGAGTTGGTGCTTGTCCATGCTACTGCTTTAGAAAAACCCTTTCAATAACCTAGCCACTTCATATTAAAAAACATAACTACAAATGCAAACACAAACAAGGACTTTGCTTCATTTTTCCCTTCTGTTAATTTTTCTCCATACCTTTGGTTAATTAAAGGCTGGTAAGATGCTATTTGTGCACCGGAGTTTTTCTACCGTAATACATTTTTATGTATTAAACAGGCAATTTGCAAAGCCTGCAGGGCCTGACAAAAGTAAAATTAAGTTACATTATTTGTCCTGAAGAGGACACGCAATTCCAAGTACGGGCAAATAACTCTTCACGTAAGTTTTAAAAAGACTGGTTGTTTTTATAGCGTTTTGCACATTTATAAGTTCAGTAGCACATAACATTTCCTTCTTCTGCCTACACTTTCAATGCATTTTCTTCAGCGCAAAGGCATTTAAAAACTCAAAAGCACGTAATATTTCTTATTTAAACAAAAAAAAGTCTATGACTCCAGCTGCAATGTTTGAAATAATCATACAAAATATACACATTTGTTAGAATCCTTTCGATCTTGAAGAGCAAAGGGATTTTATGAAATGTCATCTTGTGAATTTTAGAAAGGTACAATTCATTGACCCTCCTAATATCATCAAATATATCCATCATGACCATCGTCATCATCTACATCATCATCTCCTTCGTCTTCATCATCATCTTCAATTTCATCTTCATCATTCATTATTTCATCTTCATCATCTTCATCATCTGTCCAGTCATGGAAATCACCAGATGCAAAATCACCTGAAGTCTCTAAATCAATAGCTAAAAAGGTATGATAGTTATCCAAAAGACACAAAATACACTACATTATTGCTAAAACAATATATATCATATTTATAGTGTAATATGTATAAGACAGAAGAAAATTTAATTTCAAGAAAATTACTTATTTTAAACTAAACATTGTGACAGAAAGAAAACTTAAACAACATCAATAATCTTTTGTCTTAAAAGAAAACCACTTTAGTAGGGATGAATTTTTCAATGTTAAGAAAAGGAGATGAATTTTATGGATTTGTGGAACTATAATGAGTGCCAGGAAACACTGAAAGAGATTTAAGACCAACTTACAGTTCACAATAAGGACTAGTGATGATATATACCATACACCGTTCAGTTTTTACATATTATCTTTAACTATCTAGAACTGTACATTTATTCAGAAAGTATCCTGGATTAAATGGAAAATAGGCCTGAACAGGTACGCCAAATACCGTGTTAAATCTACCCTATGTTTCAGGCTATGTTCTTCTGTTGCAAAGGAAGGGAAAAGGAGTAATGCAAAGAAAAATATTTTATTGCCATTTTTGATGTCTGGGACATAAAATAATGGCGACATGGGAGTTCCTGTAAGTCATAGGGTATTGGAAGGGAAAAGCAAGGGAAGACTTGGTGTGCTAGGAACTTTTGGCAATTCCTTCAAACAAACTGAAAAAAATGTCAAATTGAATTAGCATACTGATTACCCAAAGGGATTTCATCAAGCATTCTTGGACTTGTATAATGCTACTCTAGATAATTAATTTTCCCTAGGTTTATATACACTATGCCAAGCCCATATATGAGGTCTATTAACAGCTGACACAGTAATATGAGTTGCAAAAAATAATGAAGTAATAAAAATCACAGATTATATTTACATAAAATTAATGTAGTTGCATCCCACGCCTGTTCTTACTGAAGAAATGTAGCCTGGTTGGAAATCAAAGTAATACCTTTACACCAAAGTCCATGCAAGGTTCATAACTTACCACATTCTGCTGCACCATTTGTTCTGGATCCTGTTACCTCATTGCCGTATCTGTCAACACACCAACATTGTCCTACACTTCCATGGCACTGACTTGGTTTGTAATACCCATCTTCATCACATATGGGGATATATTGCCCTGTGATATATAAATATTGAATAAGAATATTAATAACTGCCCCTTGGCCAATGTAACAATCATAGCAGAAAATAACTATCTTTTGCTATTTCCACATTCCAGATTCTCCACTGACTGGCTTACAAGTGACAGATACCAGCCTTGGACTGCCTTCAAGAAAAGGAGTGGACAATCTTCCTTAAAATTTTTCATTGATCCTCTGATACACCTTCCTTACTCCTTGAATGTCTTAGTTGAGATCTTTGCTGCATGCTGGGGAAAGGGACATAGCTCACAACTCTGAATGGGATGTTCTATAATCAGCGGAGTGCAAACAAGTCTGAATAATAAGGATTAGGCTTCCCAGACTAACAAACTATCTGCTACTAGGCTTAGTAGCTTTTTTTTTTTTTTTTTAATTTAGATATATATGTAATCACCCGTTTAGTTACCCACTAATATTTATTCCACCATAGAAGATAAATGTAGTGTAACACAGCAATTTTCTCAACAATAAATGTGAAAAAAAAAGGTAAATTTGCATTTTATAGACATAATACCTATGCAAATTAGACTCTAAGCTAAAATGGTCCCCCACCAACAGTACTAGAGACACAATCATGAACTTATTTAGTGAGGCAGTGACTTTCCTAAGGCTGAGTAAGTCATGGTTCCTCCCTTGAAAGGAACAGAGACTTTTTAAAAGAAACATAATATTTAGACAAATGACAATGTACAAAACATGAATCTGAAAACATTTTGAAGTGCACAGTTATTGTTTGAAACCATCCTTAGCAGAAATACAGTTTTGATTACTTTGGGCCAAGCCTTTTATTGCAGCTTTCATACAGTTGAAAAGGGTAAAATGAAGATTTACCCTACATTTTAGTAATACTAATACAGCATAAATTGATTCACAACAAAGATTTAAATTACTTAAAGAATATTACAGGTAAAGATCAGTAGAGATACTAATTTAGGAGTGCCTTAGACTGTCCCCTCTATAACTGTAAAGATCTACGTTCTATTAGGATAATGGAACAGACGTAATATCTTTTGGTAGGTAAGGTAGTAAAACCAAGTTTAATAGCTTTCAAAAACTTCATAAATTTTGTTGCTAGAATTTACTGCGGTCTATCTTTGTTGGATTAATATTGATTTTATGTTGCTGTTTCACTAGGGTTATTTATGTAAGCAATAAAACCTTCAAAAGAATGATCTATGGCTCACCTAGGATCTTCTTTCCTCCTTGCTGCTTCTGAATGTTGCTGAGTTCTGTCTGGCAAGGTGGGTCTAAAATGACAAGAAAAATGTTGAACAGATTACACTGTATATGTAAGCATATGATTAGGTTTTCATGGTTTGCTACGTTCTAAGGTCTGGCTAACTACTGATCTTAAGAAAGGTACAGATCCTGCACTAGTAGTCACATCCTAAACTCTGAAAGAAAAGAATTACTCCAGCTTGTTACAACTCCAAAATTATGAAACAGATCACCATCATGGATTTGTGCTGAAGGCTACTCCCAGTTAACCCATCTGTAATTGAACATCTGGTTACTAGTCTGGAGGACTGAAGAATGCTAGACTGAAATAGTAACTCTATCATACACTACTTCATCAGTCTACAGAAATCTAAGGGTGACTTTGAAGCTTGACTCAAGTACTGGTTAGAAGTGGGATGGCTCTTTCATTCCTTCCCTTTTGTCTTTGTTAGAAGTCATGTTCAAGTTTTGTACTTCACATATTATACTAATAAAATAAGAATTTCTCCACTGAAATTTGCAAGACTGTGGTTTTATTGCAATAATTAAAGACAGAACCCCAGGGGTCCAAAGCCCTATGTTCAGCAAAGTTAAAAACTGACCAGACTTCAGATGTCTGTAAGATGCAGAAGTTATTAAAATTCAGTTATCCATTGTTCAGAGCTATAGCTTAGTTAAATTCTGAATAATTTATTTTTCTGCTCTCCATAAAAGCAAGTCTGACAATGTCCCATGAATGGGAAGGAAATATATATCTTTGAACACTAATACAGTGTACTACATTAGAGTGAGAGATGCTTTTGTGGTAACAGTTTGAATCAAAAGTAATACTATTCACGTGTATCTTTAACTTACGCTGTTCCCAGACAACATTCTGATAACTCACTAAAAACTCACATGCTATGAATATTACATTCATTTTTTTCATTTTAGCAGACCAGTTATTTAGAATACATCTTTGCTATGTAAGTAACTCAAGGTTGCCTTCTGAAACTACTTTTGTCTGTGTACACAGGAAAAAACTAAGTTACTTAAAAGATCAGTAAGATTGGCGTAGCTTATTGACTAAGTACACACTTAGACCAGAAATCATTCACTATGTAGGGTAATGCAAAAAATCACTTGAGAGGTGAAAGTTCAAATCAGCCTTTCCTGAATTTTTCTAAAGGAAAACACCATTTAGTCAGATGAGAAAGAATTTAGGATGTAGCTGGGACAAGCACACATGCACAAAGAAGTTCAGGAATGGCAAGAATACATTATAAAACCTGAGGATATTTTTCTTGTGGAAATGCTCAAACATTAGGGACAAATAAGTAGAGTAACTGTGGATCAAAATATATTTCTGGTGAACACAGAGCCTCTTGATTGGCATAGCCTAGGTATACCAATAGGCCTTTGGTTTTATTCATGAGCTCTTATCTAACTGGATAAATAGAAACTGGAACACAGTAATAACACCTCACTGAGAACAGGCTGTTAATTTCTTTTGGCTTTATGTTTTAAATGCTATATACATATCCCATACATTTAAAGACATAAAAGTTTAGAGAGCCCTCAACTCTAGTGGACTTGGTTTTCACATTAAATCTATAATTATTGTTTTTAGAGTTAAGGCAAAATATTGTTCACAGGAGTCTTAGCGCCAGAATAAAAATCAAGGAATGCCTTTACAGATAATGAGTAAATTTTCTGTGCATCCCCTTCAAAACAACTAGCACCTGGCATTGTTAGGTGGGTATTGTGTTTTCACTCTTTGAGTATCTGCTGAAGTTATATAAAGTTATACATTTCTTGGTGTAAGAAGTACTTTGATGATGACTGTGCTCACTATTATGCCAGAAATGTTCAGCACCTTTCAAAACAAAGGTTTCTGTCTTTCCTGATATTTAAAGAGTTAAGATTTTAATTGTGTTTAGTAATGTATTAGTTTTCCACACAGCTGTATTTACAACATTCTAACAATCAATTATTTCTCAAACAAAAGGTATTTCCAATTACTCTAAAATCAAATAATGACAGTCATTCATGCATAGGAGTACCACAGGCTAGAAGGATCTATCAAAGAAGATGGGAAATATGCTGAAGGAGAAGAATTAGTCTAACAAGAAAAATACACGTATTTTGTTCTATGAAAAAAATAATCTTGAATTAGAAACAGAGTTGCATTTATGAGCACAATCATTTAAATGTAAAAATGATGGCCTATGCCTAAACAAAAATCCTTTATTTTCAGCTATAAGTCTTTGTTGCTGTAATTAGAAACAGGAACACCACTAATCAAATGGTATCAATGCAATATGAGGAAGTTACTTACCCAAAATTCTTCGCAGAGGTTAGGTCTTTGAGATTCACATTTAAGTTTTGCTTCTCACGATAAAAGTGGCAAAAAATTCTTAACAATGCTTAATGAGAGAGTGGCATGATGAAAGCTCAACCAATTCCTTTCGATCCATAGCATATAATTTTTCATCTCTCCCCAAATGATAATTTGTATTTTCCAGTCAGTTCCTGATTTTGGGAAAGCTTTTTTTTTTTTTTTTTTTTTGGATTTCTGAACCTACTTCAATACAAAGGCAGCATCACTGGATAGCCTTTGGGAGTCTTGAGTTAAGGAGACTTATTCTGTACAAAAATCATTGTTACTGTCTCCCTTGAGACTGAAACGATCCTGACATCAGAAAAATCTTTCTGATAATCTGAATAAGAAACCTAATCATCTCCATCCTTAATTCTACTTAAACAAATCTGGCAGGAATTATATTTCTGACATTATCACTGCGTTATTATGAGTGATTCATGAACCATTTAACAGCCATCCACAGTTCTTCAGTGCTTGAAGTACTGATGCACACCAGAGCATCCCATGTTATTAATACTGGCCCTTGAGACATCAATATTCAGTTGTGTCAAGAGGTGATGCAAGGCTTGTATGATTAAGCTTTGGTTTATCAAAAAGAGGCACATTAAGAGAGCAACGGGAGTAAAACTGGTAGATTTGACAAAGAATGTCTGGAATTTTTAACAGAAATGCCTCAAGGAACTGGTACTCACAACGTGGGTCTCCAGCTTTCACAGGCGCTCCATCTTATTAAATTACAAAACAGTGATTTTCCATCTATCAAGTAGATAATATTTGGCAGATCCCCTAGTTTTTGACGTATGTTCTACTGCAGATAAGGCTGCCATGTTATGTCTTGCCTCTGCTCAGGGTCAAGTATTTATAATTGTTCTAGGACAATGGAGGTTCTAGTTATAGGGATTTGAAGCAGTCAATACTGCACTTCAAGAAATCTTCCTGGGAACTTCAGTCATGTGGCAAGACACATTACACCTTTAGAACCATCTATAATCATATTTAATGCCCTGTGGTCTCAAGAGACTGATGTAACAAATACAAATCACAATAATTATCGTTATTCTGCAAGATGGACTAGTTTCAAAGTCATGAATTAGTCTTTCATCCCTGATAGACAGAAAAGCCTATAGGAAAAAGGCATCCAGAGAAATACTAGACTAACAGACACATGCAGAAGCCTGCAGTAAAGAGATGCTTATGTTCCAAGCATTAATATTCCTGGTAAAATTGGTTACTCTCCTACTCTATTTTCAAGCAGTGAGGCAACAAAAACAAGGCTGTAATAATGATGAAGTACTGACAGAAAGAAATTCAACCTATAAAAAGGCCAACAGAGCAAGTGCCTCAGCATTTAGACAAGCACTGAAGTGTTAGGCTAGCATCGAAGACCTAAGAAAATAAGTTCTGAAGCACTTGCACAATTTGTAGGTGGAAATAGAGGGCAACATGGAACAAAACATACAGGAAGACAGCAGAGCCCTGGCAAAGTGCAAATTCTGAAGTACTGCAGAAATGTATTATAGTGTCTTGGATATACCTCAGAAATGCTAAACTACACTTAGAGAAGAATAAGGCCAAGGAAAAATGCAATGAGCACCACTGAGACCTAAGTAAGAATTTAAGCATCAGTCAAGGTGGGACTGTTGTTACAGGGAGATTTTTTGAGCAATACAGATGTGATTTTAGTATTCTAAAAAATTGCTTGTATTGACGAGAAGTTGGGAGTAATGTGCAGTAAGGGATCTAGTGTACTCTAACTCATCACAAGAAACCTAAAGCAAAAAGAAAGAATGAAGAAGAGATCAAATAATTGTCTGATACTGACAGTCTTGATCTGGTAAGCTAAAATCAAAGAGTAAGAGGTCTTTTCAGATGACAACTTCGGCAAATAAAAAACATATTTTAAAAATAGCATAATAGAATTTCTATCCCCCTATGATGCATATTGTTGATTAAAACTTTGTATTCACTTTGAACCTGGTTAATCAACAGCATTTCTAGTAAAACTGTGTATCTGCTGAGAAAACACCTACAAAGTTCGATGAATACAGATAGCTGTCTATATGACATGAAGCTTTCTGTTAATATCAACTTATTTTAGTGTACATCAGAAAGAAGCCACTGAATTTGTATACCTAGCCACTTCTTTGCGATTTACAGCAAAGGTCTTGTTAAAGACCTTATTTAGATTGTTCAATAAAGTAAAAGCCAAATATGAAGATATTAAAAGATTTAGCAGAATGCTACAATTACGATTAGAGAATTCAGTGGGTCACGCATACTAGGAAGTTTGACAGTTGTGCAAGAAGTCTGACAGTTATGCAAGAAAACAAGAAATAACAAAAGACGACTATAAGCATTTTCTCTCTTTACACCTTCAGAAAAAAAAAAAAAAAAAGAAGATAGATTTTGTTGACAGTGTTAATTCAGAGGGATGGAGCTCATGTTTAATGTGCAAGGATTGCCAGGACTTTGCAATGAATAAGATTTCACTTTATTTACAACATTGATGATACTTCTTCACTACACACCCAGAAACACCGTGGTTTCAAAAGCTATCTAATCTGTTTTATATCTGTTTTATATGATGGGAAAGATGGAGGAAACAAGAGAAAAGCAAGGAAAAGCTTGACAATTTTGGATTCTGCAATGTGGAGAGTCGGTGTCACTGGTAGCATGGTTCCATTTTTTTTAGCCGCTGGAGTGCCATTAATATAATACAGTTGTGTTTAGATCAGGCTTTATACCATCATCAGATTGTAGCAGTACACTTGAGAAGGCATTTTAGAAAATAAAAGAATGTAAAATTAGTTGAAGCTAATTTATGGAAGTGTTCTCTTAATATTCAGGTTATACTCTACACACATTGCAAGGATCAGGTAGAACAGCCAACTAGTATTAGAACCCTGGACAGTATTAAACAACATTTTATGTGCTGTACTTTCTTTGACAATTGAAAAGAATTATGCTGTCCTCCAAAGAATAAGGGTGTTTATATATTAGGCTGAAATGATTGTGGGTTGTTTTTGTTTGTTTGTTTTAAAAAGACAACCAAACAAAACACATTATGTTCTTTAAAGACAATTTTGCTTGGGTAATGTTTGATTGACTAATTCTGGTAGCAGTACACTGCTTATAAAAATGGAAGCCAAAATATTGTGCTACTATAAAACAATGAAGGTGTGTTAAAAGATTAAATGTTAACTTTTAAAAGGCAAAATTACCACATAAAAGAGGGCAGTTAGTATATACCTAGGGAAGTACAGATTTATTTTTGTTCAGATTTACAGATGGTGTAGCATGATAAAAATCTTTATTTCCACAGAAATCAGAGACAAACAATAAATATAGAGTGATAATGGGGATTTATTGTGAAAGTTTTAATGTCACAAGTGAGATTCAAAAAATTAGATTAAAATTTTCAAATAGGCTGAACTGACTTTGAAACTTTCCACCAAATCATTCTTATCTCCTCTACTGATTATCAGCAGAACTTTGGTCCTGAGTTGCTATTTATTCCTTTGAAAATCTCTCTCTCTTGTTAGTAAGAAAAATGAATTGGCAGTTCTGTCTAGTTTCAGCCAATATTTGATGAGGAAATTCACTAATTCATTACTACTAGTTTGAATATATAATTCATGCTATGACTCACCTAGATCTAAAATTGGTATATGATCCTCAGAAAAATAATGCTTATATGTTGTGTTACTTTGTTTAACTGAATCACATCAGGACATTTGCTGGAGATTCATCTAGGCAGAAAAACTCAAGTAGTTTTAGATCCAAATGACCGTTTTTTTTATCCATAATGTTAATTCAGTTATTTTAATAGGTTTACAAAATAGAACATTAAGATGCCCTAGTTTAGCAATAAAAGGGCTTATTTTACAATATAAGCAAAGTAGATAGGGAAAGAAATAACATAAAAGTAATGTTGTTCTTTATTTTGATCTCCTTCCTCTGCATACTTAAAGTTGGCATGAAAAACAATATTGCTGTAAAAGCTTTAGCCACTGTTCTGCACTTTATTTAGAATCTCTGATTTTCTGGCTAGCTTTTCATTTAACTTGTGTTTTTTGTTTGTTTGACTTCTTGTTAGGTATTCAAGGTAGATCAGAAACCTTTACAAAGATTCATGATACAGCATTTAAAAGCTTGTAGTTCACTGTAATCATCTTACTATGTTAAGAAAAAGATAGAGCACTATTAAAAGATCAGTCATATACATATGCGGGTTGTTCCCATCTTTTACCTTGCTGTCTTTGGAAACAGTAGCACCACTCATTGTTAGATATCAAACTGTCCTTGTATGTGTCACAAGAATTGAAGAATGCCCTTGTGCATGGTTCATTCTTGTCAAGGTAAATACTTCCAAGTTCTGACTGGTCCAACAACAGGTCATAGTTCGTATCAAGCCTGTTAAACATCCAGCCAAGGGAGTCCTTGCAAATTGGCAAAATGCTGGTATCAAATCCTAGGAGGCAAAAAAAATAAAAATAAATAAAAAAATCAGATAACAGGAAAGACAAAGCATGTGCTGAGCTCAGCCACCATAGAAGAATGCTGTATCATGGAAATTGCTTCAGTGGTACATAGTTAGAGTACATAAGCAGTGCACGCTACTGAAATACTGTGTATAAATTATATGTCGGCTTTATTTAAAAAAATTGTTAAATTAACCTGCTTAAAATTAATTTTACTATCAGTCTCAAAGCATTTAGAAATATGAGTCTTCTTGTCAAACATTATGCCTATAGCACGCATATTATGTACAGTAATAAATGATCCACTGTGATTTTCTGGAAAATAATTATGTGATATTATAAATCAGGAGAGTGGAGCGACACGTAAGTGGCTTGCAATGTGTACAGAACTAAGAAAAGAATGAATCCCAAGTAACTCACTGGACTCCACCTTTTTCTTCCTTTTATCTTTGCCTGATGTACTGCACATCTCAGGAGACCATAGACAAGGTGACCAATAAGAGCTGCCTCCTGCCAGTATCAGATCTACTCAGACAGCTTGCATCTTCCTTAAATTGTTCCTTGGTAAATGGACCACGAGGAACAGGTTGAATTAATTATCCCTGTAGGCAGATCTCAGATCTCATGTCCTGCACCAACTGTAAAGTACAAGCAGACTTGCATATGGACATGGAAGGGAAATTCAGAAACTGCCAGGTCCCTCACACATGCAGATAAAAACTGCATGTAAAACACATTTTTTCCTGTTCATGTGCCACGGATCCTACCATGGGCTTATGGTGCATGTGGACAAGCAGTTGAATATATATCCTAATACAGAACAAGATTTAGTGCTTACTGAATACTACTCTACTAAAATACTGAATACTACTCTACTAGAATAGCTTTCCAGCTAAAACTGAGCAGTTAAAAAATGAGACACGATTATGGCTGTAGAAAAGTTGACATGAGAGTTCCAATTAGTACATATGAATTCCTAGCATCTACTACTGTTAAAATCAAGCCTGCTTTTCTTTGTTGTTGTTCTGAAGACAACAAAGAAATCTGGAAAATGGCTCTATTCCTAAAACAGGTCAAACTGTGTAACTCAGAAACTAGGTTTGGAAATCAATTGATTTTTCTTCATATATATATGTATGTGGAAATGGCCAGGCTATGGTAGAACAACCATTTATTTCAGAAAAGAGAGTTCCCTGTGAAACTAAGACAACCACATAAACTCCCTGTCCCCAGGAATCCTAAATTAACGATGCCTTTAGCTTAAGTTAATCTTGCTCCCTGTTGCATTCATTATTATTTCTGCTTGACAGGAGGAAAAAAAAAATCCCTTAAAGAATCTCTTTAGTATTGATCTTCTTGATGCGTTTACCACACTGTACAAACACTGTCAAGCATTCAACCAAAGGACACTAAGACAAAACAAATTATTTTCATGTGGATTATGAAGAGCGGAGACAGACAGGACCAGACTGAATGGATAAGGACATACTAGTGCATGTGTTTTTCACCTTTATCTGTAAAAGACATCAAAATTATTTAACAAGTGTTTCTGGTTTGAAAAATCCTGGAAGGTTCCTCCACCTTAAAACATTTTTTCTAAGGATGAATGTTCAGTACAACATTATTTTCCTCTAAGGCTCTGTTCCTGAAGGCCTCTTAACACTTCTCAGGTACTTCGCTTTCCTCTGCTAGTCATGCTTTCAGCTACAGATCCTCCACCTTGGATTCAGAAAGGGTTTGATATCAAACATACTCTTTCCTATCCTGCCTTTTGTGCACCTGTATGAAGGGAGGAATTATTGTTGTGCTCACAAAATTTTTCAGATTTTGGAATTCTGGCCAGCTCACCAAACTTTAAGACAAGTTGCAGAAAAAGAGCAACCATGAGGAGAAGACAGATTTTTTTGAATAAATGGAAGGTAGAATGGAAGGTAAGACAAAAGCCACTTCAAACGTGCATTCAGGGATGGATCTTGTGGATGAAAGTAGATAACTGTGCAGAAGAGTATATCAGCATGTGGAATTTTAAGTGTGGGTTTACTGAAAGAGGTAGCACTTTCTTGCTTGAGATGCAGTATTTCTGGTCCTTGTTGGAAGTGCTCAAATCCTTAAGTACCTTGCCTTCTAGGATACTAGAAGCTGGTGTTATATGTTTAATAAATTCTTCTAAGGAAAACAACAACAAATGAACACTCTGCTTATTTTATCTCTATTTGTCTGGTTCAAATTTTGCCCTAAGAAGAATACATTGATCAGAAGCACAGTGAAGGACCACTGAACATTTCAAAGGTTTCATGCAACACTAAATTATAGTTGGAATGATATTATATGTCTGCAAAATAGTTTATTCGTGACTTTTTTCTTAATTTCCTAAATTAGCATTATCTACTGATTTAAATTCATTTTCTATTCTCATTCCTCAAAATTTTCTCCTTTCTACGTAGGTTTTAGATTTTAACAAAGTGTCTAGTAGTGATGTCTCACTGGATTTACAACAAAATTTCATACAACAACCTTCTTGTGTTAGTTCAAAGTCTGAAAAATAAAGTTTACTCATATTAAAGCTGTGATAACCTATCTATTAAATAGCATCATGTACTGGAAAAAAGCATTGTGGTTTACAGGGTCTAGCTTTCTACCAGATAACTGTATCATTTAATCACTTCAAAAACTAATCAAGTTTTACCTTGAAAGTAGTGTTTTGTTTTTTTTTAGTTGAAAGTTGTTCTTTTTAAATTCTTTCTCTTCTGTGGTATTTACAAACTCTAGTATTTAGTGTTTTAAATAGAGAAAATAGCATCTCTGCTTTTATTTTGAAAAGTGAAACAAGCCAAACTTTCTTGACCGTCAATCACTGCAGTGTAGTGAAGAAAGTCTGAAATCTAGGTCGAATATTACTTTAGGTGAAATAAATAAAAATTGATAAAGTAATTCAGAGGTAGGCCTTGCACGTATTGACAGAGACAAAAATGACCCTTGTTTGACTTAAAATGGCATTGTCCACCTACTCCAGAACGGTGAAAATACATAAAGGTCATTATCCTGAGTTCCATGTTCATAGTACCAACTGTTAAGAGATTACTGTGTTGAAGTCAAATTTTTGGTTCAACCTTTAAGAACCTTTACATAATTGGCCAAACTTAGGATAATCAGTAATGACTTTCTTCCTCAACTATAATATCGAGAAATTAATACACCTCTCACTCTTGAAGGTGATACACTTGAGAAAAAGAGTTAGCAGAGCTCTTAAATACATATCTAGAGCTAAACATCTGCTGACATGTTTTGACACCGTTTCCTTCCAGTACCTAAACAGGGCCTACAAGAAAGCAGAAGAGGGACTCTTTGTCAGGGACTGCACTGACAGGACAAGGAGTGATGGTTTTAAACTAAAAGAGAGTAGATTTAGATTAGATATTAGGAAGACATTCTTTACTGTGAGGGTGGTGAGGCTCTAGAACAGGCTGCCCAGAGAAGCTGTGGACACCCCACCCTTGGAGGTGCTCAAGGCCAGGTTGGATGGGGCTTTGAGCAACCTGGTCTGGTGGGAGATATCCCTGCCCTTGGCAGTGGGGGTGGAATTAGATGATCTTTAAGGTCCCTTCCAACCCAAACCATTCTATGATTCATGACATGAGAGACAATATCATCAGGTGACCCAGAACTCAGAAATTAATTGCCCCAAATCATAGACAACATATATTATCACTTGAGAGCCAACTAGAATGTTCTTATGCATTTTTCACAGTTGTGACACAAAACAAAATGAAGAAAGTAAAGGGGAAGAATTAATACAGTAAAATGATAACAGTTCATTCCTGTTGATGTTAAGTACCATGACATCACACTGAGGAGAGCAAAATTGCTGCTCAGATATCTGAATTAGGGGAAAGATTTTTTTCTCTCTCATTTTAACTGCTTATGTGAAATCTATTTCCATATATGCTAATGAAGTGGGCTTTTATGCAGCTATTTCTGAACATTGTCGAAACTCAGTGAAAGTGAATAGAAGAAGTATTAAGGGTTTAGCTGAATTTCACCTAATGCATATACTGCAAAAGAACTTGATTTAGAAAATGTGAAGTGCCAGCATAAGCTTCCTTCCTCAGCCAAAACAATCCCAAGGGAAATATTATTGACAAACGCACCCCTCATCCATGGCTTCCATATTAGCATTCAAAACATTACATCAAAAGGAACAGAGAGAAATGCTCCTATGTTTTTGATTATTTTTCAGGGGAGAATTTCAACTCTTAGTAAACATAATATGCTTTTCAAGGTAAAAATATTGTTTGCCTGGTTATTACACTCATAAGTAATAAATCTTTGTGTACGTTGAGGAAGATAGCTTTTGTCATTGTTTATGTGGAAATTGAAATAGCATATATACATACGGTTCACACACTGCTTTATATAAAAGTTGTTTATACATACCAAGAGAAGTAAACAGTGTGATTCTTTCTGCTATCAGCTCACTGTAGAGCATAATGAAAGGCACTGACAAATCACACGTGAATAAACACACGTGTACTCTATGCTAGAGTGCAAACTGCCATCTAGATCATGGCCTTTACTTGTTCAGCTTGCAAGCTGCATAGCAAAAAGGTCTTGCACTTGTGATGGATTTGTCTACCATCTTGGTTATTAGAAAACTTTCACAGAAATCACAGAAATCACAGAATTGTCTAGGTTGGAAGAGACCTCCAAGATCATCTAGTCCAACCTCTGTCCTAACACTAACAAGTCCTCCACTAAACCATATCATTAAGGACTACATCTAAACGTCTTTTAAAGACCTCCAGGGATGGCGACTCAACCACTTCCCTGGGCAGCCCATTCCAATGCCTAACAACCCTTTCAGTAAAGAAGTTCTTCCTAATATCCAACCTAAATCTCCCCTGGCGCAACTTGAGCCCATTCCCCCTTGTCCTGTCACCAGGCACGTGGGAGAATAGACCAACCCTCACCTCTCTACAGCCTCCTTTAAGGTACCTATAGAGAGCGATGAGGTCTCCCCTGAGGCTCCTCTTCTCCAGGCTAAACAACCCCAGCTCCCTCAGCCGCTCCTCGTAAGACTTGTTCTCCAGACCCCACACCAGCTTAGTCACCCTTCTCTGGACTCTCTTGAGCACCTCCACGTCCTTCTTGTAGCGAGGGGCCCAAAACTGAACACAGTTCAGTTTTCAGTTAACAAAATCTCACAGCTGAGGCCTACAGTACAAAAGCTGGGAAAAACTTTTCTTTCCCAATGTAGTTTTATCAGGACAGACTAGAGCTAGAAGGACTAAACTTTGGGGACGATTAAGCAGATGTGAATGCTTTCTGTCACATTTGCTGCTCACTAAAATGCTGATCTAGCTGAGAGTCATCTGGCTCCATACTACCCCAAGAGATAGCATTAGGCATAGTAGTCTGTCACCTGTCTACTCACTGTGATTACACAGATAGGAGTAGAGCAAGGATTAATGCAAGACATGGGGAAAGTACCAAAGGTCTTATGATATGCCTAGGGAAATTGACTCTCATTTTGCATCAAATTGTGGGTGGGAAAGAAATAGAGCACAGCTGCAAAGTCCCTTAAACATTTGTGAAAGGTTGCATCCTGAAGTCTCTCCTTCTCCAGGGGGGAAAAAAAAAAAAAAAAAAGGTAAAGGTTACCAGTTTGGTAACAGGTTGACAGCATGGATTAAATGTATTCTGTGGAACATCATATCAGACGGGCCATTTTATTAATGAAGTGATTGTTAAGGAAAAGATACTTGAGGAGGGAGAATTAAAACAAAATGCTAAAATAAGCATCTATGGATGTTTCATTGTGTACAGGGATAATTCTGTACAAAAGAATGAGTTGAAATAAAATGTCAGCCAACAATACAAATTTAGTTCATTCAAATTCTTAATTTTAGGTGAAGGTGGATTAATTTAAAATTCCTGCTCATATGTACTTCTGAGTATGCTAACCTGAAAATTCAGATAGTCATTAGAAGAACCTATTCCTTCCAGAAAAGGTGATGCAGTTCAGATAGTATGATTCAGTCTGCCAGCCTGTAAAACTTTCCAGTAAAGGATATTGGACATTGTCTGAGATAATCTCTGAAAGAAGCCAAATTCTCAGTAAGTCAGGATTTTCAAGACATCAAAAATGATGTTTAAAACTACAATCTTTTTATCTCTTTAAAACTATACAGTGACTGTATGGGAGACTACAGAGAGCAGTAAGCAGTAGTTTACTGTTCTGTTTACCAGTTCTGTGTGTACATTGGGGTTTCTATATATGCTTCAGTAAAGACAACCAGGGAAATTTAATTTATCTCTGCATAATGACAGCTGTGTTATGTCTCTTCTTCAATGAGGAACTTCAGATAGTCAGAACAAAGTAAAAACCTCCAAGTAATATCTGAAATTATTGATCTTATTTACACTTTTCTCTACAAAATTAGTCTTTTCTTGCTTCGAGCTTGTAAGGATATTTGACAATTCCAGTGTAATAGTATCTCTCCATACTAATTTTAGACGAGCCATTTGCAAGTAATTTTCTTTCAGGCTTATATTTTTTCAGTTATTTACAAAATTATTAGTGTATTTGAATCCAAATAATCACACTATTACCAAGCCATAAGAAGATTCCCTATTATCAGTAGCCTCTGGTCCTTCATCTCTTAACACAAGGAACACAAGTATTCTTCAGAAATAGACTGCCTGTTAACTGAAATACTTATGGGACTATGGTATTTTTGTGCTTTGCATTTGATGAACTAATTCCTTAGAGTTTTATCACACAAAATTAGTACAGAAATAGAGTAATTATTTTAAATCTTTAAATAGACGAGTAAAATTTCACCTATTTTTTCAACTCTTTATTTTCTCATCCACAAGGGAATAATAATGGGGGTACTATTGTAGAATGGGGGTAAAGTGTTCTTTTCCCTTTTGTGTCATCTAGTTAGACCATAAATGGGTTGAGGACAAGATTTAAGGTTTTATATAGCATTTATAATAATGGTCCTTCTAGAGACATACAATCAGAATACACCTGAGCACAAAAGGGATTTTGGAAATAAAGTGCTATTAATTATTAGAAATATAATAGTTTGCATAACTAGTAAGATTCAGACAAAAAAAAATGTGTCAGTTAAAAAAACCTGTGTAACCCGGTAAAAACACAACAATGTAGGCACCTTATATTTTTAACTTGATATCAGAATATTGATGCCTCTAAAAGAACATCAACTTAAATACTATTGTTTGGGCTGTTTAGAAATACCAGTCGTGATTGTAACCATAAATGCGGAGCATTTAATAGGTGAAAAAACTCTGAACTGTACTAGCAAGGCACAATCAACTTTCACCATATCTACCTTGGGCAGAAGGACCGAGTCTTTTAATAAATACTGTTCCAAGTGCCACCAGAGAGACTGAAACAGGAAGAAAAATAAATGCAAACAGACAACCAGAAAGGATGTCACAAATTGCTTTTTAAAATGCAGAATGGTTTGTCAGCAAGGAAGGAACTATGACAAGAATAAAAGGCAGCCTGGGAGAAAGGGTGCCATGACAGATTTTTAACTCCCCAACAGGAACGAACAAGTCCAGGGTTCTGTTGGAATGATTAGGACTTTGAATGGGGAAGTTGCATTCAGGTATCTTTTCGTTGTAGCTATTCTTCTGTATAGATCTTTAAGATTCATATGCTAATACATAATTAAGAAGTTATTTGCATTTGTTTCTAGACCAAGCTGTCACACAACCCTAAAAGAGGGGGTGGACTCTGTTTAATCTTAATCTCAACTTTAGCCCATTCCCCCTCATTTTCTCACATACATAAAGGTTTAAATGATAGCTTTGTGACTGGTAGCTGCCACATATTTTCTACGAGTAAAAGTCTTGCCAAACAGCTTTGAAAGTTTAAAGTTAACATCATATATCCTTACTAAGCCATATGGGTTTGCTTCATAAATACGAAATTAACCTTAGGAAAGCACAAAGGTATGGCCTCTTTAAAACACACATAGGTAAGGCAAGTATTAGCAACAGAAATACAGAAGTATGGAAAAGTTTCAAAGGGATGACCAAATAACATAAGTAGAAATCACTTACTGGTTCTTTCAGGCCTCTGAATAATCCTAGTCTTCTTATTCTGAATTCCACTTTCATGAAGTGCCTTAAACCAGTCTCTCAACCTGTTTGCAACCTCCCTGAATTCGAGGTCACTGCATACTGGAAAACAAAATGCAAAATGTTAAATGTTTTTCCCCTGAGTGCCAAATACAACTTTTCAAATTATGCTTCAAGAACATAGCACATGTAAAATAATATAAACATGTTTGTTCCACAGCTTGCTTTCCTTCATAAAATTTACTTTCATTACTTAGCTAGGCCTTCAAAGCCCAATTGGGGTCCTCGAAAATAAAATTATGATGTATAATGCAATTATACATCAATATCATCAACAATATATAAATTAACAAAATCCCTTTCAAACTACTGCAAACAACTAGTTCTAATACAGGTATTTCACATCCTGCTGTAGAAGAGGTTGCATGACAGAGTCCCAGGACAGTCTTTTAGAGGTTCATTGTTATGTTTATTGAAGCAATAGTACAGTCAGCCCTACCAAAACACATTGGAGATTTAGACAGATAATGCAGGAACACTCCACTTGATTCCCTACACTGGAGTGTGAAAAGAGGAAACAGGGTTGACAGATAAAGTCCTTCAAAAGTGTACTGAAAGCTTATTTGATTGAACGCAGTTTTGCGAGCCAAGGATCATGAGCACATAACTATAACAGGCAACAGTGCGACACATTGGTGTTCAAAAGGATGGCTTTGACCAGAAACAGCAAAGGCAGAAAAAGCACACAAAATTGAAGAGACTATCTGTAGCATCAACAGCTACAGATAGGTAACAGACTGGCTGAAGTGTTGTACAGTACTGGTAGTTAGTACTGAGGCCAGCAGAAGAGACATGTAGTAGAGCTGTGCAGAGACAAAGCCTACTAAGCTGCTCGAGAAGATGGCAAAGAAAAGGTGTGCTTGGAAATATCCATTCCAGAAATCTGTTTTCCCATTTCAGGTGTTTGAGAGAAGCTGGGAGAAGATGAGAGAAGTAATAGGACCTGGAAGACTGCAAAAGCAGCAGGAAGGCAACTAGCAAAAAGGCACTGGATGAATTGCTTCCCTAGGTAACAAAATACCTCCACCAACTCTTGGCAACAGGTGTAATTTCCAAATGATATCAGCATAAAACTGCTCCAGGGGAGGTTCAGACTAGGACATTGGGAAAAATGTTTTTACTGTGAGTGTGCTCAAAAAGTGGAACAGGCTTCCCAGTGAGGTGGTGCCTCCGTGTTCAGAGGCATTTGGATAATGCCCTTAGTAACATGTCTTAATCTTTGGTTAGGCCTTAAGTGGTCAGGCAGTTGGACTAGATGATTTTTGAAGGTCCCTTCTAACTGAAATATTCTATTCTATAGTCTATTCTAAAACAGGATCATTTTCCGAGTCTGCTAGTAACTGACTAAGCTACAACCTCAGAAGCTTGTAACCTAAGGCAGCAAAGCTTCACAGCAATGCTCTTGAAAATAAATCTCTAGTTCAACTTGCTTTACCTTTATTATGTAGCAATCTATAATGTTTGATGATATTGCCTTCAGCACACTTTATTAAATCGAACACTGTGAAACACCTATTTTTATTTGAGTAAGATTGAAACGTCATTATGTCAACAACTGTCAATGCCTTTAAAACAGCAGGCATCCCTGCACTTGTTTATTCATCCTTTGCTTAAAACATCTCTTAGGACTTCGATTCTCTCCATGAAAGACTTAGGTGGAATATATAAATACATTTGCATATATTATGAACAAACTGACATTTTACTTAAACCCGTATTGTGCTTTTTTCTTGTGTACTGGAACCTTTTTTTTTTTCTTCAGATAATTCAATAGAGAACTGAGAAAAAAATTGTTAACGACCTACAGGCATATATATTCAAAACTGTCATACTGTGACAACCAGATGAAAGTGGTCTCCCAAGCCAAGACTCCACATCATAATTCAAACTCATGGGACTTCTACACTTGCTACAACAACGACACCTTCCCTTACCACTCTTGCACCAGCTGACAGGCTAGCATAAAGAATCTGACATTAACTTGGAACACCCTGCCCCTTTTTAATTTCCCCTCTCATTACAGCAGAAATAACATAATGTTGTTTTCTCCTCTAACTACCCTCCCTGGGTTTAACAGAAAGACTTTTACAATTGAATCAAAGGGTTTGGAATAAAGCATAATCATTAGGGGTATCTAGCCTGCTATTTAACCACTTCCATTTATCTACTCTGCACAATGTTGTGTAACAATACCACAAGTCCCAGAAACAGCACAGCTACATTAGTGTGGTGCACTGACCTGGCTCTTTTCATCTTCGTCTAACTTGTCCATGTGCAGTGCTGTGTTGATTAACCTCTGATTCTGAGTTGTCCTACTCAGAGGCAGCATATGAGCATGTTTCTCACAACTCTCTCTCACACACACGCACACACGTATATGCATATAAGAGCACATGAGGGAGTGCCAGCTATAAGTAAAAGCTCAGATTGAACAATATTAACAGAAAGTAGCACATGACAATTGCATGATGGAGAGAATGTATGAATCCTCCATTTTGCAGAACCAGATAAATAAGACATACTGAAGATAATCATCTCCTAAACTCATTAAGCACTAATAAAAGCAAATAGTGTTTCTTTAATGACTATGTATAAGAATAAGATATGGCTTGCTGTTTCAACATCTGGTACTAGCCACTGCCATGTACAATATGACCTAAAATGTAATTTTCTGTGCTCTTGTGAATTATATTCCTTTCAAAATGGAATGTACCTACAGCACATTTTGGGCATCACACACATCCCATATCAGATCTCAGATTAGGGGCATTCTTCCAACTTCAACTTCTAATAACCTTTTTCCCAAACTTTGGTTGATGCTTTAAATTATGGTTTCTAGATCAAAACAAAGATTGAGAAAACTATCATATTTTTTGGTTAATTTTAATTATTTTGATAATTTTATCATGGGAATAGATCATCTTCAAAAATCAAGGCAATGCAAAACAAGTTGATTATAACTATCATTTGCTTATTTTACACCTCATAGCTACTCAAGTGCTGGAGTCAGCTCTCAAACACAGCAGGTAATTACATTTACTGTATTACCAGTTTAAATGCACAGTGAATTTTCAGTTCATGACACTTCTAATATGTCAAGTAAAAGCAGATGTCTTCTGCATGTGAAATATACATGAGAAATGCAGCAGAATTACACTGATCTGCACACTTAATAATTTACATGGACAAACAGTGTTCTCATCGAGGAATTAAATCATGGGTTTAGAACAACATCTAATATTTCAATATTTGAGTATCACTTTTTTTTTTTTAATCAAAGAACATTCATTTCATTTACTAACATCCCAGAGGAAGATTTAAATAGTAGAACCAGCAAGCAAATTAGAATTTTTGCCATGAAAATTTCTATCAATCATTTCATTTCCAGGGGATGCTTAAAATATGTTGAAATTTTGAGTAAGTTAAATAACCACTAACCAATCATGCAATTTTACTTTGACTCGAGAGTAAAATCCATTGGATTTTTTTTTTCTCGTTTTCCCTCCTTCCACTCTCCCCTTTTCTCTACTTTGGAATTTTCCATTGAGAAATTAAATTTCAGATTTCAGTATACTTCCTGTTTTTCAGAACGCTTTTCAAGATCTAGCTATGCTAACACTAAAATAGCAGCAGAAGAAAATTAAGAATGTATTTCTCATTTTATGATGCCTGTTAGGTGGTTTTGGTGGAATTACTTAAGGTTAATTCACTATATGTGCCAGTATTCATTCACTTTTATGGTTACTCCTGCATATGATCCTCTCTAAATATTCTGTTATATTTATTGAACCATTTCAGAAACATAAAACAATCTTATGAAAATAATTCCTATATATATATATATAAGAATTGTATATATATATGTATATATACACGTATATATACATTAATCACTAAGAATCATATATATATAAGAATTATTTTCATAAGATTGTTTTATGTTTCTGAAATGCTTTTCAATATTTATATATATATGTGTATATATATATATATAAGAATTATTTTCATAAGATGTGTAATATATATATGTATATATGTAGTGCTTGCAGGGAAAAAAGGCCTATACTATCCTATCATGAGAATTAAAAGATTTAAAAAAAAAAAAAAAAAGAGAGACCTTATCAGAACATGATATTTTATACTGGAAAACGATGGAACAGAAAACAGATTTATATAAGTATGTAAGGAACACATAGAATCAATACAATCAGAACAGCCGAGGTTGGAAGGGACGTCAAAAGATCATTGGGTTCAGCACAGGGTATTAGTGGGGGGGAAATATCCTTAAAGTAGTACAGAAATGTCTATAGTTAGAGGTTATCATATCCGTTTGGGAGACAGGATACCAGCCATACATGCACAGACAAACTGAAGATTCCTAATAATTTCTAAAATGCCTTAACCACATTTCAAATTTTTGTTCCTGTTTTGACGTTCTTCGATTCTATGATTCTATGACATGTAAGAACCTTTCTATGATACCGACATGTAAAAAGGAAAGTAGCAGCAAAATAATCTTTAAAATAGTAAAATAAAGAATTCCCACTGAGAAACAGATCAGTAAGGTTTTTTTCAGCTTTCCACAAACATTCAGATGAACAGACCTAAAAAAAACTTCAGTCTAAGAAGTAGCTTTCTGAAAGTCATGAGAAGTGGCAAATAACACTGAGACATTATCACAGTTACAAACAAATATTTTTTTTTTTTTCAGAGAAGCTGGGCTGCACAAAGTAACCCTGGGCTGTACAAACTAACTCTAAGCTATCCTTAGGTAAAATCTTTAGGTCACAAAAAAATCAGGTATAATTACTGAAAACATCTAAATTGGTTTTGATTTAGCTTGTCTCAGTACAGCACCAGCCACAAGGATGCTTGTGAATAAACCTTGTACTCTCTAGCCAAGGAGATCAGCCTAATGCTCTGTTCACTAGAATGCTATTCGCCAATGAAATGTGCTTGCTCAAGGTTATGCTATATTATGAAAAATTGTATTAATTAATGCACTCTAGAATATGTTTAGGGACTTTTCTTCCCAGTGATCAACTTGAAAAGATACATGTTGCTGAAAACATTGTATGCATTGATCTGTGCTGATTTAAAATAGGTCATGATGAAGTAATTCAGATCTATTCAGACTATTATTTCACCTGATAGACTAGGAGATGAATCTTTAATGGCAAAAGACAGACAGTAAAGGTCATAAAAGGTTAGACAGTAATCAAAAAATGCATATTAAATCACATGAATCCACTCAGGACCTGCCAAGAAGTACTTCTGTTTTTGTCTAATGCCAATGTAAGGGATTCCTGCTATTACAATCAATTCTAGCAGCCATTAAGAGAATTAGTATGGGGTAAAATGAAGTCACCAGCTCAAAGGTTACTGGAGTCTCCTATCATGTGAAGTAATAAAAACTGACTGTCTTTTAAAAACAACTTACATGGCTATGCAAAAACATGACCAGATCTGAAAACTTGTAGGTACCCAATCCAGAAATGTCTTTCTTTATAATAAATATTATTTAAATGTTAGGTGGAACCAACTGTTCAATTTGTTTTCATATACAGTAAATATTACAATTTGTGTTGGCATTTGAATATAATTTACTGATTGGAAGCAGAATATGTGAAAATGCTAATCAGTATATGTTCTTTCAGTGCCTTCAACTCAAGCTAATTGATGAAGAAGTAAAAATAGTGCTACTGAAAGCTATAAACACATGCAGAACATATTTTGGTACTAATGTAGTGAATTGAATTCTCTAACATATTTAAACCAGTTTTAAGCTTTCTGACATAACAGAAAATAATTTAACAGTATACACTTTTTATATAGGTACATACACACACATAATAAAATTATCTGTAATTCAACAAGTGTAAATCATTACCATGTTGACAAAAGCACATTAAAGAGCACATAAAAAGCACATAATTGCATTATGGAGTAATTTTTGTTAAGTGAAGGGTCAAAACGTGATTTGGAAAAAAAAAACGTGATAAACACACCCCACACTATGTAGCATCATTCACAATAATGCAGGGCACCATAAGGTTGGAGACAGAACCTGTGTCTCTGTCTACTTTGGGAAGAGATACTTTCACCTACATTTTCAGCAGCAGACTTCAGTTCAAAATTAAAATCTAAGAACAGAAGGCCTGACAATTGTGAAGGAAGCTATAAAAACCTAAAGAAATTATTAAAATACAATTTAATGGTATTTTGAGTGTAAAACTGATCCACTGATCTATCTTCTGTGTCCCACAGTCAGAATTTTTCTTAAGTCTTTACATAACAGATCATACCATAACTCTCTTCTGCTCCCAAATCTGCTAATGGCCAGTTAGCCTGAAAACTATGATTTACTGACTGTAAAGTTTTAGCAGCCAATGGGATTAAGTTGTGGAAGAAAGATTAACCTTTGTTTCAGAGTGAGATATGAAGAACCTTGCCCTGAAAGAAGGCAGAATTCCAAGACAGAATGTAGTACTTGGCTACCACATGATGTGTTTGTGCTTACCACAACTCCATCAGGTGTTTCAAGGTACACATCCCTACAATTGCAAAAAAGTATCCCCAGCACATACAATCTCATGAATTCAGGCAGGACTATATTTAGAGATTCATGTACATAATAAAATAACAAAAAGTAAACTTACAGAGAACACATGGACAATCCAAAAAACAGGATAACATCAACTCCCTCCTATAGCGAACTAGAAATTACTCCTACCTGAGATGGGTAATTTAACAATCAGTGTGTACTAAAGCAAGACTTCTGATCATCCCAGCTTTCTATGTGTCTTGGGATCATTACAGATGATCACGGAATAATTTAGGCTGGAATTGAACTCCAGAAGTGGTTTAGCCATGCTAAAAGCAGGTCTAATTACACCAGGTTGCTTAGGGCAGTGTCCAGTCATTCATGTCCTGTGATTATCGTGCCATTCACATGAAGGTTCCTCACTATACAGAAGACTATCCCTCTTTAAAATCAACAATATACTACAATCTCATAACTCTAAACTGTTTTCTCCCAAAAGTACAAGAGCATTTTTTCTATGCTGTAACTTGGAGATTGCACCCAGCTGTCCAGGATTGCTAGACATCCAGATACTGGTTATAGCAGCAATTCCAATTCAATGGTGAGAATGCTTATTTAGAGCACTTCACTCTAAGCTGATGCTTAGAGAGCCTGATGTTCTTTCAATGCATTACCTACCATTCATGTACTACTGTATGGCTGAATCTAATGCCCCTGAGATGCACTGATAAACTGCACATCCAGTAGCGCATATAAATGTATATCTTTTCCAGAGAGCCCAGTGTGAAAATATGGTAACCCTAATACTGGCATTATAATTCAGTGCTGCCTTTAAACACAGCATCTATTCAAGTAAACTGGAACATTATATAAAAGACACCTACCCAGAATTAGTGCTCTCTGAGTCTTCCATTCTGCACACGTTTGTGAATTTAACCCTACTTAACTGATTCTTCAAACTGAAAATGCCAGGCTCCAGACTAAAGGTTAGTCCTCATCTGGGGACTCCGAACGTCTAAGAATACCGGAAGTAGGCCAACGGTCTAACAATTCCTGCAATAAATAGCAGCGTTTCTAGCTCAGTATCATCTCTGTCACAAATGCAAAGCACAATTTATGGTAAAGATAAATGTGTTTGCCAAAAAACAATATATTTGTCTGAAGGACAAAAAGCCCTTCAAGCTCATAACTAAAGGACGGGACAATCATTTAAGTTATCTTTTCACAGTCCCATGTGTAAAATCCGAACTTAAAAAAAAAAAGTTGTAAATTGAAAAGCTTCATATATATATATTTCCATTTCTATAAGCTGATGGAGTTTATTAGCCATCTGTTACCTCTAGGGCCTATGATTTTAGGAAGATACCTTGAAATTAACGAATAAAAGCATTTTGATTTCCTTACTATTTAACTAAACATAATGAATTTTCTACTTCAGTTAGTCTGTGTTATGAGATAATTAATATAAATGCTGTAGATACCATATCAGAGAACTGCAGCTGCTTATTCCTACTGTCTCAAATTAATGTTCCATACAGACATTCTGCGCATGATTAATGTTTCATAAAATTTAAAATGATTTCAATTAAATTACATTTTCAAAAAATAAAACTGATTTTCTTGTGTCCTCACAATTTTAAAGACTCCAGATTTAAATATAATGACCACTTCTGAGTGCAGGAAAAATAGTAGTAACTACAAAATACAGAATTTATGCGCTAAAACACTATTTTCAACTTAAAATACGTAAACTTCCTAAAGCATTGTAATTAAATAAGACAATAGTAATTCCTTAATCTGTCAGAAGTATCCCAACTCTACTGTGTAATTTGTGAATTTATTTTCTAGAGGGCAGTCAATACATATGGCTTCCTTTGCTAACTACTACTAACCTTAAGTGTTGGTTATAATTTCTCATCATGCTCTGCTTTTTTGAGCAATTAACTTCTGAGGATTATACTGTTAATTTGTAAATTGCACACTTAGTAAGCTAGATAGCAAAAACAAAATAGCAAGGGGGCAGTCCACTATAATATGTTATCTTTCAAGATTTTTTCATGCCCATAACTTTTTTTGTATTCCTTTGAATCTAATATTTCATATAATATAAGATACCAAAAGTATCAAATAGGGATAGAACAGCAATCATTTTAGTGGTGAAAGCTTTCCAGCCAACCCATTCCCAAAGATGAGGTAGTTTTCCAAATTCATTTTCAAGGCTTCCTGAAAGCATTCTACAGCACTGATATAAAGTCAGGACATTTTCTTCCTCTCAAGATCAGGATTGACAGTGTCCCATAATTATCTCTTTTGTATTTGATAAAAAGTTTTTCCAACCTTGTAGACAACAACAACAACAAAAACCAGATAATGTTCTATGTAAAGAAAACAAAACTAAATATGAATTATTCGTATTATTCCTATACTTCTAACCAGAAATCAGAAAAATTCTATGCTGATTAGAGGCTTCAAAGGTCTACCACACTGGATGGAAGGAACTGATGGCCTTCCTACTGTAGGAGAAGATTACCGCTGTGCCTTGATAGGACCGCCCACTGGTTTACACCTTTTTGTCTGCAAGAAAGGACAGCAGAAGTGAAGACTAGACTAAAACACAGAGTAATAGAAGTTAACTAGAATGTGTTCTGCGAGTGTCTGGCATACAGGAATTTTGCATCACATTGGATCCTGGTAATGTCTGACAAATTTAAGGTTGGCATTGAAGCAATTTTCTTTTTGTATTTACATTGTGATCTAATGCTTTAAATCACTTTGTATGTGTTGTTCTCTTGTGTGCTCTTCTTGAATGCTTAACTACTAACATTATCCATAATCACTTAAGATTGTACATTACAGTTTTCTGTGGACCTGTCAGTGAGGTCTGAGAATAGAATCACTTCAATTTACCGAATTATTTGTGCCTTTAAAAGCCATCAGAGGTAGACAAGACAAGCTCTTTCTGTACTACTGAAGAAAACTATGGCAGTCAATCCATTACAGTGATAATATAATAGCAGGACCCACTCCCCCGGCACAGGAATCACATGCACCGTGAGATGCAAAAACTACTACACTGTGGCAACAGCTCACTGAAAACAGAACTCTACTTAACTAAATGTAATCTGCAGCTGTGTCTTCACACAAATTTAGTAATCAGAAGTTGAAGGATCAATGAAGAAAGTAATGGTTTTAAAAATATATGATTAGGGTACAAATAACCGAAATGTTTACACATGCATACATGAAAATATGTTAGCTAAGTGCAATTATATTTTGCTAGTCTATGCACTGAACACTAAATGGATTGTTTGTGAATGTCTGATGTAGTTCAGAGAATTTTTATAAGCTATCTATGAATATTCAGAAGACAGAAATTTATTTAGCCTTGGTGTGTTCATGCCTATAAATCTTTTTAAAACCAAAAATCCTGCACTACCAACAATGATCCCATTGAAATACAACTATTATTTTTGGAGAGGAAAGGAAAAATTTTTGAAAGTGCTGTTTTATAACTACGTAAGAAGGATATGAGAAGCACATACTGGTGTGGCACATAGATGTGTGAAAATGTTAGAGGGTGCCTATACTAGTGCACTGGGAAACTTTGCAAGATAAAGAACTATAGTGCTTTTTCATTCAGTCTACAGCAAGCACTTCATGGAGAAAACTATTCTCAGAGGCATACCTGAAAGGGGAACGGATACTTCATGCCAACAGAGAGTCTGTTGATTCTTTAAACACAATCAGTTAAATGCCAGAACCCAGGGCAAACCAAGGACAAGAACCAAGAAGAAAACCAATGAGCTATGATATTTGACAGTTCAAATATACCCTTTATGTGATGGCCAGTATTCATTCACCCCAAGCCTGTAGTCCAGAAATAGAGACTACAGCTTGTTCAGTATAAGAAGAAATAGCTCCAGAGCAAACTAATAATGGTCAGTGAATTATTCTGCAAAGCATGACAACATTCAGAAAAGAAATACGCTTTGGGTGTTCTCTTAGTTTAAGGGATAGATTTAATACCCTTCTTCAGGGGAGATATAGAACTGCAATGCTGAAGATGAACTGGCTATCATAATAAAATGCTTCTTTATAAAGCAGTTATTAAGTAAATATGCAGAAGTTTACCATTAGTAAAACTTCCAACTTTCTACAGAAAAGAAAATGAGACTTCCAGAGGTTGGCATCCTTCTTTCAAGACAAAACTTTCAAGATATAATTAATGAAAAAATGGAAAAATTTCCACCAAAAAATGTTTCCCTTTTTCATTTTTTTTAACCTATTCTGACTGATGTGCTAAAATAGTACTGGTTTTCTCTGAGCAGACTGGATTCTAACCTCAATGTTGCCTTTTTCCCATTTCAGATCAGAGTCCATGCGTGTAGATACAATCCAGTTGAACCTAGCAACAGCATATCCCTTTTGGAAAGTTTAAACTATGTTTCTCTGATGTAAAATACCCTGTCAGTAAGCACCAAAATACAAAGTTCCTCATCTATACAGCCTTTCCAGTTAAACTGAACAAAGTCTAAAATCATAAGATACTTGTCATTTGACCCACTGCAGTGAATAACTCTCCTGAACTCTTTTAAAGTGCTCTTCCTTAAGCATTCACAGAGGTAATAAAAATTTGACAGCCAAGTCACTGAAAAAGAGAAACTAACTTACTTGGCTTGGCAACAGAAGATCCTGTATAAGTTAAAAAAATAAATAAATCAAAGCAAACAGTGAAGTTAATGTGCAAGGCAAGTAGAGACCTTGTAGCTTTCACCATTTGCTGTAACACGAAATATAATTTTGAGGGATTCTACATTTATAATGTTGGCACTTAAGATTTCATAAGTCTATAAACTTTCTCCAGCAGAATGTATGGCATTTCTTCTGTTAAGATGAATGCTTGGTCTCCAAACAGCTCTGTGCTTTCTTCTGCTACCTGTACACATCCTGCAGCATCTAGGAAGTGTACAGCATTCCTTTGGAATGCTCTAGTAGCCATCAGAACTATGGTATGCATTACAATTTGAGCCCATCAGAAAGGAAAAACAGGCTTCAATCTGATGAAAACCTGAAAGATGAAGGAAAGATGAAGAAAAACTAAAGGACTCAATTAACTTCCTCTTGCAGGGAGAACAAGCTTAGTTGAGACAGGAAGAGGCAGAAGAAAAATTTGACTACAACAAATGCAGCAAAACAGTAACTTCCCATTATTAACAATGCCAATTCTATGGCTGCAGAGTCATGCATAAGAATGGCAGCTTCGGGTCAGACCAAACTCTATCAAGCCTAAAGTCTTGTCTCCACAAGAACCTTATCACAGATGCTGTGGAAAGAAGACAGTGATATTTTTGTGGTATGCTTTCTCCCCGTTTGATCCATGAGATGCTTTAGGTTCACTGAATTTAAATGGGTAATGAGAAATCTGAGCACTTCTAACTGCACATTTCATGTTTAAGGAAATAAAGACTTTATTTTTATGAAAGGACAAGGAAATAAAATATGCATGATAAAGATCCTCCTGAAATCTATTAATCATCTACTCACATCCCATAAGGGTAAACTTACAATGCACAAGTTGTGAATCCTATTAAGAAGTTGCTCTGTCACCTACACAACAGCATAGTAATATTACTATTTATGAGACTCCACTGTTTACTTGAGCCAGGTAAACTGTCATTTTCTTCTTGTGATATGGATATGGCCTATAAATACTGGAACCAACTTCTTTACGACCTCTGACAAGATATGGTCTGTGCAGGTTATGAAAAAAACTAACAGTGACAACAGTACGTCAGACTCATCTAGCTCAGTACTCAGCCTCCAAGAATGGGCAAAGTGGATGTGTGGTGAAGCACATAAGAACATTTGCTTGATCTCTAAACACATGTGCATGAGGCTTTTTAAAGCCAGATACAAATTTCTGTAGAGAGAAAAAGTAAGAAAAAGTAATCTGGTTTCTCTTTTGGTGGCCTCAGCCCCAGGCAAATGTAATTAAAAAAATCCTTATCTTTTAAAATAAAATCTGAGGTCATGCTTTTAGATATAAAGCAAAAGATTACAATTACACTGAAATGCTAGTTTAATGTTAACCAGCTGTTAAGACACAGGATCCAGATATATTTTCTGATGTTCAGAAAAAATTCTGAAATCAGCTGTAAAATTCTTGCTCATTTCAGTACAGAATTCCATCCCTACTTTTCTGTTGTCTGCTCCAACTACTTGGTCCTCTGAAGAGGAAGGAAATGCTAACGTGATCAATAGACATTGTGGTGGTTGTTTAAACAATTTTGTTGGCATTATTCACAATCAAAATTCATTTTTTCTTTTTGGTTTCAAAAGTGAATGAATGCAGTACTACCTGAGAATTATTCAGTCATGACACTTCATAAACTACAGCCCATAGAAAGAAAATAAAAAATATAATCTTCCTGCTTAAAGAAATATCACATTACTTTTTGAAAAAAAAAAAAAAACAAAAACAATAAAATGTGTTGCATTGCATACAAAATCTACAAAACAAGAATGTGCATTGTTTTCTGTATGGTGATTGAGGACCTTTCAAGAAAAGAAGCTCATGGACAATGAGAGATGCTAGGCAGTAATCTGTTCAGTTATAATTTTGCTTGTTAATCATAAAACAGGAAAGATCTTTGAAGTAAATGGATGCACTGACTATCAGCACCTTTGCCTACAGCTGAAAAGAACTGTCAAATATCATCAGCTGTGAACCTTTTCTCCACTGCATCTGAGACTGAAATAACTGTTACCCTAATAATGGCATCACTGTTCTATACTGTTTGCAAAATTCGTGGAACCGTTTACACTGTCAGTGGCATCAGTACTTGGTTAGAAAGAGTCTGAAAATAATGCATCAGTTGCCTTAAAAATAAAAAAATATGTATATATTAAAAAAATAATTATTCAGGTGTTCACTGATAATGGTTTTAAGGATATTCTAGTAGAAGCAGTGAGAAATATTTATAGTGTGAAATTATGTCAATGTTTTATATATTCTTTTCTCAAAATTCTTTCTTTTTAATATTTTTCTAGTTATCATTCACATAGTACTATATTTTATGTTAATGAACTGCAATTTCAGGCATGTTTCCCTTCTGCCCTTTGTTGGCAGTGCTCTTAGTATTTTTTATTTCTGAAATAACATCATTAACTACAGATAAATGTGCATAAATATATCACAGTGATATATAAATTTTGGTGGTCAAAAAAAAAAAAAGTAAAAGAAACTAGAACTCTCAATTCTTCAACAGTGATTACCACCAAGATTAGCATGGTACGGTGGAATTGTGAGAAACTTTTGTATTCCATTTGGGCCAGCTGGACCACTAGGCTGTTCAGATTTTTAAACATACTGGTAACTGACAGCCATATGTAACCCAACCATGGTCAAAAAAATGTGGCTTTGTTATCATAGCGCTGAGCTCAGAATGACATTGCTTTCCTGCCTGCACGGCTCATTGCCTTGGTTTCAAGATGCTGATATTGCACCTCAATGACCTGCAGACTACAGCAGAGTCCTGTTCAGCAAGGTAAAACTAAGGCATAGCAAATATGTACAGACAGAGATTACTAGATTCAGTAACAGATACGACCACACAGAAAATTTCCTTGGAGATAAATGGATTCAAGTTTAAGACTTTTTACCACTGTTCTTCTTTCATTAAACAAGCAGAATTTCAGGTTCCAGTTCTGGGGGAAATTTTGTCACTGACTGCACTATGGCCAGTTTTTCCTTCAATGAATATGAAAAATCTCATTACTCCACTGTGTGAAGCCCACTCTTCCTCCCAGTTTGAGGCCTGTAATTTGGAGAGTATCATTTGCCTATCAGTTGAATACTTGAGTGGACTTGGCATTTATTCAGTTGCTGCTGCCTAGATCTATTACAAATGGACATCATCAGATATGTTGAGAATTAAGATCCAAGACTGCTATTATTTCTCAAGATGTAAGCTACTTATAAATTGCTGGGTTAGTCTCATTTGATATTGAATATCTCCTTTAGCAACAATAAAAAAATTTCCATGGCTGCTCTTGGAATAATAAGAGTTGGTAACTATGACAAAGAATAAATATATTGTACACAACACAGAGTACCTTTGTTGCAATTTAAAGTCAATCATGAAAGACTAATTTATATTTTTATTGTTTTAAGTAGGCCTGCATATAGTAAGCACTTCGAAAAGATCATTAAGTATAGAGAATAATTTTATTTAAAATATAACTATACAGCAATTACGGAATTACAGTATTAGATCAGCAGGAAATTGCTTTAAGCTGTATCTGACAACCAAAATGTGACTATTCTGGAGCTTTTTTGATTTAACTTGATTTAATGTGCTCAAACTTGACTTATGAGCTTGGTTGTTTCCTATAATGTTAAGATACATGCAGGCTTTATTTATTGATTTATTTAACTTTTTTTTTTTTTTTTTTTTTACTGTAGCTCCTAGAATAAAAATCCAAAATGGATGAATTATTTGATTTTAATCACAGACTGGGATAGAAACAACAGGTCCTTTCAGTGCCCCTTTACCACAGACCAACACTACAGCACATGCAGCAGAACAAGGCTATGGGTGTTACTGGTCCTTTTCAATGGAAAACTTAGTTTACATTTATTGACACTTTAGTTTAAATCTATCTGACCTTGTACAGAACCAGTTGAAGAGTATAGCATTCATTCTGCTGGCTCACCTCTGACAGCAGCAGTGGAAGGCAGACATGTTCAGAGTATCACCACTATTTCTGTGGTGAATTTAGGACTGCAGCGTATGCAAAACGGTTATAGACCCTTTTAAGTTTTTGCCACCATTGACCTGTTAGAATATCAAAGACAGCTAGAAGTGTTATCTACTGATAATCATACATTAGTAAGCAAAAAAAAAAAGAAAAAAAAAGAGAAACTACAACTAAATAAATTTGCTGCAGGACATTAGGTAGCATGGCCAACGTTTGCCATTAGCATGATCTAGTTTAACATTCTGTGCAGGAAAATAAAAGTTCAACTCGTAATTTCTGAAACCAGCCAGTAACAAGTTAGGGTTGATTTCTTTAAAATATATACATATATATTGAACCCTAATAGTTCCAAGTTGAAATGAGAAATTATAATGCGAACAAAGGCAAACCACCAAACCCAGAGACATTTCATTTGCAATTTCAAATGGTATCGTAACATAAAGATAAAATATAAAAAAAATACATTAAAGTGTCAAAGGTTACAAGAAATTGGTTTTATTTTACAAGTTAATAAGAAAAAAGTATTTAAAAATCACAGAAATTAACTTATTTTTATTACCTCTCAGATAATACAATTACAGGGTGGCCTTTAAATCAGTTCATCCAACAACTTTATGAGTTGTGAACTGTTGATTTTGAAAGAAAATGGAAAAAATGGAAAAAAAAAGTTCAAATCTGTAAAGAGAGATGGATGCAGAATGATAAAGTCTACCAACATTAAAACTTTTAACAACTTGGTGATCAAAAGAATCAGCAAATTCACCAACTACGAATAAAGACTCCCTTGTTTAACAAAATTGATGTGTTTTAAGAACACGAATTTTTGAAGATTTTTTTCTTTGGCATCTAGAACAGGTAAGTTGTTGAGAAATCTGGAAGATTCTGTTCATTTAAAAAAAAAAAACACAACTACTTACAAATTAAGAAAGCTGCTTGGGAGAATATTTGTTAAATTCAGTATCTATTCATCGAACACAGCTCAAGATAAATTTTCAGTTATTATTAACTATGAACTACGACAAGCAATTCCCTATTTTTTATTGTTATCAATAAGGAATGTCAACACTGAGATATATACAAACAATCAGAGCTAGATCATTTATTCTGGTTAGCAAAAATTAGTACTGAAATAATGCTAAAGTTGACTACCAGTGGCTGATCGTAACTAAAAGCCTGTATCTGCTTGGGAAAATAATAAGAAACAACAACAAATATCAAGATTCATACTGATTACTTAAACTGAACTTTTCTAAACATTTAAAATAATAATCATAATAAAATATATATAATAGATTGTTTGAATCATAAGAAATATGATCAAAATATTCCCATTAATTCTTATAAGCCTAAGTGTCTTCTGAAAGTTTCTCCTGGTAAATTAAAAAAAAAAAGCAATAAGCAAAATAGTCAGACTGTACATCACCAGGTGCTGAGGCTATGAATTGCATATAGCAGCTACCTGCAATAATATTCTCGTTATGCTAAGACATTAAAACTTCAACAGAAGGCACCTGAGAGAGAGATCTTTTAGTCTTCTACTGGCCCTACTGAAATACACTGGTAGTTTCACTTTTAATGTAAACATCTCTTTTGATGCAAGATAGTACATATCACATGTCAGAGGCGTACAGCAATCATTCACAAATCTACACTACTGAAGGAGAAGGAGGAGAAAACTTGCTTTGGTTGAAGTAGATTGATTGTTTTCTAGATTGAACACATCATTCATTGTCTGTAGTTATAACCCAGAAACAAAAAGAACCTAATATGGTACATGTTGTTAAAATCTCTAAAGTTAACTGAGTTTGAAGTTCTAGTGTCTATCTAGTGTCTCTCCTTTTGCAGTTGCACAGATGTAAATGAGTTATTTCGCGCAATTTAAACCTCGATCAGAACAGTTAATATTTAAACTATTTGATCAAAACTACAGAGTAAGGAACATTAAAATTTGATCAACTATTCTTAGAAAAAGTGAACAATCTAGATATACAGAGTCAAAGTCACTTGCAATGTTTTATGGGAAATGTATACTAAAATCTTTACAATAGTAATGAACCACTGTGGACTAGACATGTTTTTTGCATGTTTTCAGAAGGATCTTGTGATTAACATACATAGCCACATGAAAGCAGAGTATGAAGAGCAGCAGCTGCTTCACCACATGACGGACTGCTGCACTGAAGGATACAACTATAATATATACACCATATAGAAAGGACTCTTACATCTTCAGTTCTTCACTAATAGTGAATCTCCACCATGAAAATAATTTTTTTGTTTGTTTGTTTGTTTTTCTATACAGAAATATGATGCTGTTGTCTAAACTAGAGTGCTCTTTGCTTTTTGTTTTGTTTTGACAAGGTCTAGAGAAAAACAAACTGTTGGTTTTTTGTTTGTTTATTTTCAACAAAATAGAGAATAAAAATCAAAATTAGAGAAAAGAAAGACTGGTACTTCAATGTCTCCTCTGTTCTAACTACAGAAAAGATATTTGAAGGGGGGGAAGCTTCAGAGTAAATTTGTAAATTTTGCTGTGGATGCCTCAAGACACGTTATGCCATATTTGAGCAGATCTATTAAACAGGAAAGCAAGTTGACAGATTCATAAAACAGAATCACAACGTAGCAATCAGATTAAAATAATGCCTATTGACTTAGTAGTATGTTTCTTTCAATATGGGTTAGCATCAGCGATCTGCATCCAAATAGCAGTGTACAACACCTGGTATACATTAAACTTCAAAATGCTCCCCTTCCCACCATGACATTGTTGCATTAAATATCTAACACAAGTCAACAGCCCACCAGAATAAATGATTACTGAATGTCCAGTCACTACTTTCAGCTCAGATACGTCAGAGAGGTAGGCAGGTATCTTAGGAATTATTAAACAAGGAAACATAAAACGTGACATTTTCAAAAAACACGGACATTGATCATCTGTGAAGATGATCTGAGCAACAGCTCCTCTGATTATTCAGTTACGCAGCAGTGATGATAATCAGAGGAAATTTCCTGTGGATACAGGCAGTGGTAACAACCTGCAATTCACACTAACGCTCCAAAACCTCTCTGAGAGTTGGTCAACTAGGTATCTTGGGTATTGAGATTATATTTGTTTCTAATCTACCATCCACAAAAAATACATAGGTAAGCTCTTCAGCAGAAGTTTAGAACATAAACATATGACTGAATCTAGCCATAAAAAAAATATAAAATAAAATAAAAAAAAGAGTCCTGCTCTCCTCCCCTTTCTGCACTAGGCAGCCAAGCACCTGCTTGGTGGACAAAGAACTGGACACCTGATCCAGAAGCACAATTAAAAAAACATTTTCTTCCTGATAATATTTTTTTTTCTCCCCCTTCTGAAGTGTTTCCTTCCTTAATCCCTCACATTTTGAAGTGTTAAGAGCTAATGAGCCAGGCATTTTTGTCTGCACCTTTTCTTCTACAACACAGATGTCCTCTTTAAGCATTTTGGCCTTGAAAAGTTTTCTGTGAAATTAAATATTTTTCAGTTTGCATGTAATTCTATACCAAAGTACCTCTTACATTTATCATACTATACTCTTACTGAGTAAATTGTGTTCTGGAGCAAAATAACATGTATTTTGTTATGGAAAAAATATTAAAATGAAAAACTTTTTTTCATTGGCAATTGTACAAGAAAAATGAAGTGAAGGGAACTGTAGCAGAGAACAAGCTTTCCCTGAATTATGAGGACACTTGTAACACCAAAAGACAAAAAAAATTACTACCACAATTGAACATTAAAATGTTCTTTGGCAATTATATTTTCATAAATACATTAAATGGTTTTCCTCCAACTTTCTCAAATTAATTAAAAGACTAATTAAACAGTTGCATGAAACTTCTAATGAAAATACCAATATTCAAAATTCTATCATGTATACAGTAAGTTGTAAAGTCGTAATATAGATAATTCTTCCTCTAAAAATTTTCAGTAATAACCAAACCATTTATGCAATCACTACAAATAAAACACGTAGATATGCATAATTTTTAGTTCATGTCTAACCATTTTCCCTTAGAGCACTGGAAGAAGCAATGAAACAGTCTTTAAGACAACATTCATTTTGGATGACCTACTATTTCATGAATTAAACGTATTAAAAAATAAATAAAAACTGCAGTTTAACACTGAGAGACTGATAGTAGAAAATAAGATATCACTGATATCACTAATCTTGAAATTAAACTTTACTATGGATTCTTGTTTGTCTTAATTAGAGTATTCGTTTCTATGTTAGACAGTCCCTTCAAAACCTTAAACTCTGTATTTTGATTGCTATACTACCGAGAACACATCAGGCATTTGTACTTTGTTTTCATCATTACTCTTTGTCTTCCACTGCTAAAGGAACTTTATGTCATTCAGAAGAATGCTGATAAGTATTCATAATGTTTGATAACAGTTTTTTATTCACTTTTTGTTTATGTAATGGAATGACTCCTATCTCCACATGATACACTGGAATAAACCACTCAACTATATAGCACATGGGTTACCCCATTTCATTTTCTCAGGCATGTGTTTTTTATTTACCCTAAAACTCTGGGAATAAAAGAGGAATTTTCATGGGATTTCTGAAGATCCAAGCATATCAGAGCAAGAGTAGTAGTTCTAACCAGGCCTTTTTATGTTCAGCTGTCCCAGAGGAGTGTAAAATTCAAGTCATAAATCATTAAGTTGCAAGTACCTGGGATGTATCAGACTCAAAGCATGCAAAGTGCAACTAATTTGCACATACACTGGCTTTGTGCTTAGAAAATGCAATCCAACTCCATCAGTGTCTTTGGAAATGTCTTCTTAATAGATATATGCATAAATATTTCCCTTACTTAAGTCCTCAATGGCAAAGGGGGCATTCTTTCAGTCTGAAGAAGTCTTTTTTAGAGGTAAAGTAAAAAGGAATGGCAGATTCAGTGAGTATTATCCTATGACATCTGTAGTAATGAAATTCAGTCTAATCTTATCCATATGCTGTTTGTAGTCACCATTATTCTACGTATAAAATCATATGGTTAGCAATTTAATAATTACTTCCAAGGCTCCTTGTGTTCTTTGTCCAAACATCAAGAATAAATCATTATTAACAAGCTTATACCAGATTAATTGAATTTTACATCACAGAGGCTAAAACAGCTTGCAGAACAGCCTTTTCTTTCTATCTTCATTATTTGCAAATGCATTTTATGAGCTAATGTTCTGGAAAATATCTTAGATATCTTGGGTTTCTTGACCACTACTAATGATTATACTTTTCAGTATATCTTGTATGTGGTTAAGTTACCTCCCAGAGTAAAACACAATTCTCAGTTCCACAGAATAGTTTCAATGTTCTTGTTGCTACAGGAAAAGGAATACTTGTGTTTGCAAGGTAAAGCTGAGTTTTATATTTTTAACATATATATGAAGCATTATAGACTTTTGCATTGTGTGCTTGTAAGCAAACTTTTTTTCCAACACATTCTTGGAACTCTGACCTAGCTAATATATAAGCCTAGAAGGACTGAAACCCCATAAATATCAAGCTTTCTGGGAAATGCATGGATTTACTTCACCATTTTAAAGATGATGAGCAATTTTTTTTATTATTTTTTTTTTGGTGATAAATATATTTTGAGCTTTAAATCACATTTTCATGATTACATTTTATGTTATATGCTAGGCCACACATTTCTCAATTTGTACGTAAAAATGTGAGGTCAGAATGTATTTTTCTGTGTTTTGGCTAAAGGAAGAATATATACATCTGCACACAGAACTACAGTGAACTAAGTTTATTACTCATTACGTCTCTATATAAATTACATATATATGATACATAATGCTAACCATTTTGATAAGGATTATTATTCAATATGTATCAATACAGGATTTCTTCTGACTTGCATTGCAATCCTCTAAATGGTAAATACAACACTGTTTTTTCTAAAAAAAAAAAAAATTGTCAGTACTAATAAATTCCAATACAAATCTGATTTTCAAAGCCACTTGATTTTAGTGGGTAGCTATTTTTTAAAGCTGACTGCTTCTCATTTACTATTCAGACTATCATAAAGGTGCCACATGCTAATGAGGCAGAGCTTACAGTTTGATACAACTGAGCAACTGCTGATGCTTGCATACAAGGTGGGTTTCACACTTGATCTTGCAGTATCAGCAGGAACAATAGTTAAAACAGATACCATACTTAATTTCATGGATCTTGGTGCCTTCAGGGAAGAAGTCGGGTTTTTCATTTTCCGTGAAAGCTTTAATGTTTTATTTAGTGGATTTCTGACTTGTGAAGTAGCCCACTTCATGTAATTCTTGAAGCAGAAAAAAAGCAACGCAATTGGGTAATTGTGATAATTGAGCCACAAAATATCTATCTAATCATTTTATTAATGTATGCTTTCATAATGCTGATTCATCAAAGTACACTTTTTTTTTTCTTTTCCAAAAAGAAAATCTGCTTTCATGGTAGTGAAAGTCCTGGAGATACAAAAATACACCCCTTACAGTATATTTAGATTGAAGTATATTTAGATGATGCTGATAATACTGCATATTTGTGTACGTTTTCTTACTAAAATTTTGAGTAAATCTGCAGTAACCTACAAGAAGAGTCAAAGTTGACAGAATTTGTGGAAAACTGTAAAATGGCAATTAGGCATTAACAACAAGGCTGTTTTTTATTATTATTATTTTTGGAAGCAAGAGGGAAGAGGAAGGTGCATTCTCAAAGACAAACACTCTGTTGCATGTAAGGTTTGCCCTGGCGAGGACGTATGTTGTTAAATCTCCTTTTAATGTTGCATCATCTTTTCATACTTTTAGAAATTACCGCAGCTTGACAGTAAGTAGGATAATCAGATGACATAAATGTGGCCTAAGTGTCATTGAACTTTCACTGCACAGCTAAACTTTTTCAGTGCATCACTGAAAAAATACTAGCCATATAAATTGTTCCATTAGTGCCTCAAAATATGACGCCAACCAAAAGAACATGTGTCAGTTCTGAAAATGAGTTAAAATATTTAGGAAATAAAAATAACCATATGAGCTACATATGCCTTGGTAGAGCCATTAATTATGTTTTGGTGAGAGAACAGGCTAGGATCAACATAATTTCAGAAGATATTTTAGAAGTATTATATTTCTCAGATATTTAAACTCTTCCCTATCTTAAATGCCATTTGTGACTAAGACAACTCTCAAGTTACTTTTTTGTTTTTTAGGTCTGAAGTTAGCTGCATTTTCACAATAGCAAAACAAAATACAGGATGTTGGATGTTCAAATCACTAGCATTGAAATGTCAGCTTCTTTGGAAACAGTATTCAACAAAATATACTAATTTTGTACCCATGAATCTCTCTCTCTCTTTTTCATTTTTTTTAATAGTCAACAAATATACAAGCTTTCCATTAAGATACGTGGCATAGTTTTGTGGGCATTTTACCCAAAGCAAATATTACTATCAAAAACTGGGGGCATAAATGCTTAATTACCATATTCACTTGAAATTTATCCAGAAAATCCACCAGAAAATCTGTGGTGTTTTCCACTAATCTATTTACACACTAACAGTTCACAAAACACTTGAGGAAGACAGGATACATGTAGCTTCCCTTCAGCATTTTCTCCAATGCATACTCAAAGTCTTTTTTATGGCATTCTGTCCTCCTTTTAATAACAAAATATTCATTTTTAACCATTTGAGCTACAGTAACTTTAAAATAAAAAATAATTTAAAAAAAAAGAAATAGTAAGTCTATTTCTCTCCTGTTCACATGCTCAGCAAATGTTCTTTTTTTAGTGAAAACTTTTTTTTTTTTTTGTGGAAGAACTGATTATATTTTAATTATTGGAAGAAAGATGAAATTAGGTAAGTAAGACTAAATTAGGTAAATAAGAACAAGTTGACACCAGGTGAAATTCCTTTCTTGCATAAGTTATTGGCATATTTGCTTAGACTTACTGTAAGTAGAAATTATTTTTCATAACAGAGGTCTGCTTCAAAAATAAATGTTTATATTTTTTCCTGAGATCTAATATGAATCACAAAAAATGTAATAAAAATAATAATTAAGAAAGTGATACCGTATCCCATTTTATTTCCGTCATTTCAGTATAGTAACTACAGAAACATTGAAAAAAAAAAACAGCCAAAGACATAATTTTTAATCCCTGGCTTTTAAAGGATTTCAAAAAGAAAACGTCAAAATTTTCCCAAATTTCAAAAATTTTCACTTCAGATTAGATATACAACTATTTAACAAAGAGCATACACAGCCCAATTGAAGTTGTGAAACAAACAGGAAATTAAACTACTAAAAATCCAATTGCTGTTGCTGAGAACTGGTTGCAAATGACACATTCTTTAAACACCAGTGGGTTTACATTTGACTTGAAGACAACTCAATGAAACTCACTGACCCAACACTCCTTCAGAATGCTACTGAACCATCACTCCATGCCTGAGTTTCCTAATGATCTCTTGTAGCTTCAGCATCCAATAAGCCGACATGATTACAGCACAAAATAGATTGGCAGTAGGTTATGATTGCCACCATAAGTTTTAGCTTCCAAAAATAAGCAGGAGGGGTAAATAACCTAGTTTAAAATAATCATCTGATAAAGAATGTATTTTTCTAGCACTTATTTCCCATTGATGAGCAATGAATCACTTTTAAATGGAATTGCATATCGATGGTATAAAAATAGTATCAGTGAAAAAAACATTACAATCACGTCAGTAATAGAGACACAAACACAGCAGCATGTTGTTGGCTTATTCAGACACTGCACAAACAGAAAGATAATGCAAATCCAGATGCTTAGCATATGATCTACATCTCTTTGGTTATTTACTCTGAATAGAACTACTGTGACACACTTCTAAAGCCTTTAATGTATCATAAAACTGGCAAGACCCCTTCATTTACATAATTAAGGCAATTATAGCCATTATAATGAAATGCAACACAATATTAATGGTCTGAACTGTATTTAAGCTTCCAAATTTATAATCCATAAATACTGGCTGGCATAGAGCAAAGAAGTCAAAGAACATATCCAAAAAAAAACCAAAACCATTCTCTTATGACTATCTAAAATAGTTCAATAGAGTTTATTGTTCTGCACAGGCTAAACTTTACTAACAATTTGCATGTTTTGGAGACTCTAATACTGAAATTGTTCATGGATTGTTTAATGACCTACATTAAAATTAATGATTATCAAACACAAAATTAAACAGCATTATCTTCTTTCATCATGACGACTTGTCTAAATCTCCTCTCTTAAAATTGCAGGAGCACACACAGAGAATATTCTTGGCTACAAAACCACAGGACGATACTGCGATATCATCTACTATGAAGATAAAACTTTTGCCTTCTCCAAATACATAATAATCATGAACTTTCCTTTTTTATTTTACACTACAAAACAAGGGGAAAGGAAATTTAAAAAATCAACCAGACTAATGAAAACTTTCATAGTAAATCAATTAAAAGCAATCTCCTATAGAGTTTGTTCTCCCTCGTGAAAACTATATGAATAGAGCATAGTTTATTTCAAAAAGGAAGAAAGCAACTCTCAATGAAAACTCAGTCGTGTCATTGTAAGACTTTACCTTAAAAGCACCAGAACATCTAAATCGTTCTGCCTGAACAGTCCATAAAAATTTAGGATTAAAAAAAAAAAAAAAGCCAATAAATCCTAATCCTCAAGTGCAGCATCCACTACATGTATGTTAGTTCACTCTCATATACTTATTTGAAATGAACCAAATAGTTTTACCTGAGACAAAGTTTGGAAAGTTCACTCCAAAAGTGTTCCCTATGGACAGCATGGACAAGGCCAAAGAAATCCCATCTGTGTTTCTGTCCTCAAACATAACACTTTCATTTTCAAAGCCTTAGCTGGTACAGGACATACATTGGTGTCCGAGGATGAAAATACCCACACAGTGTGCAAAGATGTAGCACTCACACTATCTTAGGTACTTAGAAATGAGAACAACATATTATTCCAATGCTTTTAACAGAGGGACAGATCCATAATTACATGCCCATTTGCTGGTAACAGAAGAAATATCTCAAAGCACAGCACATGGGAGGCTAGGACTGCTCTTCACAGCCTTGACATCTGAAGAGTTTTCCATTTAAATGTAAATTTGGGTACCTGATATACCTGGGTTTGATAATCTGTGTAGATTTGAGTATCCAAAATTTCAAAAGCAGTCATTAAAAATGGAAGGACTTGGAAATAACAAAGCAGCCCTACAGAAAGGCAAAGAGGAAGCTGTTCTGGAGAAGGCTGCTGTTGCAAAGAGGCCTGGAGCTGTGAGCAAAGAATTATTTCCAGCAATAGGTATGTAATAACCCAGGTTTCCATTTAGTGTTAGCTTGTTGAAATGTAGACAACACTCAGCAAACAATCTCTTCTAAGGATTTCACTTAATCCTGAAAACAATAAAAAGTTCTTTTTCATATAATCATAGAACAGCTTGGGTTGGAAGGAACTTTAAAGGTCATCCAGTTCCAACCTCCCTGCCATGGGCTGGAATGCCACTCACTAGATCAGGGTGCCCAGGGCCTTGAACACCTCCACGGATGGGGCAGCCACAGCCTCTCTGGGCAACCTGTTCCAGTGCCTCACCACACTCTCAGTGAAGATCTTCCTCCTAACATCTAATCTAAATCTCCCCTCTTTTAGTCTAAAATCATTCCCCCTTGTTCCATCATTATCTGCCCAAGCAAAAAGTTGCTCTCCAGCATTTTTATAAGACTCCTTTAAAGATTGAAAAGCTGCAATAAGATCACCCTGGAGCCTTCTCTTCTCCAGGCTGAACAGCCCCAGCTCTCTCAGCCTGTCTTCACAGGAGAGGTGCTCCAGCCCTCTCATCATCTTTGTAGCCCTCCTCTGGACCCACTCTAACAGGTCCACATCTTTTTTTTGCTGGGGGCCCTAAACATGGATGCAGCGCTCCAGGCGGGGCCTCACAAGGGCTGAGCAGAGGGGGACAATTCCCTCCCTTGACCTGCTGGTCACTCCTCTGTTGATTTAGTTACCGTGGATCCTTTTATTTATATTCCTTATCCCCAAATAGTCTAATGCCTGTAAGAATGGAAACGAAGAAGTTTTTTTTAGCTTAAAGGTCATTTGTTAATGACCTAACCAATTTGACTTATCTTTTTTGAGTTATAAAGGCATTCAAAACAAAATTAATACACCCTTGTTCTTGTCCTGTTCCATGTAAAAGGCCTGAAGTTCTACTCATACCAAAAATAGAGTTTGAAATTACAGGAGAAACTCACACACTTGAAGCAAAAATAATAAATGGAGTAATCTCTTCAACCTAACAACAGGTCACACAGCTACATCTCCATTTCCCCAGCTCTTCAAACACAGCCACAGGCCCTCAGTATTTCTTACACATTTTACCTTCTGGTCTCATTAATCTGACTAAACTATTAGGTCCTTGAGCTTCCCATCTGCCAAGTCCATGTGTGCTTTGCTACATCACACACAGACAAGACCTGGCAAGCATCCCGTACCCCTCTCACTACCAACCCTTCCCGGGTTACAGGGGAAGGAACCCTGCACACATGGTTTGCTCAGGCACAAGCTAGATAAGGGGATCAGGGGATTGTGAGCATATAGGTCATAAACACCTTTTCATTCCAAATAAATTCTCTCTCATTTCACACCACACTGCATTAGATTACTACTAATTCGGGTGAAGAAGCCTTTTTTTTTTTTTTTTTTTTAAGTTTTAATATGGCATTTAATTAATAAAAGAAGATACTGCTGACAACTTTACTTTTCTCAGTGTCACTCAAGCAAAGACAAATTGTATTTAAGAATCAACAAAAGGTTCATAAAGAAAATCTATCTTAACATTGAAGGAATAAAATTTGTTCCATTAAGCTTCTGATATTACACAAACACAGTAATGAATATGAAATAACAGTCTTTTACAGATAGAATAATATAGTATTATTGTGCTAGCAAATTCCCTTTATATCACAGATATGAAAATAATTTCTCGATACAAATGAATCCTCACTAATATTATTACTCTCCTATCTTAGAAAAAATCACAACATTTCTAAAATATAATGATACTAAAGCAATAAAATCTGATTAAATAATAGCGCTTCCTATTACAGATCAAGTAAAAATGGTCTACAAGGCAACTTATATACATCTTAGAGAGAAAAGAAAAGATATTCTTAATGGCCTGACCCAATATCAAAGCATAAAAATCTACAATGCATCAATTTTCTCTTTACTTTCAAATAGCTTTGCTGTACATATAATGTATACTTACAGCTCACAATTACTGTAAAAGCACATGATGAATTAAGCGAAGTGAAAAATAGCATTTCAGCTTGCATGCCTGGACAAATAGAGGTCTAAGATGAACTGCTTTGAGATTTGAAAGTGAATACTATGCATTATAGTATAAAAAGCAATAAAAGCAAAATGGACGTTTACTGCTAAGTCAATACCCTATAAAGAACTAAAATGGATATACAATAATACGTTACTTCTGTTGTTTCTTTAAAATCACAAAAGTTTTCAAAAACATTAGCAGAGTAAGAATGCTCTCCTACAGATAATGTCTTTTCCTCTAAAAAGGTAACTGAGCCACAGAGTGAGAGTCTATCTACATTTAAATAAATAGCAACGTTCACACCAACCCCAGTAGTTAAGGCAAGAAAGAAAATAATAACCCAGATCTGATTTTTGTGGTTAGACCACAAAGTGACATCACTCTCAGACAGTACATACCCAAATGAATGAGACAAATTTCTGGTTTTGAGTGTTTCCACTGGTAGTTGTACACATGCATTTCTGGGTTCATTAAAAATTATTTTGAGGGAAATTATCAAAAATTTTTAATGAAATTTAAGCAACTAAAGAAGTATAGAGGATTTCATTCATTTAATATTGCATTCTATCGAACCGCAGTAGCAATTATATAACAAAGTATTTTATTGAATTACAAATACATAGTTGAGTAAAACAGTAGACTAGAAAGCTCACTATTACCTAAGGCAAATTTAACTAACATGTATCAAATGTTCCTCTGTCTATACCTCCAAACTACTAAGTAAGACTCCTTCTTCCATTTATTGTGCATATTCATCTGAGGCAGTTAACAAGAGAGTAATTTCTCCACGATGAAAAACATCACACTTCTCTTAGTACTTCTTTTTATAGGGAAATCACATATTTTCTGAAACAAGTATGGCTTTGTAAAATTAGATGCTATGATTAGATACTTTGTGAAATATTTTAAAACATACTAGTATATTTCTAAATACACCTCAAACATTACAGTGCATTAGTAAAAAGCACTACAAAGCACTACAACCTAACATATATTTCATTTGAAGGGTCACTATATTTGAGGTTTGATAGTTAAATTTTAACCTTGACCACACAGCATGAATTTCTTCATCTTTGAGATGGGAATTTTGGCTTATTGTCTCTTATAATGGCTCTTCCTATTTCCTTCTCCATAACACAAATGCTGGTTTTGGCCCTAAATCTCTACATTTGTGAACTCTGGAAAACATTCAACATTCTCTTTGCATGCAAAGGGAGCAAAAGGTCTTTTTTGACGTCTACACCTGTACTATATGAAGCATGGATGAGGTCATGCATTGAGAGGATGCTGGTATGTAAATAAAGTAAGAGGATTTGGAGGAGTGCTGTTTTGCTCTTTGTCAAAAAAGAAAAAAAAAAAGAAAAAAAAAGTTCCTATATTTGTTTTTCATGCATCGATGCACACAGAATGTAACAGATTCCACAATGTCTTTAATCCTACTGTTACTTATCATCATCTCCTCACATCAATTAACAATTCGGCAGTATTCAGTGTAAAATAGGATGCAGCTGAGAGAGCAGCTATGTTCTATGATTAGTCTTTCAAATATGCTAACTGAAAATATTTTCAGCATGCAGTGTTGCCTTTTGACTTCCTTCTACCAAAAGTTTAGACTTAAAGAGCATAAACTTTATAGCAGCTTCCTATGTTACCTATATTGTCCTCCCCAGATGATCAGATATAGAGAAGCCCATTCTTTCACAAATATGCCTACCTCTGATACCTTATTGAAAATACCAAGTGATCTCTTACTAGAGAATTTATTAGAAATTCACTCAAAATTTTTTGTGAGCAAATTTTTCTATTTCAGTAGCTAATGAAAATTAATATTTAATATATTACCCACTGTATTACACCTTTTTCAGTCTAAACTGCAGGACCTTCAACCAGTTCTGAGCTTTCTCGGTATGAGTGTACGTTTCAGCTGGACCTTGACTGTATATTGGGACAGAATCCCAACCTTGCTTCCATGAAGAAAACATCCAAAGACATAAATCAGGAGGAAGCTATAGCACACATCAGTCAAATCCATAATATAGACTATATTAAGGTTCTGGGAAACCAGGAACCTGGGGATGTCATGACACATTTATCAGCATTACTTTAGCCCTAGAAGATAGACATAGATCACTGGTTTCCAAGCTTTTTGGATTTAAGGAAAATTAATTTTTTCCAACATCAGTATAGCAAATTCCTCTACAGTAAATTCTATCCAACTGACTACTGATTGTTTTTCTCAGATACCCCTAAAAGCAATTTGTCCAGAGTTAAAGTTGTCAACCATACAGTCATCTGCCACCCTGGCATTCAAAACATGTTTATTGAGAACATTCCTGTAAATGCAGAAATGCCAGGTGTATCTTTATGGGGCCTATTTCTTTAGACTTACTGGAATTTTGTCATTTGCATTAGCAAATTTCATATCATATTACAGTGCTGTGAGATAGAAAGATGTATACTAGGAATTTGGTCCAGACAAGAAAAAAAGACAGTCCAGCAAGAAAATCTTACCTCCTGCTTGTTTTTCATATTATTTGTATTATATATATATATATAATTTATTTAGTCAGTAGGCCTCCATATAATCTACATAACAAGTAAAGGAGAAACAGAAGGAAATGTCTTGTCTAAATAAGGAAACCTTACTGATGCGATGAGTGCAGTGAATAATCTCCTTCTATCTCAATTTCTGAATGGATGAGGGACAATTTTCTTTCAAGGACTGACATATTCCTTTCTCTGCATCTTTCTGCAGCTTTTGAGAAATTTTAACTGCTACAGCTGACTCCAGAGGGCTATTGTCTGGATCCTCCTTTTTTATTTTCTGGAGGTTGGGGTGGGATTTAAAATTCAGTCCACCTCAGGGGTGGGGCATCCACAACCTCTCTGGGAAATCTGTTCCAGAGCCTCACCACCCTCTGAGTGAAGGAAGTTAACACAGCACAAGACAGTACAGTGGGCCAAGATACATTTTCAGAGTAATTCCATTATAATTAGAACTGACAAAGTCACTGAATAAAGCTGGACTAACATCAAAGTAGAGAAGTTTGTGCAAATTTTACAATAGCTTTTTTGCCTTCATGTTTTACTCATGCTGTATGAGAGAGAAAAAATGAAACTTTCCATTACGCATCTAGAAGTTTTTGTTAAGAAACATATTGATAAGAATATCTTTATTCATTAAAATGTCTCAGTTTTTGAATTACATCACATATAACAAAAAGTATGAAGTAACACTGGCTGTATCCTGAATGAGGGCCATTTCAATACATATTCAAAAATTAAAAATATAAAATGTAACAGGCTTCAATTTAACGGGTTGTGTTCACTGAATAGATTGTACATACTTATGTGAGAATATGAGTATATTGCTCTGAAGAGATACATTTTACATTTCGTCAAAAATTCAAAATAACAAAAGCAACATTAAATAAACTAGAAAGAAAGCCTTAATGCTTCTGGGATCATGGCAAGGTATCTCTGATTTTCTTATGCAATTGCAATGATCACTAACGGTGTTCATTAACATCAAAGGAAATTCACACATCTGAGAAAAGTATTTTGAATATATTAACGTGCATTATAGAATATTACTGCTAAGCATGAAGTTCACTTGTGACTACATACAGTTTGTTCGACTTCTTGTTCTTGCAGTTTTTCATGCCCTTATTAACAATTTATAATTACAAAATGGAATATTTCTTTCTTTTAAGAAGATAGTAGAATTCCTGTAGCAAAGCCATGAAATGAATTAAGAACTTTTGAGAACACTCTCCCATCCCACCTCCTATAATCATATGTTAAAACTTAAATTTCTGTTTTCTTAAGAATGCAATGTTAGCAATATGTACTTTTGTTATATTGTATTTTCTGTTTGAGCATCTAGTCATAGGCTTCAAATCAAATCGATACAATTCAAACATGAATCAGTACTGGACTAGACAATCAGGAGGAATCCAATTAAGAATTTACTGCTACTTAATACTGACTGGGAAAATACATGGCTAAAAAAATCAAATAAAAATTATTAAAAAGTGCTTAATGACAAAAGAGCAGTCAGTAAAACTATTTTTGTTCTAAAAAAAATCAAAAATTTTTTTAAGGAAACACCCTAAGTAAAAGGAAAATCTGTTAATGAGACAAGAAAACATTCTAATACAAAAGCCCTGTCTCCTTTGCCTCTACTTCCTTATTATTAACTAACTTAATTTTTCCTAAGGAAATTTTTCTGTTATTATTTTAACTTCAACTTGGCTGAAAGGAAATGAAGACTTAAGTGAAGTCAAAATAGCCAACTGCCAAGAGGTTCATAATACACTGTAATTTAGTGAAAGAGTAGATGAAGGTTGGTGAGTTGTAAAGTACTAAATGAAACCAAAGCCTCAAATAAATGTGCTGTTGTGGTAGCTGCAAAAAGAGTTTAAATTGTGAACACTAACATGGAAGAAGGTAAGTCTGTGTGTGTGTCTGTGAATGTCTAAAAATCAAACTTTTGAACCCTCAAGCATAAAGCTAGCTGCAAGTGGTATGGACTGGCATAAATTCTGATCAAATCTGTACTAAACAGAAGTGGCATGTCACTTATTCTCCATTAAATAAAGAGACATGGGACAGAAATAACAAATAGGAGGATGAACTCGTGCCTTTGCACATAGACTATTTAGGCTGGGAAAACAGTGTGGTAGGGACTGATGGATCCTGATAAGAAGAATACGTTTCCAGAAAGAAGTGGTCCATGAAAGATCCTGGGTGGTGGAAAGATCCTGGAAATGAGGAAAGATCCTGGAGATCAAAGAGGTGTGTTGAGAAGAATGCTGGGGGATTCCCAAAGACCGTGGCCAAAACCACTTGAGATAGGTAACTGCAAGCAGCTGCATAGCAGGAACCGACATGACTTTCTTCCCGGCTGTCCTAAGTCAGCAGTGATCTCTCTGCTTGGAAGGCACATTGAGATCTAGTGAAAGTAGCACTGGGTGTGCACGTGGGTGAGTGAGTGAGATGAAATCAAATACAGTGAAAGCTCTAATCTTGATGGTTCTTGAACAATCCTGATATCCAGATGCACTGCAGGTTTCCATTTACTCTATCTCGCTCATGGCAGTTACAGAACAGGTTAAACATCATTGCAGATGCTATGTAGCACAGATGCTAGTGTACGATCTCCTCCTCGTTTTAGATAGTGGAGTATGGAGAATAAGCATGCTTTATACCCAAGAGTAAAGCAGAAAAAGGGTTGACTTGGTGTTTGTTTTCTAGATAGTTGAGGATGGGTGGGAGGATTGACAATGGACTTGCTAGAAGGTAAAGCAGACAAGCTGTGCAGAATTAACAGTATCAAAGACTAATGTGATTTTGTACATCTTAAAAAAACAAGTGCAACATCTACATTTACCCTGTTGAATGTTTTCATCTCCTTATCCTGGTGATAGTTGGTAAGCCTACACTGTGCATCATGCATATTTGCTAGTATGATCATCAGACTGAAGATCAGGACTAGCAAAAACACTGTCCTTTATGGTGGTGTCTTTCACCTTTTAGGTGAAAGACAGAGCTTAGACTGCCTCAGTGCAAAAGGATCATACGTAATATCTAGAGCAAAAAATGGTGCCCAGGTACTGCCAAGGGGACGGAAGTCTCCCAAGTCTTAAAAAATGCAGACAGTGTCACAGAAGCCTTCCTTGTTTCTAGTCCCACTTAACCAATAGAAAACAAACAAAACCAACAAACAGAAGAGCTTAGGAAAATGAAAACCAGTAGATTCCAGCTCAGTGAAATCCCTACATGCACAAATGTACAAGCCAGTTTGACCTGGATGCACCAAATCCCAAAGGAGTATAGACTTTCATAACAAGAGTATTTTGTGGAAGTTCATAGATATACTTGCTTCCTAGATACACCAAAAAATAAAAAAGGGCAGAATTCATCAATCTTAACAAACAAAAAAAAATGTTTTGGATCAGGGATATATTTTATGAAACCCTCACTTAAATTATCCTTGAAACTGAAGCATTAATCTTACTTTGCCTCTTTGGTTTTGTCAAATTTCTAAGCAATTCACAGGTGCATATACAACCAAGAACACTTAACAGACTTCAATTTAAAGAAAATAACTGGATTCTTAAGCAGAAAATTTGTATTCAGTTACAATTATGGCTGAAATTTCAAGTAATGATAGTCAGCTCACTTTCATATTTCTCATGTCACCTGTCGTTTAGCCTTGTAAAGAAATGATATTCAAATTTCAATATTCCAGTAAAATGTAGCATCTGGAAAAGCCTTGGTTTTTGCTTGCCCCAACAATCTGTTAGGACAGGATTAGTGTTAATTCCTATACTCATATAGGCTTTTTCTTCTTTCTCTTTTACATAACTAAGCATAAGTAATTTTGATCCTTTGGCAAAATAAATCTTCAAGAAGAGTTCATTCCTACCAGTACTAATTAAAAACAATTCCATTTTGCTGAAGCCAATAAAACTTATTTATAGGTTGTTTTCAATGTTAACACAGAGGAATACCAAAAATAGTCTGCTTAAGAAAACACACACCAAGATAAAAAATATCACCCCTAACAGGTGAAACAGCTTAACATAGAGAAAATGCTAATTTTATATTAGTAAAAAATGAGGATAATGATATCATATGCAAAAACTAAAAGAATGACAGACCTACTAATCACAGAGAGATACTTCTCAGCTGATTATCTTAATTTTAGTTCATGCCCACTGTTAAGCAAATATCCCTCCATCACTACTGGAAAGGCAGAAATTGTTGCTAGTGCAAACCACAACCTCATTAATACTATGCTGTATGTCTTATCCAAGGGGCCACCTTAACTGCATATGAGTGTCTCTTCCACAATGTTTTTAATTCGGGCAGGCAATGAGAGTAAACAACAGGTTATTCTTTATTTATTTACAGTTAGTACATGAAATTGTAAATTAATGTTTTAAAAAATGTCAAGGCTATATCGCTTTGCAGAGAGTTTTCAGCATGGGGAATATTTACTTATGCAAATTTAATTAATATTTATACACAATCAATAATATTACAGAATACCAAGACTGACCTAAAGGGATGTTTCGGAAAAGTTTATTAATTGGCTTGTGTGCACGCAGCTCAATGTTCACAGTGCTCACCTTTACTCCTTGTTCAAAGAACATTCATTCATTTTTTAAACTAGGAGTAAAAATCATTTTGGCAGCAGCTATAATGGAAGTGATAATGATTCTCTGGCACAATAAATTAAGAATAGTACATCAAGCTTAATAGATTAGCATAATAAAATACCAATGTTAACATAAGCCAGGAATGCAGTCCTGGTTTCTTTTGTCCTTAAAAGGTTGCTATAGGAAAAAAAAAAAAAAAGTTCAAAAACTATGTGTGGTGTATTTCCAATGAAGATATATTGGAAATGTATGAGGATACAATTTGTGCATCACAGGTGTGACTAGACAGGAAGGAGAAAAAAAATACACCTAGAAAAGAAATTTAAAGAAATACAAAATGCTGACCTCCAATCACGCTGTTCTTGGCAAATTCAGGTCCATGGTGGCCTAAAACCTCATGCTATGATGGCTTTCTTTACGAGCACCAAAGATTGTATCTTGTTTTGTTTAACAACAACCTTCCAAAGTCACCTGGGAATCACTGAAATATAAATATGCTTAGCCACATATTTTTTTTTCTCTAGCTGCACCAGTGGCTAAGAAGCAGTAGTGCAAAGCAACTGCATTTTTCTGCAGCCTAATTTCATGCATGGTCCAAAAGGAAGCTGATTTAATCCTATCCACTTTTCAAATAACTCACTTTTATATGACAGCCTTTACCAATATTTCTGTAGTTTAAGTGCAACTGCTTGCTCCTATAAGCTTTAATAAGGACTTTTTTAAGTTGCCTTTTTTTTCCTATTACACTTCATTTTATTGAAAATTCAGTTGAAAGCAGTAAGGAGCAAGGAATGATTATTTCTTTGTCTTAAGTGCAGCTACAAGTATCTTGAGGAGTACTAAAGAGTAATAAAAGAACAACAATAAGTCATACTAAAATAGCTGTACTGAAAATCACAGTGGTGTATTAATGTAGGTGCAATTTCAAAAGCCACTGCAAAGAAAAGACCCTTGCATAAAACTTTTTTTTTAATAATCATTTGTGATCACTGTGCTGTTCTATGAACAAAATCTTATTTCCTTCTAGAAATTAGATGTTACAAATATCATACAAATTATCATCACTCACCTCTCCTATCTTTTCTCCCTGTACTTGTGGATTTGTCAGAAGGGCAAGGGCAACGTCCTTCGCATTTCACTGAGATTTGTTTTCCTGAGACACAAGCTTGATAGTCTAATTTGCACTGCAAGGAAAGAAAATCACTATCATTAACATAAACATCTTTTATAATATAAATTAATCCTTAAGTATTTTGAAGGAATCTTTAATAAGGTGCTTAAATGTCAGTAGACATAGGTGCTAGGAAAAATTCTGCCGTATGTGCTACCTTTGTACTAAGAACCTGATTAGATAAAGGTATAAGGTTCTACTCCCTAACCTGGCTGGAATTTCAGGCTCAATTCAAGTATGAATGCACTTTTGTTGTTAGACTGATTTGGTTACATATATCAAACAGAATTAGACTGTACTGGTTTCATTTTGATTATATGAGCAAATATACAAGGCATTCAATTCATTATTGATAGGAAGCAATTAATGGAGTTACTACAGGATTTATGAATTAATATCTAATCCTTCAAAATGACAGTATTCTAGTGAAAAGCAGTAACAAATAAAATAGAAATCTGTGGTTGATGCTATTCTAGACAGTGGTAGTCTTCTCCAATATGGAAACAGATTCATTTTGTGTGGTTCTGATCTGTATATTTATAGCTCTGATTCAGAAACCATACACAAATTAACTAAATCTAACCAGGAAATGGTATTATTGTTTCAAGAACATAAAACCGCTATAGTTAATGTTCATATAAACATTATTAAAAATAACATTCTTATAAACATGGACATTCGTATTGAAAAACCGCACTGTTATTCCAAAATAAGTTCTTGATATACAGATCTATCGGTAGGATCTTTTACCAACATACAATCAGGAAAAACACAAACAAAAACAAAGGAAAAAAAGAGAATTAAGTATCTGCAGAAGGGAAGGAGAAAGGGAAAAGGGGGAAAGAGGAGAAGGGAAAGGAAGATGGTTATAGAGAACATTTCATCTTTGAACAAAGGATTGAAGATGCCTCATTAGTCAGATAAAGGACATAAAATTAAAAAGTGTAGGAGTCAAAACCATTTCAAGTGACCCATAAAAACATGAAAGTGTTTTCTATGCATCACACAACTTCAGAAAAACAATTTCAAAAGAACTTGTGCCTTATATTCCCTGACTCATCTGATGTTTTGCTATCCAATGTCAGTTTAACACAATTCTATTATACAATTATGAGGATTTCTGGTAAACCATAAAGTTTAAGTTTCTCTCTTACCTAAAAATGAGTAACGGGTTGGGGCACACATTACAGTTGCATAAAAGAGTCTGCTGAAAGATCACACAAGGTTTTCACTAGCATGCAGATGTAATTGCCTAAACTCAGCTCCTCCCTGGGATTCTACAGAACTTTATCAACCTTTAATACTGCTGCACTCCTAACCTTGTCACACTGTTATGCAGTTCTCCACCCAGCAGCAGCTGAACTTCACCACTGTGTTGAAATAATACCTTTTTGAACCACTTCCAATACCAAAAAGAAGAGATATTATAAGAGAGAGAAAAGAATACCTGAAAATTTGTGCATTTGCATAAAATAATCAGCTCAGCTCAGTTCTGAACATGCCACCTTTTCCCCCAAAAGGCATAGATAAAGGGCAGCGAGGCTAAAACAATCTTTAATTCTAATATATAAAAAAAAAAAGGAGAAAAAAGGAGAATAGATCTGTTCCAACTGAAAGCTGTACAAATATGACCAATGTCTCATAAAGGACCAGAAAATTAAAGCAAAGAAACCAGCTTTGCCTTCCCTACAGTAGCTGACTATGAAAAAAATGGCTCCATAGAGTATGCCTGACTGTACAGGAAAGTGCTTGACTAGCCATGATGCCCACCAGACCTCTTTCCAGACAGCGCATGACCTAATTCATATTTTAATCCTGAGACAATCTTCAGCATTGGTAGAATAGATCATACCCTGAACTTAATAAATATTTATGTGGAAAAGAGATATCTTCCCTTTTTTAAGATCTGAAAATTTTATTGTTCAATCCTAGTATCTTAAAGAGTCAAATCTACAAATACTTTGCCTTTAGGCTACTTACAAAAAGAGCTTTAGGCATTGAATACTCCTGTTGGTGACTGAACTTAATGAGACCATCATTTGAAAATGGAATTATAAAACTTTTTTTTTTTTTTAATATACTGAGAATCAGAACATGAGGAACTCAAAACACAAGAATACATTTTTGAAACTTAAGATTTTTTTTTTTAAGACTCTAGTGCTTCTATTCTGTTTCACTCAAATGTTGCTACAGAAACTAGTAAACACTTCAAAGTTGCTCCAGCTAACAAGATAAGTATGATGTGTGAGTTCAGTCATTCTGATTTATTTTTCTTTAAAGTATCTACTTGGTTCTATTTGAAAGTAACATTGCCCTCTTAAAATGTTAACAAAAACAATGCCTGGCACCTGTCACAGGACCTGATATCCCAGCTAGCGAGTGCAAGGTCAGTACATAACACTTTTAGCTGGGTATTCCCATTCACAGCTGTGCTACAATTTTACATTCACTGAACACATTCTGTGGACAGGCAGCCAGTAGAGTTACATTCCCCATCTCCAGTAACAAAGCAAAATCACAGTCCTTGCATAAGTCAGAAATAAATCAACAGGTTTTTCTGACAATTTAGTATCAGCAGCTAATGACAGCAGGAATATAATTCTGGATTAAACCTCTTGCCTTTGTTCCACGAATCGACAATACACTGGGATATTGCAAAGGCAGCTCAATTAAACCAAGGCAAGTTAAGATATCCCTCAACATTAGTCTCAATGAACTGGCAGCAAAGTAAGTAACATAAAAAAACTCCATAAAAAAAAAAAAATTGTGGCATATAGGACACAATGAAAAGTAGTCTTACACTACCTGTAGAGGAAGTGTTGGGAACATGATGAAATCATTAATTTTGTGGGAAAAAATATCGGACTACTTGAAACAGCAGAAAAATACATGAACATACAACTAGCAAGTATAATGTTATATATAGCAATAAAATAATTGCAATTTATTTGGCTTTATTATTTACATGGGGAAAATACGTCATCACATAATTTTCAAGGAACTCATCTGTTGGATTTCATAATATTCCTTATTTAACTTGGTTTGATAAACTGTTAACTACTTGTGCTATTTTCACCACAATCCGATATATGCATGAAAAAAAATCCATTTTACTTATGAATATATCTAGTTTTTCTATCTTCTGACTCCTTTTTCCTCTTAGCATATCAGTTTTCTACATTGGAATTACAGCATGTCTCATTTTTATGTTTAATTCTAAGGACATTTCAACTGTTTGAATTTTCACATTTTGTTTCAAGACAGAAGAATAGGTATTTCTGACTTTAAAGCAATATGCTACACAGTGATTAAAAAAATGTTTCAATACAGACAAAGAATATGTACCATGTCAGGGTCTCTTGGCAATGTATTTCAGGATGAAAAGTTCCTCACTTCGGCACTGTCAAGGTTCCCACAGAAAGATGCAATTTGTTTACTTATATTCTGCCTGTTTGAAAACCTGCTCAGTTTTAAATAGACCCAACATTCTCCAACATTTGCCCTAAGTAGATGTTTAGTGAACTAGAGACAAGCAATTAAAATCTGTGGGAAGAACATCAAAGAATGTGTGCCATCTTTAGACATGACTCATGCAGCTTTACTGTTATTACAGTAAAGATGAGAACAGTTATATTTCTGGAACAATTACGATGTATGTTATTTTGATATACATAAGCTCTGTTCTTCTAACTACTCTTACAGAGTTGGAAAGATTAAATGACAGTAATATATTTCATTAAGCTCTGCTACATTCCGTTCCAAAGTAGCTATCCTTCAACAGCTGCCAAACTGATCTCTCTACATTGCATGTACAAAGAACCTAGTTTCACCCCAAAATGGAAAAAAATATATAGTATTTTCTTTTCCATGGCAAAATAATGAAAAAAATGAAAATTCAAGGGAAAAAAAAATGTAATTTTGTGTGCATTTCATTGGCAGGAATAAAAGGGCAGAATACATTTTATTTTTTACAGTAAGTTCCAAAACAATCCCAACTTGCCTTGTATTTGTAAACTGAGCTCCAAGTAAATATCATGCACTTCTATACATATATATTCACCTTTAAGAAATCCCCAAACATGTTCTTGTGACCAAGTGATCTAATTTTCGAGTGTGAATGACAGTATGTGTGTGTATATACAGGAGGGACACTGAGAAAACCTGTGACTTGGGAAAACTTTTTGACTGAAAATACACAAGAAACCTCTACAGAAAGGAGTAGTATGTCAGCATGAGTATCACATATACAGAGGTAAAGCCTCTATGTAGAGCAAAAAAAGAATATTCAGAGAATATTTATATAGTCTAGAAGTTTTCAACTTAGAAATTTTCAAATTTCAGATTTTATATTTACACCCTTGTACACTTGAAGAACTGTCTGAGCAAACTTTTAGCCACTGAAAAATTTTAAAGGACAGAAAATGTATGGCTAGACTGGAAATGAATGAGAAAGAAAGAAAATTAATAAGAAAGGAAAAGATTTCAGAAACTGTAGGAAAAACAACTTTTAAGTTTGATTTATGGGAAATCACACAGAAAAAAATACTCAACTCGTGGGCATCTAGAAGAAGAAAGAAGATGAACCATGCTACAAGGTTTTATCAGGCAAATCGTAACAGATCTAGCTTTATCTATTCTATTGGGGCAGTTTTTAGAAAACAAAGATATAACAGATTGCAAGTACCTCTATTTTACCAAGGCTTGTCATGCTCTCTTACACTGCAACCTTGTAAGCCATAGTGGTAAGTATGCTATTTGTATAATTATACTGTAAGTTGATTATAATGGCTCACAGTTAGAATGGAAGGCTGCGCTGGAAGTAGACTTTAGCAAGGGTGCATCACAACCCAGAATGATTTTGTCTTTCATTAATGTCTTAGAAGATGAAATGAAAGCTATCCTTGACATATCCAGACATGTAAGAGTCTAGAATAACTTTAGAATACATGAATAGAATAAAAATACTCTTATTATCGAAATAGGTTTAAAAAAATAATAATATAATTCAATACAGAAAACTGCTGTTCCACTCTCAGGTACACATAATGATAACCTTTAAAATACAAGCTATGGAACAACTGGCTAGAATTCTGTTCCAAATGAATTATATATATATATATATATATATAGAGAGAGAGAGAGAGAGAGAGAGAGAGAGAGAGAGAGAGAGAGAGAGAGAGAGAGATCATTGTCAACAATGATGACATTGTGATAGTGATAGGACAAGGGGGGAAGAGTTTTAAACTAAAAGAATGAAGATTTAGATTAGATGTTAGGAAGAAATTCTTTACTTGGAGAGTGGTGAGGCACTGGAACAGGTTGCCCAGAGAAGTTGTGGATGCCTCATCCCTGTAAGTGTTCACAGCCAGGCTGGATGAGGCCCTGAGCAACCTGATCTAGTGTGTGGTGTCCCTGCCTATGACAGGGGGTTGGAGTTAGATTATCTTTAAGGTCCCTTCCAACCCCAGCCATTCTATAATTCTATGAACAATTGCATGGTCTTTAAGAAAAATGCCATATCAGGATATATATCAGGATACATAAACAGGCCTGCACCCTACAAAACATGTAAAATGCACACAGCTCTGGCAAGCATTAAAATAGTGCACCTTGTCCAGCTTCAGGACAAGGTTTCCAATAAGACAGGAAGTAACTGGAAAAAGTCCAGAAAAAGGAGGGGGAAAAAAATAAAGGAGTAACAGATTAGAGGCCTAAAAAATGGCATCACTGAAAAACATGCTCGAGGAGTGTGGATGTTCAGGCTTGAGAAAAGAGGATTCTCACAACAGCTGTCAAAGAAAAGGTATCTGAAACATTTTTGAAGAGAGTACCATGATGAAAGTTACAAGAAATAATTAGTTTAAATTGCTGCAGAAGAGTTTCAGATTAGATATTAGGAAGACTTTCTAATAATAAGGGTAGTGAGGTATTAAAATAAATTGCTGGAAATGTTTATTGAATCTTAATCATTGGGATCTTTACAAATAGGATCAGATAAGAGTGTCAGGAATGACACCTGTGTAGTTTGTCTTGCTTTGAGAAAATGGGTCAACCAGATGAGATGAAACTTATTGAATGAGAAAGTACAGCACAGACTTGCTCAGTATCAAGAGACTACTGCTTGCATGATGTGTAATGAATTAAGTAGGGAGACCACATGAAAGAGAAGGAAATTAATGCTTATGCTGGCCCAAGAATGTTAGATAACTTACTTCAGCAAAATTCTTCTGTTTGGTACTAAGTCTGTATTTTTGATTCCCTGAGCTGTTGAAAACCTGAGACGTGATTTGGGAGCATGCTAAACTAAAATTAATAGGAATTGAATATATAAATGCTTTTCTATGTGAAACATGAAAAGATGATCCTTTAATTGGACATCAAATTCTCACAAATAATTTCGTCTTTCATTTATCTGCAACAGTCTTCTATCTGTAAAGCAACACTCCCATATCACATAGAGTGACTGTGATGAGACAGTGTAAATTAGTTACTATTTGCAGACCTCTCAGAAACTACAGGAAATAAAGATATTAAAACAGAAGAGGAATTTAGTTTATTATACAGTAGCCATACAGATCAAAGACATGACTGCACTGAACAGTGCAGAGAAAACAAATGACTGATTAGATAGAGAGATGTATGGCCATTCTGTGTTTTAAGTGAGGAAAGAGAAATGGGAAAGAAACAGTGAGTAACAAATTAAGGTAAGATTACATTATTTGTCTACCTAAGAAGAATAACAAACAGTGCTTGTGTAACATTAGCTTTGGCATTTCACAGTCTGTTACCAATTGGATTTTTCTCATACGCTTAATTCTATCCCTTTTTGAGAATGCTACTTCAGTGACAAGGTAAAGTATTCTTCCACAAAGTATTCTTCTGTTTTGCTAGGAATATCTATCAGCTTTTAAATAAACTAATTAAAGCCAAGTATTAAGGATACATGCAATTTCCCTGGCAAGTAAGGAACAGCAGCTCATGCACTAGAGCACACTTCAGATACTCCCTACAACTCCTTTCCTTCACATACTGAGCAGCTAGAGGCAGATCTGGTATACCCTGACAGTACACAAGACACTGAAGAGAGCTGCCAGAGCATTCACCTCAGTCTCGTATACATATTGCATCCATTATGTGCTTCAAGCCATGTCAATATTGCTTTTAGTCCTTGGCATTGAAAGCTTGAAGTTAGGTCAGATATGTCAATGTACCCTTTTCTATGATATAAACATAAATCTGCAGTGCAAGATGGAGTGTAAATTAAAGTCTCCTAGAATTTTTGATGGGCTGAAGTATGTCACTTACAAAAAGGCTTTCCAGAACACCTGTCCCATTTAATGCTGAGCATTTAGTAAACTACCTGTTAGACAACCAGTAACTCATACGTATGCAACTGTAAAAAATATTTCAGCTTTGAAAGAGAACTGTCACATTTAATTGCACCTAATCTGAATAATGAGAGCTCTTTAGAGGTCCATGACTTCTCTGTACATTTAAAATTAAACAGGTCATGCTATCCAATTCTAAGAAAAAATACATTGATGAATAATTAAATTCAGACTCAGCTCATAATCATTAGTTCATATGCTACAAACTCTTAGCTATATACATCCATATAGGGAAAACAGTTAATAGATTTTTTTATTATTATTATTATTACCAACCATGGTAATGGATAATGACTCTCACACTAGTCAGTGAGAGAGTAGAAAACAAGAGGGCCTCTTTTTGATTCCTCAACCCTTTCACACTCGTTTGCTCAGCTCTAATCAAGCTTTCCAGAGTACAGAAGAGAAGAATAAGGTGAAACAAGGGATATCAGTAGGGACTAAAGAATTCCAAAATCTTTCTACTGTAGTCTACAAGTTGTACATCACAGCCTTCTGCACTACTCCTCACCAACTGAATATTCATAGGTTGACCAGAGAAACCTATCTGTTACAGAAAAGAAACAAACAAAGGGGCTGAGAGGGGAGAATTTGGAATATTGTCTCAAATTTTTACATATTCCTGCAATAAAAGACTGTTGTTCTTTCTTCCTTATTTTCTAAATGACCATGAATGGGATTTTTGTATGATGCAATCAACAGGGTCTCTGAGAAGAGAGCTCTTTGCTGGAGGCACCACAAAGAAAGCTGCTGAAAAAAACAATAGCGTTAAATATTTCTTCCAGGATCATTATGTTCCTTACTCATAGTAAAAATCTCTCACACAAAACTCCACATTAAACCACCAATAGAAATCTCAGTTTTCTCTTCATTTTTAGAACCTGATACCTCTGACAGCTCTCTTTACCAGCACTCAGTATTGTATGTTTTCAACTTCATTTCATGCATTTTTTCTTACCCACATTCCCTACTTTTCCACTTCTTCATTCCCTACTTTTCCACATCTTCATTTCACAAAGACTACATATATTCTTTTGCTCCAAATTTTGCTTTTACTGTACTTTGTGCAAATTGCTACATGAATTTATGGCTTCAGATTTGAGTCTCCTAAAGTAAAATAGGTATGAAATTACAATATGCTCTAATTGGGCTGGTGATTCCTGTCACTAATTGTGTGAGGAGGAAAAAAAGTGAGCATTAATCTGGTTATGCACCAAATCCAGCACTGCTGAAGCACTGCTTGATATGGAACAAGGAAGAGGGGAAACTAACCGCCAGATTCAAGTGGCAGATAGCAGGTAATATTGCTTCTTTTTCCAGTGGTATTGGTTTAGGTTGGTTTAAATTGTAAGCAAAACTATACACAGAGTTTGTGACAATACTATGGTAGACCTTATATGGAAATTATTATGCCAGTCTATAATTCTTTACAAAGAGCAACTGAGAAGACATGAGCAATTGCAATATAGAATTTTGAACTAAAAAACAAAAACAAAAACAAACATCAGCTACACATAATGGCAAGATACCATATTTTCAAATAATTCAAGCTTTAGAAATTAAAAATTACCCTGTCACACACAGATCTAAAGATGCCCGAACATCCTTTCAGCAAAAATTGATCTCTCCTAATTCAGGAACAACCTGTTAAATCACGTGTTACTTACCCAAACAATAGGAGTTTGGGTAAAAACCCTTTCAGCAAATAAATTACTGTTTAAAATGAAAATAACTTTTAAAAAAATACCAACCACAAAGACATGCAACTAGCATTTTCACCAGAGAACAAAAGTACATGTGTCTATTGAATCAAGACCTTGAGCAATGGAAATCTTTTGTGGTTGAAAGAACTGATGATACACTGTTTCTAAAGCTATGAACTAGAGAAAACAATTTACATGACAAAATAAAAATCTGTACGCAGTTTTCCTCCTCCTTCACCTCTATAGTTCTTGCTTGTTTTCTACAGCACTGTACAGTGAAACAGCATGCAAAGAAAAGCCTGAAATCAGGTCAACTAACTGTTCAATCTCTTTTGGACACCCTAGAAAACACATTAATTCACAGAAAGATGCAGATAGATGCCTACCAGGATTATTTAAATTAGACACCTACCTGTCTTTACTTTCCTACTTATATGCTTTTGAGACATATGTTGCTTAGGAGCTTTTGAAAATCCTTCTAAGCACCCATCTACTTTATATATCAGCCATCTGAATTTTTAGATACCTATTATTTTGGTAAATACATACTTCACCACTTCATTCTTACATTTTGAAAACAGATAGACACTTATTTTATATTGTAAAATGAGAACATAAAGCTTAATTAATGCTAAATGACATAACTCTGTGATATCCCTACTTGAAACGCGCTATTTCCAACAAACTAAAATTCTTTAAAAGTATTAATAATAACGCTTCTAGAAATTTTTTGTCTAAAACAATGTAATATATTACCTCATTTCCAAATTAGTATTTCAATATTCCTTGAAGACAATAACTCTGTAGAAGACAAGATATTTTAAATATATAAAAAAAACAATAATATTTAGAGAGTTGTGAGTTTTTCTTAAAAAATAGCAAAAGGGATAAAAATATACAGCCATATTACTTCCATCTATATTGTTCTTTCTGTTCTTGGTTTATTCCCAAATTATAAACACTGATGCAGTTTAAAAATATACTAACAGCCTACTATAAACATGTTCAATATTAATAATTGCTCTTTCTGACATATATACACAGGTATATTTAAGGCTATACTCTAAATATCATCACTTATTAAGAGCCCTCACTCATACAGCCCAAATTCCAGCACTTCAAGCTCCTTATTACAAAATTCTTCATCATTTTTATCAGAGACAAGATACAGATGCACAGAACATCACTCAAATCTGTACATGAGACCCTTGGTCTACCTTGTTTCTGGCACTCAGTTTTGTAATTTGGAGAAAGTTTCCTGAGAGGCAGAGGAAGGAATAATGCTCAGACAAAACTCAGTTTACATTTCCAAGTTCCCACCTCAAATTTGAAAATGAATATTCAAAGAGAAGTTAAAAATGTGAAAATGTTTAATTCTCCTAAATCATCTTAGAAAGAGCGGACTATTTTGGTTGAAAATCTGTCAAGAACTTCAATGCTTTTCAGCTGACACGAAAATTTCTGACTAATGGCAATGGTAAAATAAGAGCAGAGGGAAAGCTATAAAACCTTATAGTAAGACATAAATGGCTTGTAATAGCATGGAATTTTTTATCACAAAAAAAAATCTGCTTATGGGTTATTAGCATGCATTATCACTACATATTTTAATATGATATAGTTTCCTAAACCATGCTGGCTGATTACAGTACTAATTAAACAAGTTCAATTTATCTAATTATATCTAAATTGAAATATTTATAAAATTATATGTGAGCTAAAATATCATCCAAAGGGCATGCTCATTAGTCTTTAATTACAGGAAAAATAATTAAATTAATGTGCACAGACTTGGCTGGTCCATGATAGGTTATACTGTCCAAGTCTAAGATATTTAAACAATACCATGTCAACTGGAAAAAAAATAAATCTGTATAATTATATTCAGGTGAAACCCAAATCAATGCACTACAGAATCATCCCCTTTTGATCAGTAGTTAGAGACACCTCAGCATTCTCATATTTCTTTCCATCACATTGCCTCTACAGATCTCTACTCTTTTTTTGCCCACCTAAAAATGTATGCTAGGATTCATTTAAATTAAAAATATAGGATTTTAGTTATTAAAAAGCCTGAAATAGTAGGCTACACAGTGCTATTACTGAAGGACATTTATGAAATTCCATGTTCATAATGGTTTTCATCCTGCCAGGGAAGGAACATCCTATTTATTGTACAGGTGGGTGCTAATAGTCCAAAAACATGGCAGCTTTTCTCTACATATATCTCCTTTTGAACTCAAAGAAATATTTCTTGTGTAGAGACACACAGAACCATGCCCAAATCTTTCTGCTAATATATTTATAAGATGTGTGAAGGGTTTCATGTTCTAACTTTGTCAAACGTGGATTAAAATTAGGTCAACACAAAGCCAATTCTTCATACGTCACGTTCCAAGAGATAGAGGGGCAGATTTTGCTAAGCAAACTTATTTTTCTGTTCCAGTAAGTCCATGGTGGCCTATGATGTTCTATTTTTTCCTGGAACTTTGCTATGATACAAAGATATACCTTTGATGTTCAATCATATTTTTCAGATCCTTGTCTCTCAGCTCTCATCTGGTGTACGTCAATGTCCAGATCTGTCCTTTACATTATTTTACTTTCAGATTTACTTTAAATTTTCAGATTTAAAAATTTCAGATTTACTTTAAATTATTTTATTCCAATTTACTCAATATCTCATCCAAGAGTGCATCTGTTTGTACTCTTTTGAAAAACAAACAAGCAAGTCAGGCAGGCAAGAACGTTTTAACCTGACATTTGTGGAAGAAAAGTGGTCTATTATTTGCTGCTTGTAAATTTAGCAGAAAACAGCTTAGAAGGCATTGGATATGTAAGTAAGCAGGCTGGTCAGTTCTTCTCTTGCTATAAATGAACTGAAATTAGGTTAGAACACAACCACTTTTTGAAGGTAGGAAGAAGTCAGGTTTCCTGAGGGACTCCATGTTATCAGGAAAACCTTAAGGATTTTGTCTGAGAGCTGGCTAAAATGTTCAGAATGTTTCTGAATATTGTCTGTTCCTTTCTTATTTTTTTTTATATATATTTTTTTAGCTTTTTTTGAGAGGGAGGGTAGAGGGTGTTAACTAGTGCTTCAACCAAAGAGTCCTGAAGTAAAGAGGAACTTCACAGTCACACTCAGTGTTGTAAAATTCACATAAGCAAAAAATCTTCTGGATTCATGTTTCCATATGTGGCTTTGGATAACTTAATCTGAAGTTATTTTGTGAGGAATATGAATGTGGTTACTGGGGATTGCAACATCCATACATTAGAAAACCTTACTCTAATACAGTTTTCTGTGGTTTGATTGAAGAACAGTATTACTTTAATGCTATACATTTAATATGCCTGAACTGCAATAAAATGTTAGTTTCACAATGCCGAATGTTAAATGTGTCATATTAAAAACAATTAAATAAGATCGGTACACACAAAAATGGAATACTACACACACATCCTCCTGCTTTCAAAAACAGTTTTAAAATTCTAATTTACAGAGTAATTTTGATCAGATAATCTTTAGTATATAAAAACATCATTCTCATACTAAAGCATCAGCAATACTGAAAATGCGAAGGAATATTTGAATCATGCTAATAGGACTGAATGCATTTTCAGTAGAGTTGTAGCTATATGATTATTGGTTCATGTCCACAATATCTCATTGTGAACTTTTCAAAATCGCAAATACAAAAATAGTGAGCCTTGTCAGATGACTCTTAAATGTTACAGATATTATACCTCATTGAGATATGCCATATGCCAGGACTGAGATTTTTTGTTTTCTCTGGGACAGTGTGACTAGTTCATAGCACTGCTGGTCTAAATTTCTGTTAGGCTGTATGATGTTACTACTTGAAACTTAACAGTCATTTCAGTTTCGTGCTAAGTGCTAATGTGACCTACATGAACAGTGTGTAAAAATATTTTTGTTAGAAGCTGAACACTTTGTTCTGTTTGATTACTAAATTTAATTGCAAGTTCTAATAAATTTTAATTTGAATAATTACACTTTCTCTAGTAATTTTCACTTCATTTGCAGTCCTGTAGCTTTTCAAATGCTTACTGTTCTGATAATTGTCAGTGAAAACCAAAATGGCTAAGTAATGTTAAGTACATTTTCTTTCGTGCTTGCTGCATATATGTTGCTTAAAAACCCTTCTTAGAAGGAAAAATAGAATTAATTTTTAAGAAAATTAAAGATTGTTCAGAAAAGGGAAATAATTTACAGCCAACCAACACTTATTAGGGCTCTTCATAAGACTTTTTTTTTTTTTTAATGATACTACTGTGTAGCTACAGGATAATTTTAGGAAAATGACCCATTTGAATCTTAAACTTACTTATTTCCGTGATACGATCTACAGTAAAATTAGAAATGTATTTGTTGATACATTCTCTTCCATTTCCTCGTATAATTGGAGCACCTGCCTTGTGTAGCAGGACAATTTGGGTAGTCATGTCTCTCCTCCATGGCTACTCCATGTACCACTGGACTTCCTTTCTAGAAAGTGCTTAGATGTACTTTCTATACCATCTACTACACTAGCACACTCCTTGGGGTTTTCTTTCAGAGAATTATTACTATAATATTTAAATGTTTTTACTGGGCCAAGACCTGACACAGTTTTGTTTGTCATTTGACACTTTCAATCTCATTTTCTTTAATGCCATTCTTATTGTCTGCTATTAACACTCAAAATTCATTCCCTAGGTTGACACCATACTGTTTCACGCTCAGTGCCTTTAGCTGCTCCCTTTTTTCCCTTAAAAATGTTTTTTTTTTTTTTTTAACGAAAAGAATACCCAAACAGAAGTCCCCATGATCACAGAAAAAAATCCTCTAATCCCACCTAATTACTTCTCCAATTACTACCTTCTTTATCTTTCTTTCCACTGAAACCAGGCTCACTAATGAGCTTCTACTTGGTAAATCTTAAGACAACCTTTTCTTTTGATCCCCTCCTTGCAACTGATGCAATTCATCACCACCTTCTCCACTGCCTTCTCAGGTACCTTAATGTTTCAAATGGCTATGCAAATTTAAGAACATTATTTATTGTCTCTTAATACTCCAGACCCATCTTTCTGTCGGTTTCTTTTCAGAACTATTATCTGCTCACCACCACCACTCCACCAGAATATCTACACCAGTGGCAACTCCTGTGTTCGGCCTCTATACATTTCTGTCTGCATATGATGTATATATTCGGCTGGAATTAAGCCTTGCGGCAAAATGATTCTGATTATTTCAGCTGTAATTCCAGTAAGAACATTTTGAATACTATTTTCAAAAGATTAACTGCTGCTGGTTAAAAGCCACTCAGAGGAAAACTGTTATTTCATCCCCAGATAACTTTGAATGTCTTCAATGAAACTTAACAGTTTACGAAATCTGAAATCCGAACTGTCTTCTGAACTTCAGTTTAAGCTATTTGATTTTTCTTGTTTTACTGGCTGACTATTTTGACAGTTAATATGCAAACTTAGATCTTCATGAATAGATTCTGAATCTGAGTTCTTTCTACATTATTTTTAACAGTATACTGCTGCTGTGATATGAAAAATATTAAACGCTGACAGTAGTTTCACTCTCCCCTGTCAATTTGCCCTATTCTTTTATTAGTTTGTCCTTCCAGCCTAGATTGTTCTGTTGTAGAGAAAACTTAATATTGTGTTAAAAACAATGTAAAAACATTACATAGATCAAGGCTTAAGAAAACGTTTTACAGTCCATAAAGTAGCTTTTTTTTTTTTTTATTGAAGTATTAAAGTTTACGTATATTTTAATGTAAATCCAACATACAGTTTTACATTAAGCAAACATAGTATTCTGGAAGTGAAGAAAGGGAGCCAAATTCCATTCTTGGTAGTATAAACATGTCATCCTAGTCTAAGAAATACTGATCTGCTCAGAATTTCAAAATATTGAATGTTCTATAAAGTAATTTGTCATCTAAGCTATCATTTCCATTCCCTACAGCTTTCACAGCTATTTATTTTGAATGCACTTGATAAGGAGAGATCAGTTAATATATAATTTGGAATTTTAGTAGTAGAAAAATGGATTAAATAAAGTGAGTCACCCTTCTGACACTTCTGTCTGATTTTATTATTTTTTTGAATATCCTATGCTATCCTATCAATTTAAAGATTCCAGATAAAATTTCAAGCATTACTGGCAAAATGCATTGCTAGCAGACGCTGGAAAACCAGACAGCTTCACACCTGATTTTTTAGTATTAGTTTTTAAACATTTCAACAATTACCAAAGAGTTTCCATTATTTCTCTAAAGATTCGTTTAACCTGATAAACTATACTCCATGGATCAATGAAGACACATTTTTATCTCACTAAAGACAATCTCATCTGATGTGTGACCATATTTTTTTCTCTTGCACCATTTTCTGAAGGTCTGGTTGCAATATAGTACAATATGGTGAATTGTTCCAAGCATCCCAGCCATCACCTCATCCACAGATACACTAGCTTCACTGAATGCATGTTGGACAGCACTGAGTGCATAGCTGGCTAAAACAATGACAGAAGGTAGGCTTCTACCACAAAACACCCCATCTGAGGTGTTTTGCACCCCATCTGCACTCCAAGTCCTTTTTATTCCAGGAAAGATGAAGCCAGAAACAGGCTGCATGAGTTATTCTGGCAGTGGTGACCCTATTTCCCATGGAGTATGGATCCCCATGCCAAATATACACAAGTAACAAAGCCCCAAATATACAGGGGTAGCTACAGCACTGTTTGAGAATTCCTGGAGTTAAAATGAATACTGCACTTTCAAATGCCAAAGTTTAGAGAAATACAGAAGGTAAAACTGGACTAATGAAACTTAAAACACATGCATTATTATTTAAAGGCTACTAACTGAAAGGTGTATGATGCCACCCTGTTAAGGAAACTGCAGGATCTCCCGTTATGGTGAATTTCTTCTTACATAACAATTAACGTTCACTTTGAGTACTCAACATTTCAGCAAGTAATATTTTTATTTCAATATTCTTCTACTGCTAATGATACTTGCTACTTTTCCTTTACGCTGACTGTATGTGACTAACTGTGGGCTGAAAGCACAGTAAACTTTAACCTGCACTGCTAAAAATCAATGGAAAACAACCTTACCTGACTTGGATAAGCTCAGCTTAGAAGTTAGACTTTCTACAATGTAAAATTATTTCTACTATGTACCATTATAAGTTTTTTTTTTCCAAAGCAAAAAAAATGTATGAAATATCTGTAGTTATATAATTAGATACAAACATTTGCATGTGCTTGGTCTGAAAAGGGAGGTCCGTACTCCCAAAGTAGTGTCCATCAGCATCAGAAAACTGCCAGCTGCCTAGCTGTGTTCCAAGGCACTATTACAACTTACTGACTTCTTTTCAGAAAATGTACTGTATACTTTGCCATAGTCATTGACAAATGCATTCTAAATAAAAGAAAATTGCTATATAAACTGCTACTGGAGCTTCATGCCACAATGAAGCTAAACTTTGCCTGGAGTAAAGAAACACAAACATTCATATTTATGTCAATTTTAAAAATGACTGCTCTGGAAATAACCTTGCAAGGACCTTTATTTTGATGCAACTGCAGCATGGAATTTTAAATCATAACACCACTGAAAAAAAATATATATATAAATATTTATAGTAATGCAGATCTTCTGTTGTCATTAACTTTTTTTTTTCTTTTTAAGCATTTTGCTACCATAAACTTATATTAAAATCTACCATTACAAGGTAGTGAAAGACAAAAGGAAAAGCTCTGCAAATGCGCTCTGCTGTGCTGCATTACCTCTGCATTATGTCCATGCAACAGGCATAGAGGTCGGATAATATGTACTACTGTACTGATTGTAGGTCTAATAATGCACTGGAAAGGAAGCATAGTATACCTATTCATTCCACTCATTTCTCATCATCCTGTTTGAGTAGCACAACCTTGCCTTGCCTTTAACACATGAACTGATGTAAAAATACCTGCATCTCATCATTATTTACAGACTTCTGTACATCTGCTTCAGACCAGACCCAGAGCGGCCGTAAACCACTTATAGGACTATTCAGAATACACGGTGACTGAAGTTATTTGATTCTAAATGGATCATTTATTTCTGATCAATTATTCCCACATTTCCACACAATATGAATCAATTCTGAGATTTTCTGCTAGTATATCAGAGTTCAACCACGTATGGTTTACCAACATTGCATATATCAGAATAATTCATTATGGACAATGGATTGATTCTAAAAAGGAGTGAAAAATTGCTTCACAGCTATAGAAACAATCTCTGTGCAAATACAGAGCTACTGGCTTTCCCTCTTCCCCCCTCCCCTCCCCAGTACAATTACAGAAGTTCAATCTTCAGTTAAGAGAAGTAGAAGCACCCAGGCTTGTCTTGGCATGTATTCGTGGGTTTCTTTTTTTGCTTGTTTGGTTGGTTGTTTTTTTTCATTTTACAGTGTTATAGTTTGAGCTTAATTTGTGAGAAAACACTCCTTTCTTTACCTTTCCACCCATTTCACTTCTCCCTGTGATTCTTTTTTTTTATGAGGGAACTGCTTCTGCCCCATCATGTTGGTCAGAGAGAGGTTACAAATAATTTATTTGTTTCTTCTTTCAGACAACCTGCCAGCTTCCAAAGGCAAGGACAGGGGAGCCTGTGGCAGTGGGATAACTAAGGTCTATTTTAATTCCTGTCTTCAAGTCCTCCCTCAAAGACTACTACAGTTCCTCCAGGGTCTCTGTGAGACAGAAAGTTGATAATATACTGAAATAGGCAGTAAGGGTAAAAATCAGCTGCAATGTTTATGTTACATTAGAAAGACAGTAGGGAGAGATCGTAGTGGATAAAATCAACAATACTTCAAAAAAAGTTGCTCATTCAGTATTGTGTATATCAAATTATCTATCTTGTCTACTTAAATTAGAAAATAGGAACTACCTTCTGGTTTATATTTTTTTTTTTCTGGTTACTTTTGGGGATTAAAGACTGGCTCAACCTTCACATGATACAGCAAAAGAAATGGTAAATGACATCTAAAAAGTCATCTAATGTCTAGTAAGATGCAAGAACATTTCAAGCTCTTGATGAAACACAGGAGTTTACTGTAAATCCAAATAAGAACATTTCCAAATACCTAAATTAAACCTTTAAGTTACATTATCACTGGAAAGGAATTATCTTTCTGCTAAGCTAGAGTGTCCAAAATTCATGTAGTGGGCCTCAGATACAGGGTGTAGAGAATGAGAATTACTATAATTTTTAAGGAAAATTAAGATTCTTGCACACTTCCTTAAGTGTTGCATTTTTTTAAGAAAAATATTTTCTAACATAAACAAGGATAAAAGCGTAAGAATTGTCTAAGTTGAGGAAACAGTAGTTATATTCTGATTTTTTTTTTTTATTTCTTCTACTGAAAGTTTTAAGAGAGGACGCTAAACAAAACAATTGTTTTCAGCATTACAAAGTCTGTCTCTCCACCTCCTAGTGAGATGTCCCAAGTCTGAGCTGAGTACCGTACTAATACAGGCTCATGGGTTATGGACTTCAGTGTGACCAAAATCTTTTCTCTACAAAAGACTGGGTAAACTGACAGTACTGTTTTTGAATTATTATTCTGTCTCCAAATAAGTATGACAGAAAAGAAAGGAGGGTTGAGGAATACAGAAGGAAGATTTGATTATGGTCTTAAAATACAGAAAATGCTGTTGCAAGAAGTAAAGATACACAACAATTATTTATGTTATTCTATTTTTTATCTGGGTATTTTACATCTATGCCTAAGTTCTTGGAATGTGAAGCATCCCCTCAGTGGTCAACAGGAATATCATGTTTCCCTGACCACAAACTGGGGACACCAACACTCTACTTCCTATTCAAAACCCTGCATTGTTATCTGTAGCAAACAGACCTAATCTGGAGCTCTGCTACACAGTAGCACCATGCTTTTTCAGGTACTGTTGTTTCATGCTGCTTGGCGTTTGCTACCACTTCACCTTTTACTCTTAAGATACACTACTGTGGCTGTAGGTTGCAGTCTGGAACATATTTTAGTCAAAAGAAATAAAAGTTGATTTATGTAACGACAGAGTATTTTATTTCCCAAGAGCTGAAATTCAAGTGAACAACAAAAGAATAATTCAGTTCTTTATTTAATTCTTACCTGAGAAGAATATGTGTGACCATCTGATCCACAAACAGGATTGGTATAAACTACTGGACACTGCTTGCAGTTTGATGAAATGGGAACACCCCTCCACTGTTTATGGCCTAAACCAGCCTCTTTCATACTGTAAGTAAACAAAAAGTAGGTAATTCTGATAAGCAGTAGTAAAAATAGAACATATTCAGGGTATTTTAATGTGCCTTTACAAACAGTAAGCCATACATAATTTCAGCCATTAAATTTTATTTTAAGTAAAGCACTGTCAGTCTATGCTCACTCACTATCATACCATCTATTTGATACACCTGCAAGTTACTTCAATTTTTAAGACATCTTGGTTGAAAAGATGATTAAGATGTTGCTTCGGTGATGGTTACATTTATTGATCAGTAAAAGACGTCTGACTTGTGTGGTATTTGCTCATCTCTGTTTTTATTAAGTAGTATGAACTGAGCTATTATTAATATTCATGTTTAAAGAGACAACATTTAAGCATTATAGAATATATAATATAAATTATATCATAAATACTTCAATAGAAACAGCTGGTCCTTCAGAGTACTGTTTTACCCTACTTTGACCACTGTCAAAGTATAATAGATTACATTTCTTAAAATTCAGACTCCACCACCAAAGGTGAAGTTCAAAGGTAAATAAAGGCAGTCCACTGGAACACACGGTTGATCTGCATGTGTGTATATGTGTATGCCCGCATGCATCTACCTGAATTATCTAGCTCTGAATCATCTAGTTCTGAATTAACCTTTATTTGATTATTTTTCCAATTGCTCTTTGCACCTATGAAAGCATTTAGTAACCATTGCATCCTTAAAGATCTGTTTTATGAGAGTTGCCTAATTCATAGGCTAGCCTACAACATGCTTTTTATATTAATGGCTTCCATGCAAATAAGAAAATAGAACAATAATGGATAATTTTTATAACATGTTTTCTGCTTTGAATCTTAATCAAGAATCTACCAATAATTATGTTTAGAATACAGCGATGACTTATCACGACACAACGAAGTAGTAAATGTTCACGCTCAAAACGCTCAAATCAAATCTTGGACGGAGCACAACTGTTTCAGCTTGGTTCAGCTAAAGATCATCAAGAACTGTTCTGCTACTTAGTCATGAATCACCGCTTGAGAAGAACTTGTCTGAAGTAATAAAAAAGATATGAACTTGAAAAAAGTAATCTCTGATTACTGCTTTTCTTCTCACTTGACTAAGAATTTTCCAAGCATCCACATGAGCTCCAGCCTAATGAGACTGTGTTTAGATGGCTGCGTAAAGATGCAGCTCTTACTTCTTGTTTCTTCTGTAGCTCATGATTCCCAGAAGTGTCCCAGTAGCCTGAGATTAGTAACAGGACCAGACAGTCCCAGCTATCAAGCTACCTGATGGAACTTCTGTTCATCAGATTCACGGTAACTCTAGAACATTGAATAAAACAATTGCAAAAGTTCCAGACATCAGTCGGAAGAATTCTACTGACATCAGCAAAAACTAGAAATTACAAACAGGATTTGTGGGATACACAGAGGCCACTGGTTATAGTTTCTCAAAACATATCAAAGATGGTACTAGAAGAAATTGAGATTTTTAGCTTATCTGCCCCCACTATTCTATCCTTGTACATGCCATAAATGAAGTATACACCTGAGAAAAGATGGGGGAGGGAACACACATGTCCAGACTGAGGAAAAAGGATTATTAAAATCATCTGAAGGAAGGAAAGAGAATGATGTCTAAAGAAGAATCACAAGAAGACTAGACACTAGAACAAGCTGAGGACAAAGAAATCACAGGTCTGTGAGATGACCATTGGAGACATATGAAGAACAACGTAGCCTGATCGCCTTCTCTCAACCAGCCTCAACTTCATTAGGCTTTTAAATGCAGGCTATCCTAGGCCACTCATTTAGGGCGAAGAGAGTCAACTTTTCCATTCTACACAGAACTCTGTTGAAACCTTCAGCAAATCACTTTTAAGATCTTGGTTTCCATATAACTAATAAGATTTTTCTATAAAACAAAAGTATCTGTGTTTTCCTAACTCAGAAGGTAAAACGATAAATAAATTATAAATAATGGTGTCAGTCCAGAGATACTGGGTCATACGAATGCTTTGGATGGACGTATGATTGGAAGGTTTAGTACAATAATGCAGAAAAAAAGATTTTGTATAATTATAGCCGACCAACAGCTATTTTCTGATGATCAGTCAATGAGATGACAGGAAAAAAGTAAAATCAATAAAAAACATTTTGAATACCAGTTATGGTACACACATGCACTTCATAAAATCTATTAATAGTACCTTAAACTTACATACTCTAACATTTCCTTTCATCATTATTTAATTATATCAAATTTGCTTCTCTTGACTATTTCTATGTTGCCATTACATTGGCATTTCTGTGTTTGTGTTGTTGTTGTTTTTTTCCCAACTAGGCAATGAACTTACATACAAACTATTAGCATGAAAATAACTAAGAAGCCATTATTATTACGGTATAAATCATCTTGAATTAAAATCATTGTTGTATGCCCATGATGTCATTAAATAAGACCCAGAAGGACTGTTTAATGACAATGTAAGTAATTTCAGTTACAATTTACTTAAGATATACACATAAAGCAATACATTGTTACATTCTACATATAAGAGGAAAAGAATTAGTAAACAGACAACAAAAAAAAAGTTACTCCGCTGTAAAATTTCACTTTTTTCTTCCTTCTATTCATTTTTTTTCCATTTGATAAGCATAAAAAAACCACCCAGATCACTGCAACTCGCAGTTACTAAAATTGTGGCATTTAATTTTCTGATTCCATTACAGTCAGTATAAATGTTCATGTCCATTACTATTTTGCCACAACAAATATATGAAGCCACGTAAAAGTTAGCCTCTTTCACTGACAAATCTTGTACTTCTTGATTTCCTGAAAAGGGTTTTGGGATCTCTCTAGTAATAAAGTAAATTAAGTACTGAATACACAAGCTCCACATTATCTGACATTGCTGACACTCAAATAGTAGAATTAAATCTATGGGTTTAATTTACCAGCAACACTTGTGATTGCATTAATTTGCGTACACCCAATTGTGCATATGCTTTTAGACTGCACATGCAACTGCAGGTCTGGAAACATAATTAGACAATCTGCACAATTACTGTAGCCTATGTACCTGTTTGCATACATAAACTTACCTTTCTGTATACACAATGATCGTGCCTGCGAATACTTTAAGAATGCTTAATATAACGCCTTGAAAATTCAGCTACAAGCTACTGACTCTTTGGAAACATGACTTATTTGATGACATAAAATGCATGAGTGTCCAATTCACTTGATGGAACTTGATAGTTAATAGCTAGATCTGAGAATCCTCAAATACAGGTCTTCAAATGCAGACTGACAGAAACAAATTTGACTTACTAAAGAACTAATGTTTCAAAGAACTCCTGCATTTTTTCTCTGATAACTATATTTGCATTTCTTAGATAGTTTAGAATTATTCTGATTTAGAGACTGTCTGATTATATTTTGATATGGTCTTTGGGGGACACAATCAGGCTGTGTCAGATTAACATAATTAGAAAAAGCACTTGTATTGCAAAATCTAATTTGGTTTTGTTAGAGTTGACTACATTTCCTTCGAATTTTCTTTTTCATGTGAAAGCATCCTGGAACAAAACTACAGTTGTCAATATGTTTTTGAGATGTTCCTTTCAAATATCAAAAGAAACCCGGCAGGTAGCTCAGCACCACACAGCCATTCACTCACTCCCCATCAGGGGGATAGAGGAGACATTCAGAAAAAAAAAAAAAAAAAAAAAAGTAAAATTCATGGGTTGAGATAAAGACAGTTTAATAGGACAGAAAACGAAGGGAAAATAATAACAATAATAATATTATTAAGAATAACAACAACAACAATAAAATACACAAAACAAGTGATGCACAATGCAATTGTGTACCACCAGCCAACCAATCCCTGAGCAGCAGCCCCCCCAACCTGACCAACTACCCCCTTATTTATTGTTCAGCATGATGCCATGTGGTATGGGACATCCCTTTGGTCAGTCTAGGTCAGTTGTCCTGTGTCCCCTCCCAGCTCCTTGTGCACCCCTATCCTCCTCGCTGGCAGGGCAGCATGAGAAACAGAAAAGTGGTTGGCTCTCTGTGAGTACTGCTCTGCAACAGCTATAACACACGTGTTATCAGCATTATTCTCATACTATATCCAAAACACGGCACCATACCAGCTACTAGAAAGAAATTAACTCTATCCCAGCCAAAACTAGGCCACATGGCCAGCTCTTGTGTGTGTTTCTATGTTATTTTGACTTGTTTCACTATTTTGCATTATTCCCATAGAATACAAGAAAAAATTATCTTGAGAAACTAATAATAGTTGAACAAATCTGAGATGAATGAAGCAGAGGTTAAGAAAGTTGCTCTAAAAATATAATAAAAAAATACATTTTTAGCAATTTAAATTAACAGTGTTGTCAAGATGTTTGTATTTATTGATGGACCAGGATAACATTTAGCAGGTGCATGTGAGATTATATAAATTCAGCTATTATTTTTCCCCAGCACGTACACCCAAGAGGTCAGACCAGAAAATTGCATGTGATCTATCATTTTTGTCAGGATCACTAAACATACATACTCAGTATTATTTTAGAATTCAGAGTATTTTTTTCTGTGCATGTAAAATCAAAATGCTATTTACTGATTTGCACACGAAAAGGAAAACAAGCAGATGTTTTGAAGATACAAATTCTTACTCTTTTCACCTACATGTAATATTAACAAAATGCTTTATACTTTTAGATGGTTTCTGGACCTGTTGTCATATAGCTCCATTATTTTCTGCAGTATTCTGCCTACTTTTGTCAAGCAAAGAAACAAGTATTTTTTCAGATGTCTATATAATGACCTAAAACCTAAAAAAAAAAAATAGCCCTATATATTCTTAAGAAACAGTTGTAAGTAATACTGCTGAAATTTTCTGGAATAGTATTTCCCTCACTTTGACTGAAGTTAGGTCGTACAGCATTTTAATGGGACAGAAAAGCAAAGAATGCACAGCAACCCAGAAATGAGTTCTCACTATTTAACTTACCTGTAGTTGCCTGAGAGGTGAAAGGGATTTTAATATACAAACTGCTGAATGCAGAACTCACACCAACCTCCTTTGGGTTGGCAAAGTTTACAGGAGTAAACACATTTCTAGGAGTAATGTGTTATACATGACTATGCAAATTACCAGAAGCTTAGAAGCTTTTTGTTTCGTTTTGGCTTCTTTGGAGGGTAAAGAGGAGAATATTTCAGATTGAAGCATGCAAAGATTTTCACCAAAGCCCCTAATTTCCAGATGGTAGGCTATAGGTACATGTTGCTTTAAAATAGCTAGTACTTCGTGAGAACTTTATTGCAAACTGAAGGAAAAAATGACCTCTGTAGAAAAGGCTCTAAATACTCTTTCCAAACTATAAGAGATGGTAGCTCTTCTGAACTTAACATATGTCAGTCCTTCCTCCCAGCTGTAGCTTGTCTTTAAAAAGTTATCATTAAAATCCTTTTTAGTTGAAGATCAAAGACAGAAAAAGGATGTTCAAATATTACCTAGAGACAGTAACAGAATATACACTTGTTAAAGGATTAAGATGGCTGTGTGACAAGTTCTTCTATACTATATGAAACAACACCTCAGAGGACAGTTAAACCATGAATTGCTTAATCGCTAGTATATTTATGTATTTTTCAGTTCTTTTGATGTTGTTTTGTTACATCCATAATTTCTTTCAACTTCCCTCTTAAGTATTGTAAATACTGTAATAACAGTACTGATGCCAAACAGTTACACACAGACTTCACACACAGTTAAGAGGATGTAAAGCAATAACCTTATTTCTCATTTCAAGTGGTAAAATACGCAGGAGGCATATTTAAACTGCAAAGAGAATGTCTTCCTGAAAGCCAGTTCCTCAGGTTTTAAAGGTTCTCTTCTTGTTTCCTAAATGTACTAACTTGTATCTACAGAACACTGCCGTATGTACGGCGAGAAGGTCTCTCTCTCTCTCTCTCTCTCTCTCTCTCTCTCTCTCTATATATATATATATATATATATATATATACTAGTCATAAATACTAGTCATAAACCTCCCACTGCTGCAGATTCTCTATAGCTGAGCAAAGCATGAAGAACAACTACATTACAGCAGCTTGTAATCCTGAGAAGCCTGCTTGGAAAGAGCATACAATTTAAACATACTGCACTACACAATTTAACCGTGATTACATGGCTCTGTAAATGTCCATTCTAAATTGCTTAAGGCTACTCCTTACACTTCAGAAAATGCAAACAAAACCAAAAAAAATAAACTAAACTTTCAGGAACAAAACAACTAGTCATAGATGGAAGACTATTAACTTTGTTTTCTATGAAACTGTAGGAAACATCCAATTTTTCTTTTATTTGTTACAGTAAAGGTTCTCATTTCTCCAGAAGCTATTTTCTACACAGGTATCCATTTGGCAGCCCATGAATTTACAGCATGCCCAAATTACTCTGCCATCTAGAGGCCAGACAGAGAAATCTTATCACAGATCATTACTTAGCAGAAAAATGCAACGTAAGGAGGCCAAAAAATCATGTTGGCAGATAAGCTGATTTCCTGATTTCCAAGATGACATCATTAAAAGCAGTGTGGCCAGCAGGTGGAGGGAGGTGATTCTCCCCATCTTCTCTGCCCTCATGAGACCCCATCTGTAGCACTGCATTCAGTTCTGGGGCCCCCAGCACAAGAAGGACATGGACATGTGCGAGCAGCTCCAGAGAATGGCCACCAGGATGATCCTGCAATACCCACACGGTTAGAGGCTTTTTTTTTTTTTCTTTCTTTCTGATATCTTAGAGAGATTGCCTTCTCCATTGTTCGTATAATACTTACTTATTCAGGCTGGATGTGGCTCTGGGCAGCCTGCTCTAGTGGTTGGCAACCCTTCCCAGGGCAGGGGGGGTTGAAACTAGATGGTCTTTAAGGTCCTTTTCAATACAGGCCATTCTATGATTCTATGATAAATTCTTAGTTTAGTGCAGAGCAAAACCAAAACCTATACAATGATCTAGGTTGATACCTGGTTTAGTAATCATGATAAGTCTTCTAGGTTTGGTAGACAAGAATTACCATAGCAAATAATAATTTCTCACAAAATACATCACAATATGATAGAGCAAAGCTGAGCCCAAAAGGAGGACTTTTTGATGATTCACATAATAGTAGGAACAACCACTACTAGAAGTGTTCAAGGATTAATGTTTTCAGAAACTGTACAAAACATAAACAGACCCTAGTACATGAAGTAAGTTTATTATGATCACGGTTTTCTGCATATTCACTATGCAAAGCAAAATTCCAAAATGCATTTGATAATCCAATTACAGATACAGTTCTCATGAGCATCTTAATGCCTGATTCATAAATAAGTGAAGAAAAATTATAAATATAACAGGATCAAATAACTAATAATCACTGCTACAGCCCAAATAAGAAAAATAATGAATATATTTTAATTCATACTACCATTTGAATGGCCACTCCTTCCAAATCTACTTATTTTATGTTGAACAGAACAACAGAATAATTTTTTAACTAGAAATAACTGATTTCCATACAGGCCCAGAACACTGACTGCCACTAACTGTTCTTTTACCACTACAGAAGTAAATTCATATTCCCCTCCTAACATCCAGAACCCTAGAGACAGTGATTCTCATGCAATCTGTCTTCCTCATTGCCTTCGAAGTGCAAGTTTCACTCCAGCTGCCTGTGTTCCCAGTTCTTTCCTCCCTCACATGGATCAGTCACAGTGTCTGCTTGAAAATGAAGATAGGAAAGAAGGAAGAAAAGTCTATTTATAAGAATCACATTAATATTTGAAAGAAGGAGTTCCATTTTCTCTATTATCATCATCATATATGCCTTCTGTGTCAATCACCTGAATTCTAGTGCCAACAGGCAGCTGAAAACTTTTGTTTCTTTAAGTACTTAAAAAGTTTGTCTGCATACTTAAAAACGTTATATACAACTCTTCTGGTAGGCTTATTGGTAGAAAATATTTGAGCTAATAATCAGTTTCAGAAGAACATGTCTTTTTTATTCCTGAATAGTAAAGAAGATAACTAAAGAAACATTACTTCTACAAAGTGACCGATGTGACCCAAGAGTTTAAATAATGTACAGCTTGAACATTTAAATTCATTTTTTCTGTACCTGTTCATTTTCTCTAAAAAACATCCATTCATCTCGTTTTTTAAATAAAGATTCATTCCTCCTAGTAAACTAATCTGTTATTTAATGGAAGGCATTCTCAAATTCACATATGAATGCTAAAATTACTTCAAGATGATGTTACATTTTCAGGAAAAGCATTTGTAACCTTCTGGAAAACACATCACTCCCCAGCAGTGACATAGCATAAATCCTGAGGCAATGCGATTCCAGAAGATGCAATTCCATGCAACCCAAAAAATGAAAACCAACAACAACTATTATATATTCATATATGATCAATTTTTGATAATATGATAATATTTGATCAAATGATCTGATCAATTTTTTAAAAGTCAAGAACATGGAAACAAGCTGAAGATCTCCTTAGCTTCTGAACCTATGGAAAAATAAATTTTATTAAGGAGAACAGTGCCACTTTAAACATTAGTGGGTAAGACAGAACATTTTACAGTTTTTGTCCACAGAGATTACATTCTCAACATCAAAGGGAGTGAAAGCTGACTAATGCTAGATATACCGAAAAGAAATCAAGACAACTGCTACAGAGGCCATTTTACAGCTATAGATTTTATAAAGGTTATTAATGATACGTCAGCAATTATGCTTTATTTAAAATGGAAGCAGAAACAAAGTATTGAAAGTTATAGTTAATGCTCTATTAGGAATAAAGGTGTTGGTAAACTAGAGCATTTGTAAAGCCAATAGTAAAACAAAACAAAACAGATATGAACTCGTGCGTTTTAAATCTAAATGGCTTACTCAGCTTGTCAAGTGTTGCCATACAGGTATGCCACCTGCATTTCATTTGACTTCTAGGTGATTGATCTCAGCAAGATACCGTACCAAAGTCCCACTGACTAGTCCTGCACAATCTGTTTAAATCTGAGGACAAGTGATACTCTCTAAAAATCCAGGATTTGTGATTTTTTGGATTTTATGGATTTTTTTTAAATCAATTTTCCTCCGAAGACTTTAACACCACTTTGTAGCTCTAATATCTTCTTGGTTTTATTATAGATCAAGTAAAGGGATTTTTTTCCTTCTCCCAGAAAGTTTTTGTCGTTGTTGTTGTTCCAAGAAAACTACTTTGGATTTTGTTCACTTAATATTGTTATCTTAAGGCAGATGTTTCAGAATCTTTGTCCTCTGCTCTGTGACAACTCAGAATACATAACACAACTGCAAGAGCCAGCTTTACATTTAAATAGGGACAAATAGTGGTAAAATTTGTACAAGTTCCTCCACATTATTTAAGATTCCTTTTTTTAGCAGTTTATGTACACTGCACGTGAACTATATATTTAAAACCAGTAACTATATTAGAATTTAAGAATATATTCCTATCAATCTTCACCAATTTTTATAGAATTGATATTAAAACAAAGTTTCTATTTTTTTCCATATACAACAAAGATTAGTAGATAGAAAAACTCTCCACTAGCTTTAAAATAGTTACAAATATCAATGTGCTTTTATCATATATTACATCTTAAAACACTAATTGCATTGCTAACTTACACTTTAAAATAAGATTTCATAATCAGAGCAGGTAATATTTGAAACTGCCAATTGACAGCAGGAAGTTCTCAGATCTGCCTTATTTTCAAGTCCTGGAATAAGGAAAAACCTATAAGCTTCTTAATTAAAAGACCATAGTAAAATTCAGATGTTTAGAAAGATAAGACAGAATACTAAGTGTTGAGTGCTATACATTATTCTGATAGGGTAGCTGGTGAGAGAATAAAAAGGTAAACACAGAACAGAGGTAAACTCCTAAGGAAAGGATATTTAGCCCTCTCTGAGAATTTCTATTTCATCTCTTAGGCAAGTGTATTTGCCATTCCTGGCTTTATAACATCAGCGCTACCTGTTTAAAAGACTCCTATTGCATTAAATCCCGATTCATTTGCAGCACAAGATGAAGTCAAATGCATTCTGATATGGCCCAGGACACTTGTCACTGAAGATATGTAAAGCAGTACAACTCTCTAGAAAATCAAGCTGATGTTTTTCAGCCTGAAGTGGACCTGGTGCAGGGAAATACGGAATAAGCAAGGTGTTTTGTTGTTGTTGTTGCTGGTGTTTGATTTTTAATTTAAAAAGAGCAAATACAGTTCAGGAATAGCGTCATTATGTGTCAGACTGGTTAGCCATACTTTCCTACACTGTTGTCATTCCTTGGTATAAGACACCAATACGAAACTATAATAAGATCACCTTGTGTTCCTTTGAATAACACTGATAATCTTGGTATCCTCACTGTTCGTCAGGAATGTATAATGTACATACTACTATTGTCTCAGTCCTCTGATGTCTCTTCCCACACACTAACAAGTTGTAAGGCTGCTGGAAGGGAACATGAACATACATTTTCCATTTACACAGAACTTACATGAGCCTGTCTTCACAACACCACATAATTCAGCAATTAATTTATTATTCCACTTGTTTGCAAATTGTATATTTAAAAAAAAAAAAAAAAAGCCTAT